>NC_143582.1:132760502-133088627 GCF_048544385.1 Mastigoproctus giganteus
TTCAAGCTCTCATATAGGCCCATAACAATGCTGAGTTGTCACCCGATTTCCTCACACTCCTTGCATCGCGCTCATACAATGACATCCCCCCATGGCAGTATCATGTCCTGTACCTGACTGCTCCACAAACATCAAGCAAATAGTGCATTTTAAAAGGCTGTGATTCAGAGGGCAACTGCCCCTCCCCCCTCAGTTCTCCCCTGAGCCACAGCACTCCTATTAGCTTGAGCCTTTTGCTTTGTTGCTCTGGTCTGAGTCATGTGTTTGGGAGGTTTAGATCTTTTCTCAGATAAGCTTACTCTATTAGTTTGACAATTCATTGTGTATTCAATAATAAGAAAAAGCGGGCGGGGGGATGAGACATGCTGTACAAAGTAATTAAATTTTTGGATATGGCATACACATGGTAAGAATATACCCAGATCCTTCACATAACATGGCCTCGACAATGCACCCCCCCCCATACACACTACTCTCACTCCCTCTAGTCACTATCCGGTAGAGTAAAGGTTGCAAGATTATACACTAGCTGATCTGGAAGCCTCCTAAAGTGTTACCAATAGGTTCAGTCCGGTGTACTAACTAGAGGCCGATCTGCGAACACAGTTTTAGAGCTGTACCTTCGAAATGTAAGGAAGATTGGATCTCGCGATGATGTACATCATAACCTCAAAAGTCATCAGTAATACTGCATGATGGAAGAGAGGGGGAACGGTTGTTATACAAACATTTTTTCGCAAATTTTCCCCATCTCTGTTTAGTGGTCACAGTACTTGAATATACGAATGACACCAACATTTTGGTCAGTTTCAAAAAAAAAAAAAAAAAAAATTCAAATTTAACAACTGGTTCAAAGAACTAGTCACAATATTGATGACGAGAGAAGGAAAATGAGGACAACGAAGGTATTAAACCTTTTAAACATGAAATGTTGGCATTTGGTGAAAATGAAGTTAAAAAATTGTCAAATAGGTTAAATGAAACAGATACAATTCATGGATTTTGGGAATACCTAATTGAAGAGAGGGTTTCAGTAGAATTGAAGCATTTGATCAACACTGAGTATTATACCAATTTCACTGAGTGAATATGAACAGGATTTTCACAAATTAATATGATCTTCAGCCCAACCAGAGCTTCGTTGATGATAAAATGTTTCTTCACTACTGTTTCTTAAAATTGTAAGCCCACTGCTGACACGCTTCGATCCAGCAAAATGTTGATTCATGGCTGCTTCGGAAACATCATTCAGCAACAGACACAAACAGGATGAAAATAAGTCAGCATAGTGTGTCGGATGAGAACTTAATAAAAATTTGGAATATTCTACAAAAACTTTATTATGAAATTATTTTTACTTGTTTTACTAATATTTTACTTATTTTCTGATATACCGTATTTCCCCATGTATAAGATGCCCCCTTTTTCGAAAAATTTGGGGGTCTAAAAACTGGGTGCGTCTTATACAGTGGTGGTAGATTTTTTACTTCCATTTCCTGCTTTTTCGCGTTTGTCTTTGCGCTCATTGTTTCGCACTTGTTACTGGTATATTAGGTTACATTCTGCCCAGAAATGGCTCAGAAAAGATTTTCGTACAGTGCTGAATTCAAGTTAAAAGTGATCCAGTTTGCAAAAGTGAATGGAAATTGTGCTGCTGAACGTAAGTTTGGTCCTCCTCCAACTGAGAAAACAATCCGAGACTGGCTACGGGAAGAAGAAACGCTACTGAAAATACCACGGCAGAAGAAGGCCATGAGAGGCAAGTCAGCAGAATGGCCTGATTTAGAGAGGGAATTGAAGATATGGATTGAAGAGCAAAGGGAAATTGGAATTCCTGTGTCCACAAAGATGATTCAGCATGAGGCAAAAAGAATCGCTGATGAAAAAGAATTTACTGATTTCAAAGGAGGACATAATTGGTGCTTCAAGTTCATGAAACGGAATGAACTAAACAAACAAATTTGGGCAAATCTGGTGCGTACACGCACCAGATTTGCCCAAAAGATGGCTGAAAGCAATGAGCAGAAGGTCCTTGAATTTCATTGTTTTGTCATTCAATGTCGGAAGACATCAGTTTGAGTTGGGACAGATTGCAAATATGGACAAAGTCCCCCTTCAATCTCATGTCCCAAGTAACAGAACTGTTGATAAGAAGGGGGTGAGAACTAACTGTGAAGGCAAGTGGACATGAAAAGAACCATTATACAGTTGTTCTAGCTTGTTGTGCCAACGGAACCAAGCTGCCGCCTATGCTGATTTTTAAACACAAAACAATGCCAAAAGAAGACATTCCTCGAGGAGTGATTGTCCACGTTCATGACAAGGGCTGGATGGATCAGGATGGTATGAAGATCTGGTTTGAGAAAGTTTGGAGCAGGAGATCAGGTGGGCTCTTACGCAAACCTGCCCTATTGGTGCTTGATCAGTTCAGGGCACACATAACAAAAAATACAAAGAAGATTGCTGCAGAGCAAAAACAAAACTTGCCGTCATACCTTGACATCCCAGCTCCAACCACTTGATGTCAGCATTAACAAACCCTTCAAAGCTGCCATGAAAGACGAATGGAACCAATGGATGAAGTCTTCTGGGTACAATTTGACACCAGCAGGAAGAGAAGAAATCAACTATAGGAGAAGTTCGTACCTGGGTGAAAAGATCCCGGGATAATATCAAGATTGAGATCGTTGTCAAGTCATTTAAGAAGTGTGGCATTTCAAATGCCATAGATGGAACTGAGGACGAGGCAATATATGAAGACAGTGATTTGTCATCAGACACATGAGGACAAGCTAATGGATGGGAGTTTTGACAGTGATGAATTGTATGAATTCCATGATGAACAAAACTTGAGTTCAATAACTTTATGTAGTACATTTTTTTTTTCAAATTTCGGGCTCCAAAATTAAGATGTCTTATACATGGGGAAATACGGTACTTGAATGATAAATTTTGCTTAATAAACTGTGTGTTAATATACTTAGTTTGTTATTCTTATTCCAGAAACATCATCACTAAAGTAACAATATCAGGAAAAAAGATTTTTTAGAGTACTTTTAATTCAAAAGTTTTCCTGATAACAAAGAATGAGTACTGGCACCTATTTTTTTTTTTTTTTTGTTTTACAAAAAAAAAGCACTGTTCCATAGTACAGGTATTTGCTAAAACTTTTTTTAATTCTTTTGTCTTTTTTGGCCAGCTGCATGGGATGTCCAAATTTGAGATGCATATTCAATTAGTGGAAGAACAGTCAAATGATATATTTTGATTATACAGTAATCATGAAGTTGTTAAATATGCATTTAGTTATTCTCAATACTCTAGAGTTGTTTTTGATTGTTTCAGTAAAATGAATATAAACAGTGTATGATATTAAAACTTATGCCCAAATGAGACATTTGCAATTTTGTGGTAATCTGAAAATGTGATGACAACATTTTTTCAGTTCACATATAAATTATTATTTCTGATCCAGTTAAGCAATCTGTTAGTATCTCTTTAAAATTCCTTGTAGTTACTTCAGTCATTTGTTATACTGACAAACTTGATCATAAACATAACTATTAAGTGTTGCTATAAGTTAAGGTTGAGAATATATCAGTAATATGAAAAATAACAAGGAGCACCAAAAATAATCCTTAGGGCACTCTTTATATAATAAACATTCAGGAAAAATACTTTTAAGTATTTTACTTCAGCCAGCCATCATTAAAAATTTTTTTTTATTAAAATAAGTGCAGGTCCAATAATTCAATATAATTAAAATTTCTGTATTGGCAATGAAGCTGAGACTGAATTAGAAGCCTTTTGTATCTTTATCTTTAATCAATAAAAATAAATTGCAAATTACATCCATTTGCTTATTTTTATTGTTCACACTTAAATCTCTCTCAAAATCCCTCTATCTTTCATGCACATTACTACTAGTACCACTAACTAATCAGTATGCCAATACTGACTAGTACCCCTATTAATACAAGGTAACACAATACAGTAATATAATAATAATACTAACACTAGATGGTGATGACTCATCAACAGGTGCAATACCACCACTTTGCTTATTAGAGGTTTGAAGTGGTGAAACAACTGTTTAGTCTATAGAGAAAAGTTTCTGGCATCCCCCACCCTTCCCCCTCAATCCTTGCATGGTATTAAGTACTACAGATTTGGATGCCTTTTGTGCTTGGAGATTGCATAAAAAAAAAAAAAAAAAAAAGAAGATGAAGAAGAAGAAAGAAATGAAGTTGCGAAAACTTTAACAGCAAAATGCTTTCTGAATTATGTTGCAATTCAGAATCATATCATATCAAAATTATGGGAGGTCTACTGATATCAAAGTTCACAGTAGTGCACATCAGGCAAAAAAAACTTAACAGTAGTAGAAAGAAATATTTTATTTGCTTTTAAATAAAGAGTATACAATATACATACTCTCAAAAATTTGCAAGTTTGTAGGTGGCAATCAGTAAACAGAAAACTAAGTTGCCAAAGTAACTGCTGCTTATATTCCTCAACTATGGGCTTTTCATTTACCTTGCACCAAACACATGTTGCTTTTATGGATAAAAGTAGATGTAAATGATAAGTTTAATTGACATGATATGATCTGCAACAACCAATGAGTGTACACACGCACACATGCAATCAGTGTGTACACACACACACACACACACTGATTGCATCAAAAGTAACCACATAGATATGCAGTTTTTTTTAGCCTGGTCAATACACCTTTGAATGCCTTGTTTGCAATCACATGCACTTTTTCAGTTAAGTATGAAGAATTACAGCTATGATGCCTCTTATGCCAAGGTGGTAATGGATGCTAAAAGCAGTAAAACTGGTTTGTATAATATCCCCCATTACATCATTAATTCTCTAAATATAATTCCAAACTGATCCAAGACACATTTGGGGGAATCAAGATAACCAACTTCACATCTAATATCTCTCTCTCTCTCTCTCTCTCTTACTTGCAAGTGAGTGTGCGTGTTATTTCTCCCACCCTACATGGGCTCACTCTCTCCAGCTCAGTAGACTTATAGTCATAACCCACATCATAAGTAGTAGTAGCATGTGATGCAAGAAAGCAAGTGTATGAGCTTATGCAGCATCACCCCAAAAAAAAAAAAAAAAAAAAAAAACACACCATTCCCTCGAAATGCCTGTCCAGTTCCTCTTTAATTTATTTAGCCAATCAACTTCCACAATGACAGATGGAAGTTTGTTCCAACAATTAACCACCCGCTGGCCAAAGGCAAATTTCCGCACATCTATTCTACATCCGTCTTTTCTTAATTTGAATTTATGCCCCCTTAGGTTCATAATCTGAACAAGTGGAAGGATCCCATCAGAATTCAGCGTGCTCAATCCATTCAAGGCCTTATACACCTCAATCAGATCACTGCACAGGTGCCTAGTCTCCAACCACTGCAATTTGCAGAACTTAGGCCTCTCTTGGTAAGAGGGTCTCTTCGTTCCCCTCGCCAATCTTGTTGCCCTTCTCTGTACACGCTCAAGCAAATCTACATCCTTCCTAAAATGAGGCCTCCAGACCTGTACGCAGTACTCAAAGCGTGGTCTGACCATTGCTTTATACAGAGGGACAATCACCTCCTTTTCCGTGCTAGCAAAATTAAGTAGGCAATGATTTTCAACATGCATTTTAGGTAATACTCCAGATTATTGGTACATCTCCGGAGGAAGTGACTTCTTTTGCTTGAATACGTCCCAAATTTGAAAATTTGAACATGCGCACAACACAGTGACAAGGTGTACCCATAATCTGGAGTCAGCCAATAAAGCAATTTAATGATAACAGGGGTGGGCATTTATTTCTCATTTTATTATTACTCCTTTAAGGTTTTTTTTTTTTTTTAAGGGTGCCTTGAAAGCAGCCTTAAAATTAAAAAAAAAAAAAAAAAAAAAAATTGTATCCCATTTAGATTTTGTTCATTCCTTTTACATAAATATAACCTAATGTCTGAAGTTTTGCTCACCTAAGTACAGGTCCCAACTGTAAAAGAAGAAACACAATGCGAAGTACCCACTGCCACTGCGCTGGATGTATTATATTTTGGTTTTCTTCATCAATGATATACCAACGTAAACTGAATCCAGTCATCGTCAAAGTGGCAACAAGGAACGGAAGCACAGTTAATACAAAATAAGTCATATTTCCATTCTGATAATGGAGATATGCTACTAAAATATCTGTTACCACATCAAACAAAAAAGTTACTATTGATATTAAAATAGCCAAAACATCCCACACGGTAAATATAAGACACGATGGTGTAGATTCAACCACATCACTTTCTTCCGTCTTATTTCTAAAATTACATTCTTCAGTATCTTCTTGATCTTCATGCACTTCGCTATCAACAGCACTTTTGGCAAAATTCGGGTTTTTCATTGCAGTCATACCTTTTGAGAGTTATGGCATATTCTCATTAATCGCAATACAACAATTATCAGAGTTTGAACAACTCGATGCAATATACAGAATTCGACATCACAACAATGCAAATTAAAATAAACCCAATACATCCACAAACTAAAAATTAATCAAATACATTACAAAACAACTCATCGAAAATATGCTTTTAAATACTCCACTTCATTCTCACACGCACTCTAGTGGTAAGACACAAGTGAATTCACATGCCATTAAGACTTCCACTGGCAGTGCAGGGTGTAATAGACGTCCAGTTTTGAGCGAAACAATCCGGTATTTCGTATTCTAAGTAGCAATTGCAAAAAGTGCAAGAAAGCTTATAAAGCATCAGCTCGCCACTCCCCTCAAAATTTCCCACCTATCCAACCCCTGCAATAATTTGTCAGTTCTTCGTTCAATTTATTCAAATCTACCAGAGCATCACAGCTCTGGTTTATATAAGGCCGGATTTAAATTTGTTGTGGTCCTAAGCTATAACATGTGTGAAGCGCCTGTGACAATATTAAAAAAGGATTTTTTAAGATGGAGCGAGGCCCCTTGTAATGTGAGGCCCTAAGCTGTAGCTTGTTTAGCTTATATGTAAATCCGGCCCTGGGTTTATACTTTCAAATTTAAACTACCCACAGAACAACAGATGGAAGTTTGTTAGTACAATAAACTTCCCATGGCGAAAAGAAAATTTCCGCACGTCTACTCTCAAACCATCATTCCTCGATTTCAATTTATGACCCCTCATGTGTACAATTCGAGCAAGAGGAATAATGAAATGAGCACTGAACTGGCTAAGTCCATTCAAAGCTTAAAACCCTCAATCAGATTATCTCCAGGTGCCTAGTTAACAGATGGATCAATTTGCAGTACTAAAACTTTTCTTGGAAAACCACCCTTTCTGTCCTCTTCAGCAACCTCGTTGCCCTTCACTGCACCTGTTCCAGCCGATCTATAAAAAAAAAAAAAAAAAAAACTTTATATTAGGGCCACCCGTTATATATACAGGGTGATTCACTACCAGTGCGACAAACTTGCAGGAGGTGTAGGGGGGGGCACAAAGACGAATCGAAATCACATAGCATTGCGGGGTCCGAAATGCCTTCGTCATGCGGTAGAGGACGTTGAACGGGAGGTCGCGTGAACAGCGATCCCGCTGGAAGTCAGCATTTGCGAACCGTTTCTGTTGAAGAAACCAAGTAGCAAAAGTCCTCCAGAGTGGATAATCCACAGGCTCTAATGATTGGACGCGTTACAGATGGTATGAACTCATTTGATTTGTTGAAAGTATCCTCCATACAGTGGATTGGGAAATACCCAATCGTTGGCCTATCGCTCGAGTACTCGTACTTGGATTGCCTTCTGCAAGACGTAGGATATTCTCCTCACTGTCTTGCGTCCTCGTCGTTCGCTCTCGATTCATGGTACCTCTCGTGAAACAACCAGTCTCACGTAACCTTCGGTGCACACGTGCGAAAATCGTATCATGACGAGCACGCTTGTGCGGGAAATGTTCCTGGTAAAAGCGCAGAGCGGCGCCCCCGTTACAGTCCGCAGCTCCATACGCGAGGTGTATGTCGGCCAGTTCAACGTTTGAATACTCGTATGATGAGGAGCACGCCTGTGCGGGAAACGTTCCTGGTACAAGCGCAGAGCGGCGTGCCCGTTACAGTCTGCAGCTCCATACGCGAGGTGCATGTCGGCCAGTTCAACGTTTCCATACTCGTCCATCCTACTGCCTCGAGAACCGGTTCACAAATGCTCACTTCCAGCGGGATCGTTGTTCACGCGACCTCCCGTTCAACGTCCTCTACCGCATGACGAACGCATTTCGGACCCTGCGATGCTATGTGATTCCGATTCGTCTTTGTGCCTCCTACACCTCTTGCAAGTTTGTCGCACTGGTAGTGAATCACCCTGTATATATATCTATGCCTGAGACTGACGGACTCAGCCACCGAATGAAAAAAGCCCATTAAAGTTCTTCGCGTCGTCGACGAGATTCGAACCAGGGCCTTTTCCACTCGGTGTGAGGAGGACGGTGACGATATCCATTGTGCTACCGCGCAGACACAGTCGATCTACTACTTCCTAAAATAAATACTACCGACCATTATGCAGTACTCAACTTGCGTTCCTGACCATTACATTGTACTATGGGATAATCATCACCTTATCCTTCTTAGCGAAGTTTGTATAAAATATTGACAAAACCCAATGAGTTTTCCTGGCAGCCTCTCTGCACAATCAGAAAAGTTCATATCTGACTGCACAATTAAACCCGTCTGCGCGAGTAGCACAGTGGTATCGTCACTTTATTGGATGACAATGTCGCCTCAGGAATTTCTATGTCCAATTCGGAGCTTCTCTGTGTTGTCAAAGTCATGTAAAATGAAATTCCGTGACAGTTAGAGCGGGAACCAGGTCGTCGTGGTAGCCAGAAGTCATCGTTTGAGGCTGCCTCAAGGCATTAGGTCAGTGGTGAGGTTTCCGATCCTCATGTGTGTCCAAGTCCTCCAAATTTACAACGTTTAAAAGAAGAGTTACTTTAGCAAACCCTGTGCACAGGTCGATGCGAAATTCCGCATAAAGGGAGAAGGCAAAACAAGTGAAGTTTCCTTGGTAAGTGTTTTTCCCTGATCTTTTGATTAATTAGGCACCCTGGACTTGTGACAGTGCACCCCCACACACTCCATTCTCTCATTTTTCTCCAGATAATTCGTGTTAAATTCTAGACGGACAGATGGAAGTGTGTTCCAGCAATTAACCACCAGCTGGCTAAAGGCAAATTTCCGCAGATCACCGCGCTGGTGCCTAGTCTCCAGCCACTGCAATTTGCAGAACTTTAGCCTCTCTTGGTAAGAGGATCCCTTCATTCCCCTCACCAATCTTGTTGCCCTTCTCTGTACACGCTCAAGCAAATCGACATCCTTCCTAAAATGAGGCATCCAGACCTGTACGCAGTACTCAAGGCGTGGCCTGACCATTGCCTTATACAGAAGGGACAATCACCTCATTTTCCCTGCTAGCAAAATTCCTATATATCATTGCCTGTCTGCCTGTCTGCATTGCTCAGAAAACTTCATATCTGACTGCGCAATTACTCCCAGGTCTTTTTCATTTTCTACCACCTTAAGTGTAGTACCACACAGTTGGTACTTTTCTCTCGGGTTACTTCTACCCACATGCAGTACTTTGCATTTGTCAAGGTTAAACTTCAATTGCCACTTCTTAGCCAGCTGCCCAAAATTTTCTAGATCCTGTTGCAGTAGCACACTGCCATTACTGTCATTAACAACCCCGCCAACCTTTGTATCTGCAAACTTTGACACTAAACCTGATATACCTTCATCAATACCATTGATAAATATACAAATCAACAGTGGACCCAACACCGAACCCTGTGGGATTCCACTAATAACATTAGTCCACGAAGAGCAGCACCCATTGATTACCACCCTCTGTCTTCTCCCACTTAACCATCCTTTTATCCATTGTAGCAACTTACCCTTAATACTATTCTGCTCCAATTTGTACAATAGTCTTCCATGCGCAACAGTGTCAAAAGCTTTCCTAAAATCCATATATATGATATCAAAATTATTTTTTTCTTCCAGTTCCTTTGTAACCACACCATAATAACCAATCAAATTTGTCAGACAAGACTTTCCCTTAACAAATCCATGCTGTGTCTGAATTATTTCTGCAGTCTTGTCTACATGATCCTGCAATGCATCTTTAACTAGTGACTCTATTATTTTACCCGGAACAGAAGTTAAACTAACTGGTCTGTAATTACTCGTGTCACCCTTCGATCCCCCTTTGTGAATTTGGGATGCATTTGCACATCTCCAGTCCGTGGAAACCTCCCCTGAGTCCAAGGATGATCTCATAATTATGGCTAAGGGTTTGCTTAGTTGCTTTGCCGCCTCCTTTAATATAACTGGATAGTTCCCATCCATCCCAGGTGCTTTTCTTATGTTTGACTTCAACAATCTCTCCTCCACTTTGCTCTCAGTTATTAGAAAATCATTAAGCACTCTGCTACAATTTGATAATCTTCTGCTATTTACAAACCTTAATAACTCCTCATGTGTGAATGTAGATGCAAAATACTCATTCAGTTTGTTTACTATCTGAGCAGGATTATCAACAGTCGAACCATCGATGTCAAGTGGACCAATCAGATTCTTCCCCTTCCTTTTAGAGTTCATATAAGTATAGAAATCCTTGCTGTTTTTCTTAGCATCTTTTGCCAAGGATTTCTCGTAATCTGCCTTCGCCTGCCTAACCTCCTTTGGGACCTGATTACAGACTAGCTTATATCTGCCACAGGCTTCTAAGTCGCTTGATAATTTATATGCATCCCATGCATTTTTCTTCTCTGTTACGAGTCTCATTAGTTCATTTGATAACCATTTAGGCCTAAACCTTGAACAATATTTCTTAATAGGTATAAAACGTTTAGTTGCTTTCACGATTAATTCCATGAATGCTTCCCACTTAGAATTTACTGTTGGTAACATCGTCAGTTGATCCCACTGTACAGAATTTAAAAACTGTCTGAGACATAAAACCTCCTTCTGGAAAATAACCACACTATTCATTACTCTTGATATTAAACATTGGGGTTCTGCGGGCTGTAGGTTAAGCATGGAAAATCTATCCTGGGAAACCTAGGGTACAACCTAACGCATCCTAATATCTGACATGTCTGTAACCTTTTCCCACTGCTTATGTCATACCAAACTGATTCACATTGCTCTGGCCGGCCATGTCGACGGAGTACACCGTCTTAGATTTACTATGCTTCTTAAATAAGAGCAGAACTTACTTTTTGTCCTGTCACTCTCATTTTGGTACACATTCAAATTCAAATTCTGCATCCCTTATACCAGATTGACATCGCGTCTGCGATATCCCACAATTGCTCATTTGATGACTTGATTAGTACGTACTTAAAATTTATCAAATGTACTCACTATTCTCTTAGCATTAATGTACATGCACCTATTGTTATTCTTAGTTACCATAACACAGCCCATGTATTTACTGGTTCGTGGTTTGTAGATTTAATATTCCATGTTCGAGGTTTAATGTTTTGTTGGAAGTATTCTGTCCTAAAATGTAGGCGAAAAAAATTCCATTCCATTTTAAGGTGAATATTACACTATTGTATATTAATAAATGTTTTTTTTTCTTCAAGTTTACATAAATTAGGGAATTATATATTACCAAAACATCATATCCATAATATGATGTTTTGGTAATATATAATTACCAACTACAGGAACCATATATTTGTGATTGCCAGGTTTTCATAAAAACTCCGAATACGCCTGACATTCTACCAGTGTTAAATGCATGATGACGTATTCATCTTTCAGAAGAGTTGTTAGTGAACATTTCATTTGGACATTCTGTACAACTTTATGTAATCCTAGCCTGAATTTGTAAATGTAAATGAGTATACACGTTATCCTGTCGATAATCATAGATTAGCATTAGCATTAGCATTAGTAGAGGCATTTGATGCAAGAAAGCAAGCTTATGCAGCATCAGCCAAAAAAAAAAAAAAAAAGTAAAATAAATAAATAAAAAATAACCACTTCCACTTCACCCCTCTGTTCGTTCGAAATACGTGTCCAGCTGAGCCTTAAACTTATTTAGGCTATCAACTCCCACGACAAGGGATGGAAGTCTGTTCCACCTACCAATCACCCGCTGGCTAACGGCAAATTTCCGCACATCTATCCTACATCTGTCTTTCCTCAATTTGAATTTATGCCCTCTCAGGTGATTATTCTGAGCAAGAGGAAGAATCCCATCAGCATTGAGCATGCTCAAACCATTCAAGGCTTTGTACACCTCTATCAGATCACCTCTGCTCGCAGTTGTAACGCACCTAAGATGCAAGATCTTCGAACTGAATTGAAAAGTTTGAATAACCATCGTTTGGAAACACTCTCTACAACCACATTACAATTTTGGGATCAAGTTGCTTCGTCGAGTTTCAAAATGGTATTGTTGAATACACAGAGTTTGAAACTTGATAGCGAAGACATTGTGACCGAACCAATTCTTATGAAATCGAATAACTTGGCATTAAATGAAACATGTCTTGAAAACAATGAAAATGTTGATATTCGAGATTACAAACGTATCACGCAATTCAAAAGACCTTCTGTGCGATCTGGTGTTGTTGGGATGTTCAATAAAGTCGAATCGACAATATGTACGCCACATATTCTCATTACCGTGCATGCAAACTCGCTACGGCAAATGGTTGATACAGATAACTGTGGCGACATTTGTGCATCTGAAGTTGAAGTAAATGGCCAGAGGACTTTGCTTGTAACATTCTACATCACACCTAATTCAAATTAGAGCAGATTAAAGTTTTCTTAATATCCAATCTAGCGATTTAATGCCAAATTTATTTGGTTTTTAGGAACATTAGCAACTAAGGCCATGTTGCTGCAGAGATATGGGGTGGTCATTCCCTGACCTTTCCGCATCCTCCGTATTTGGTGGTCACGGGCTCGAATCCCGGTGTAATCAAGAAGCGTATGCTACCATTGCTGCTGCTCCTGCCCACCTGGCTACGGAGGCGCGGCCTACATACCTACAGTTGCAAGGAAATTCAACTTTCAAAAGATCCCAATAATTTTAGTGGTTGATTTCAACATTGACGTTAAGAAACCTTAAAATGCTCCATTCCTCAACTTCAGAGAATCAACATTCGACCTAAAACTCGCATCAGATCCTACCAAATCTACTACGCGTGGTCAATCATGTATCGACTTTGTCTTCAAACGCTATGTTAATAGTTTGAATTGTTTCAACTATGTATCCTATTTTAGTTACCACAAACCTTTATTGTTGATTGTAAATGAAAATACCGAATAAAATCAAACTGATTTTATTAAACTTAAATTGTATTTTTTTCATTTCACATGACGTTATTCACGTATCTACCTTCGGCTCCATGGAGCCAACGTCAATTTTTGTAACACAGAACGCTGTTAAGGCCAGAGATTTTTCAAAAAGTATAGGGTATTGTTCTGTTGTGTAATTATCATTATTAGCCATATGGTGCAAGAAAACCTAAGGCTTTTGCTGCAAGAGCGAAAAAAAAAAAAATCTGAGTTACTCTAAAAGACAGAGAGAGAAGGGAATAAAGAGAAGAATGATGATATCCAGCTGAGGACCCTAGGTGTGCCAAGTCCATACTCACCAGATGTGAGCCCCTGGGTAATGTCGTGGAATGTTGTTTCTCTGACCTGTTAGCCGTTGGGCCCCTGTCCAAACCCTCCCATTGACCCCACTTTTCCATGAGGAGGCAGGTCATGTACCCAATAGAAGTTTATATTATTAGTACTCTGGCTGGACCTGACACCTAGTTTCCGAAAAATTCGGTGCATAGGGCCTATAAAAATGAATGTTTACATTGAAATGAAGGTGAAATTGAGTTTCAATACTAGTGGAATTTAGCTGGTTAAATTAGGGGAGTACGCTGTTGGAATGGTTAGAGCAGGGGGAGCCTGCAAACTGGGGAAAGATAGAAATATGGGGACGATAGGGAAGGTAACCCCAGAGAGGACAGTTTGGGAAGCCCACACCAGGAGAAAGAGGGGGACAAGGGGAGGAGAGAAAAGACCGTCCTCACCCAGGGAATGGGATGTGAAGAGTGAGAGGACCCAGTTCGTATCGCCAGAGAATGGTGGAACACTGACGAGAGCAGAGAGTCCAGTTCGAAGAATCAAGTCCGGGCAGGGTATTCATGGGATATAGTCCCACCCATGGTGAGTTGTCTAATTTGCTAAGTTCTGTGCTGTCTTGTCATTCCTGGGACAGGGTCCCAAAAATGATGATTTGTCACACAGGTTTCGTGGTATCTAGCTTTGGGTGGAGTTTGTATACGTCAAATTCCGGCCTGAATAGGCGCACAGTGACTGAACCACAGCTGAGATATGGGGGCTAAGCAAATTTATTTACTCCAATAAATTTTTTTGCGTTCCTTATTATTATTAATAGCCACGTGGTGCAAGGAATCCTGAGGCTTTTGTTGCACTAACCAAAAAAAAAAAAAAAAAATTCTGAGTTACTCTGAGAGAGAGAGAGAGAGAGAGAGAGAGAGAGAGAGAGAGAGAGAGAGAGAGCAGGAGTCAGAAGTATAATAGAATTACCAAGAAAGTGAATAATGATGATATCCCGCTCAGGAACGGGCAATGGGTGTGCAAAGCCCATACTCGCCTAGGATATAAAATGGAATAATTCTGAGACAGGAGAAATCAAAGATTTCTCGTTATAGTCCTGTTATTTTGTGATCAAGATAAAACGCTTTAAGCTGTAGGCTTAACTTTAAGTAATCAAATCGTTTCAAAATTTTCGTTTCTAGAAAAAAAAAAAAAACACTTGTACTTAGACGTTTTAACAAGAATAAATGTTATTATTAAATTGTAAAACTTTTATATGGGACTGATAACTATTAGCATTAGCATTAGTAGAGGCATATGATGCAAGAAATCGAGATTATATAGCATCACCAAAAAAAAAAAAAAAAGAAAACCTTCCCATTTCACCCATCCATTCATTACAAATGCTATTTACTTGAATGGGGCATGAATTCAAATTGAGGGAAGCCAGTTGCAGAAGAGATGTGCGGAAATTTGCTTTTACCCAGCGAGTAGTTGAATGCTGGAACAAACTTCCATCTGTCGTTGTGGAAGTTGATAGCTCAAATAGATTAAAGGAAGAATTGGACAAACTTTTGGAGTGAATGGACAGGTGAATGGGAAATTTTTTTTCTTTTTTTTCTTGCATCATATGTTACTACTAATGCTAATGCACATTTAAATAGATCATCTGTATAAAGTATAAATGGTATCTTGGTCCGATGTTAATTCAAACTTCAATGCATATTGAATCTCGTAGAGATGGATGCATTTCAACTTGTATTATGCCCTCCTTGCTTTCTGGCTGTATAGGAGCAAAACCTTGCCTTTAAATAAACGGATGATAACGATAATAATGAAGAACTAATAAAATAAAAAAATAAAGAAGATCACTTGAACGACCATAACAGTTTTCGCTTGGATATGTTTGTTTTGAATAAAATCCGTTTGCTTTCGGAATTTTTATAAAAACTCATTCCACAGGTAAGTACATAAAAAAATATGCAATAAACGTAAAAAAATCCAGTAGGTAATTAATGAGATAGCTTTCATGTTTTCATCTACGTATCTGTTACTTCCGCAGTCACCTAGAATTTCAGACGTTAGAATTACTTTGGGAAAAAGGTGTTTATCCTTCTGTCTGCCGACTTTTATTGGCACCTGTTTCGCGGTGGTTTAAAATGCATGAGCATGCGTGTTGTGGAATGTATGTAGTTCGCAATGTTTGTGTTGAAGTTATGGAGGAAGCAGGATCATTGGTGTTAGGTATGCATATTAAATTCTTTCTAGAAATTTGTTTCAGTTTTGGGCCTGGTTTTCATTTTATTACCAACGCCATTTAATATATGCACATTAGCAAAGTTCTGTTGATATATTTTATTTTTAATTTTCAGAAGTGGCTCCAGCAGTGTGTGCAGGTTGTCTAAATGCTGTTGATGATGAAGAGTTTATTCAAGCGCTTAACAGTGACTGGCATTTAGATTGTTTTCGGTGGGTTGTTTAATTAAATATGTTACTGATATGGTATTGAAAAGTTTTCTGAAGGAAATAATTAGGGAAAGACATTACGTGGTTGTTTTCCATTAAGGTTTTTATTATATTGAAACGAACCACATGAAAATGAATATGGTTTATTAGGCTGTTCGCCTACATTACTATGCATTATAAAGTGACCAGATTCTTAGTATTCCAATGCGGGACATCGAGGGGGGGGGGGGCGGGTTCAACCTGCTAGACACAATATACACGTATTTTTAAATTTTTTTTTATATAGAAAAATTATTCACATGCAAAATATAAATTAAATACATATACTTCTTTGAACTAAACTTATAAAATAAACTATCACACTTGAAAAAAAAAAAAATATATATAGCCTATATTTCTTTTTTTTTTCCCCATCAAAAGGCTGAAATTCAGTATATTGTACCCCTCAACAGAAAATTGCATTTAGGATGTGAACTGGGAAAAATACTTGTAATTAGAAGAAAAAAAAAAACACTTATTAAAGGGGCCATGTTTATAACTGATTTTCATTTTTGTTTAGTGAAAAAAGTTAAGTTTTTTTCTGTGAAATAATAATAATTATAATACATCATTTAACAATAAAACAAGAGAAATTAAATAATATAATTAAATTTATTTTTCTGCTGAGCGACTTAATAATGCTTCATTATTTGCAATTTCTTCATAAAATTGTTCACAAGAATTAGCAAAATTACACTTAACTTGTAGTTGCTTTCTGCATTTCTATGGTCAATTGTGTTTTTGTTGAGGTCCACAGCTTATTTACTACCGAAAACCTCTTTCCGTTAATTTCCGGCGAACATAATGCACATGATTTGCATTATGTTGCCATTAAGTGTGGAGGCTACATATCCAGTCTGGGACAATTTGCAATGCAGGGCAAATGACTGAAATCCGGGACGCCTGGTCACTAATATGGCATTAATATGGCATTTCAGGTATCTTAACAGTACCCACCATCAGACAAAGCTGTTGGGGGAACAGAAAAATAGAAAGAGTTGCAAATTGTAATATTTTAGAATATTACAATTACCGATATTATAATTACAATTTGCAAATTATGGTTGTAAAAGTATTAAATTTTAAGTTACAATTACAACAGAAAACAGGAAATCTAAGATGACTACAAAGAGATTAAATTCTTACCTGCTGACAGACTCCTCTTGCCATATGTACACCTGACTTCTGGAAGCATCGGCAAAAGGAGTCTGTCAGCAGGTAAGAATTTAATCTCTTTGTAATCATCTTAGATCTCATGTTTTCTGTTGTTAATGGTAACTTAAAATTTAATACTTTACAACCATAATTTGTAAATTGTTAACTGTAATTGTATTATTGGTAATTGTAATTTTCTAAAATATTCAAATTTGTAACTTTCTATTTTTCTGTTCCCTCAACAACCTTGTCTGATGATGATGGGTATCGGTAAGATACCCAAAACATCATAGTAATGTAGGAGAACAGCCTAATAAACTATAATATTAAATTTAATGTGGTACACGAGTGGTTTAATATAATACTAACCTTTCTGAATGAAACTGGAGCATTTTCCTCAAAGAATTTTAAAGCTAGCATTTCCTTAGTACAATTATTTTTTTTGTGATTGATAAATTATCAATTTTTTAGACCATTTCGTTTTTTTTTTTTAAATTTTTTTTCATCATAACATCATGCATAAATAACTTAAAAATTCAACAGTGGTGTGAAAATGATTTACTATAATTTCTTTCATTTTTTTTTTTTTTTTATCAAAGCTATAATGTTCTTAGTAAGCAGAATCAATAGATTGTCATTCTTATTGATGAAGAAATATCAGTCTCAGTTTGCAGATGATTCAAAGTTTGGCAGGTTGGGTAATGACAGTAATCAGGGTAAGCTACTGCAGCAAGATCTAAAAAACAAATTAGGCAGATGGGCTGAGAAATGACAGTTGAAGTTTAACTGTCATTTCTCAGCCCATGAAGTTTAACTGATGCATATACAGGTAGCAGTAATCCCAGTTTAATATACCAACTGTGTGTTATTAGACTCAGAGAGGTGGAAAATACAAAAGACCTAAGGGTATTTGTGCAATAAGATATGAAGTCTAAGCCATATAGACAAGCTGCCAAGGCAGCTCATGGGGTTTTGTCAATGATATAAAGGAACTTACAGACTCCGAAAAAGCAATGTGTTTGCCTTTTTATTTACCTAATTGTTATTTTATATTGTACTTTATTCGTAGTCTTATAGTTACGCTGATTATTTTTAATTTCAATAAAGAGTTTTTGTAGATTACTACTTAATATATGTAAAATCGTTATTTCTTTGGAATTTTGCAGCCAATGTTTTTGTATAGAGTAGCAGGGAATTTAGATTTTTAATTGACTGAATTCCCAATTGATTGGCAGCTCTAACGTATAATTATATAACATAATACGCATCACTGCATTTAGGATTCTATTAGATAGCGTAGTATTGACAATTAATTAATTAAATTTATTGATCTTATTAATTTAAAATATCATGCCGCAGACTAGAGCAGCAAAGCAACGGGCACAAAGTGGCAGGAGCGCTGTGACTCGGGGAGAACTGAGGGGGCCAATTCTCCAACGCATCACAGCCTAACAAAATATGCAACTTGTGAAATGTTTGCCGAAGTCTCTGGAACAGAACATGATCTAGCCAAGGAAGATGTCTTTGTGTGTGCCAGGTGCAGAGAATGTCTAGAAATTAGGCATCAACTCAGAGTTCTATTGGGCATCTATGAGAGCTTGAGGTGTAGGGTAGATGCCCTTGAAGAAATTAACCTAACCTAATTTATCAATTTTTTAGAGTTGCCCAACTCAACGCCAGAGCTCACTGCTGGGCATCAGACAACACAGCGGCAATCTCCAAGGCAGAATGTGCTGGTCCCAAAGGAACTAGTTATTGTTGGTGACTCTATTGTCAGGGAGATGGGGATTATATTGTGTAAAAAGTATAGATGGAACAGGACCAGGGAATGTCTGCCAGGGGCAAAAGTTGATGATGTTGTAAAGCATATATCATCTTTTAAGGGCACAAAAGGTGATATTGTTGTACGCGTTGGCACCAATGACATTAAGAGTAGGAGATCTGCAGATGTACTTAACAAGTACAGGTCAATGTTGCAAAAAAATCTTGAGGCAGGGTTAAATTTGAAAGTGTCTGCAATTCTGCCCAGACATGATAGGACGGAATACATGATGAGAGCCTTGTCAATCAATTCGGCCCTGGAGGGAATGTGCAAGGCTCAAGGGATAGAATTTTTTTCAGTGTGATCTGGGCTTGTTAACAGGAGAGACTGCTTCTACAGGGATGGGATACACTTATGTCTCTGATGATATTTTTTGGTCAGGAACTTCTTGATTTCATTGTGCTCTAAGTGCTGTGCCTGCATCATCCCTAGGTATTTGTAGGCCTCTCCTTCTGTCATAGCTTCGATCTCTTTACCAGTCAGCAGCTGGTAATTTCGGCCAACTAATTTTCCCTGGTGCAGTGTGTGGGTCTTGCATTTGTCTGGACCAAATTATTATTATTATCCATATGGGGCAAGGAAGCCTGAGGATTTCTCCACACCAGCTGAAAAAAAAAATTCTGATGTACTCTGGGATGAGAGAGAGAGAGAGAGTGAGAGAGAAAAAAAAAACAAGGGTCAGAATTAGAAAGGAATCACCAAGAAAGAGAAGAGTGGTGATATCCAACATAGGACCCTGGGTGTGCCGAACTCATACTTGCCAGATGTGAGCCCCTGCACTTCATAATTTTATTCCTTATTGTATTGGACAATATATTGGATAATAAGAACAAATAATGTCTTTACTAACAGCAGTCTTTTTTTCCAGAAAAAAGATGGAAGTTATTTCCAGCAATCAACTACTCGCTGGTTAAAGGCAAATTTCTGCACATCTATTCTTCAATTTGAATATATGTCCCCTCAGGTTCCTAATTTGGAATTTGGGGAATACAATGTGTATAGAAAGGATAGACAGGACAGGAGGGGAGGAGGGGTTATGCTATTAGTTAAACACATAAAGTCCAAGGAAGTGAAGCCAGTCGACATCGATGGACAGGGCAGTGTCGAGTCAGTTTGGTGTGACATAAGCATAGGGAAATCAAAATTGAGAGGAGTGTGCTATAGGCCTAATGACTCTTATGAGTATAATAAGATATTGTACAGGGAAATAGAGTGGGCCAGTAAATCAGAGTCTTATAATGGGGAGATTTTAATTTCCCAGATATTGACTGGAATTTGTGGGTTGGTCACTCGCACACTAGCAAGGCTTTTGTGGATTTATTGGATGATTGTTTTCTACATCAGCATGTTCGTGAGGCAACAAGAGGGAGCAATACTCTTGATCTGATTATCAGTAGTGATTCTTCATGCATTAAGAATCTGCAGATAAATGAACCACTAGGTGGCAGTGATCACAGTGTGTTGAAGTGGGATTTACTCAAGGAGGTAACTACCATCAGAGGTAAAGGGAAGGGTTTTTGTTTTCGTAAAGGCGACTATGATGGTCTGAGACAGTATTTAAATTCTATACAGTGGGACCAACAGATGATGTTACCAACAGCAAACTCAAAATGGGAAGCATTCAAGGAACTAATCTTGGAGGCTACCAGGCTTTACATACCAACTAAGAAATATTGTTCAAGGTTTAGGCCTAAATGGATGTCAGATGAACTAATGAGACATGTGGCAGAGAAGAAAAATGCATGGGATACATACAAATTAATGGGTGACATGGAAGCCTATGATAGATACAAGTTGGTCTGTAACCAAGTCACAAAGGAGATTAGGCAGGCAAAGGCAGACTACAAAGGATGCAAAGAAAAACAGAAAAGAGTTCTTTACCTATTTAAACTCAAGAAGGAAAGGGATGAATCAGATTGGTCCACTGGATATTGATGGTTCAACAGTTGAGGATCCTGCTCAGGTGGCTAACAATCTAAACGAGTATTTTGCAGCTACATTCACGCATGAGGAGTTATTCAGGAAGGAGAATGATGTAGGTAAAGTAAACATTGGCAGTGAGCTGGATGATTTTGTAATAACTGAGAGGAAAGTGGAGGAGAGATTGTTGGGGATAAACATAAAAAAGGCACCTGGGGTGGATGGGATCTATCCAGTTATATTAAAGGAGGCAGCAAAGGAAGTAAGCAAACCCCTAGCCATAATTATGAGAGCTTCTTTGGACTCAGGGGAGGTACCCATAGACTGGAGATGTGCAAATGTAACCCCAATTCACAAAGGAGGATCAAAGGCTGACACAAATAATTATAGACCTGTTAGTTTAACTTCTGTTCCAGGTAAATTAATGGAGGCACTGGTTAAAGAAGCACTGCAGGATCATCTAGACAAGAATTCAGTTATAGCTCAGACGCAGCATGGTTTTATTAAGGGCAGATCTTGCCTGACCAATTTGATTGGATACTATGATGTAGTCACAAAAGAACTGGATGCAGGGAATAACTTTGATATTATATATTTGGATCTTAGAAAGGCTTTTGATACTGTTGCACATGGAAGACTGCTGCACAAATTGGAGCAGTGTGGCATTGGAGGCAAATTGCTGCTATGGATAAGGGGATGGTTGAGTGGCAGAAGACAGAGAGTGGTAATCAATGGACACTGCTCAACGTGGACTAATATTATTAGTGGAGTTCCTCAGGGTTCAGTGTTGGGTCCGTTGTTGTTTTCGGTGTTTATGAATGATATTGATGATGGGATATCAAGTTTAATGTCCAAGTTTGCAGATGATACAAAGGTTGGCAGGGTTGTTAAGGACACCACTGACGCTATGCTGCTGCAACAAGATCTGGAAAGGTTGAACAGATGGGCTGAGAGGTGGCAAATGAAGTTTAACATTGACAAATGTAAAGTACTACATATGGGAAACAGTAACCCCAGAGCAACGTATCAACTTTGCGGTACTGCACTGACAGTGGTGGAGAATGAAAAGGACCTGGGGGTAATTGTGCAGGCAGATATGAAGTTTTCTGAGCAATGCAGATAAGCTGCAAGAGTAGCTCATTGTGTCTTGTCAATGATATACAGGAATTTTTCTAGCAGGGATAAGGAGGTGATTATTCCCTTGTATAAGGCAATGGTTAGGCCAAATCTTGAGTACTGTATACAGGTCTGGAGGCCTCATTTCAAGAAGGATGTAGAGCTGCTGGAACGGGTACAGAGAAGGGCAACAAGATTAGTGAATGGAACAAAGGGTTGCTCTTACGAAGAAAGGCTTAAGTTTTCCAAATTACAGAGTCTGGAGACTAGGCACCGGCGAGGTGATCTGATAGAGGTGTATAAGGCTTTGAATGGTTTAAGCATGCTCAATGCCAATGGGATTCTTCATCTTTCTCAAAATAATCAACTCAGAGGGCATAAATTCAAATTGAGGAAGGACGGATGTCGAATAGATGTGCGGAAATTTGCCTTTGGCCAGCAGATGGTTGGTTGGTTGGTGGAACTGACTTCTATCACTTGTCGTTGAAGTTGATAGCCTAAACAAATTTAAGGCTCAACTGGACAGGTATTTCGAGCGAACGGAGGGGTGAAATGGGAGTGGTGTGTTTTTTTTTTTTTTGGCTGATGCTGAATAAGCTTGCTTTCTTGCATCATATGCCTCTACTAATGCTAATGCTAATCTGAGCAAGAGGAAGAATCCCATCAGCATTGAGCTTCATCATCATCAGCCATTTTCAATCCACTGCAGGATGAAGGCCTCTCCAGCAACTTTGCAGTTCCTTCTGTTTTGAGTACTGACCATCCCTTTACTACCCAAAAACTCATGAATTTCATCTATCCATCTCCACCTTTGTCTTCCAGGTTTTCTTCTAGCTCCTCTTGGGTACCATTCTGTTATTTTCTTAGTCCATCTGTCATCATGTGTCTGAACTATGTGTCCTGTCCAAGACCATTTTAGTTCTTTAGTTTTGATAAGAATGTCCTTTACTTGAGTTTGCTGCCTAATCCATGTGTTTCTCTTCTTATCTAACAGTCTGATTCCTAATATAATTCGTTCCATTCTTCGCTGTGTAGTTCTCAGCTTCTCTTCCATTCTTTTGGTGAGTGCCCAAGTTTCACTTCCATAAGTCATGGTGGGGAGTATACATTGGTTCATTATTTTACGTTTCAGACAAACTGGGATATTGCTCTTCAGTATGTGACTATATTTCCTGAATGCTATCCATTCAAAATTTATTCTTCTCTTGACTTCCAGCCATTTATCATTATTACAGCTAATAACTTGTCCCAGATAAGTATATGACTCCACCTTTTCAATTACTGCTCCTTCAATCATTATTTCCCTTTCTGTGGCATATTTGTTCATCATTACTTTTGTTTTAGCCATATTCATATTTAGTCCAAAATCCTTACTAACCGTGCATAACTGATTAAGATTTTCCTCTAATTCTTTGGGATCGTGGCTTATGACCACAATGTTATCTGCAAATCGTAAATGGTTTAGGTACTCTCCGTTCACATTGACTCCTTTCTGCGACCAGTCTAATCTTCTGAAAGCTTTCTCAAGGGCAGCAGTAAACAGCTTCGGAGATAGTGTCTCCTTGTCGAACTCCTTTCTCGATTTTAAATTTCCTACTGTCTTTGTCTAGTTTAATAAAGGAGGTAGCACTCTCATATATTTTCTTCAAAATCATAATATATGGGGTATCTATGCCTTGTTTTTCCATTTCCCGAAACATTGCCTTATGCTGTATGGAGTCAAATGCCTTTTCATAATCCACAAATGCCAGGCATAATGGTGTTTTATATTCATTTGCTTTCTCCATTAGCTGTGATATTACGTGAAGGTGATCCATAGTTGAGAATCCTGTCCTAAAGCCAGCTTGCTCTTTCGGTTGATTCTCATCAAGTATTCTTTCTAATCTGTTAGTAATGACCCTTGTGAACAACTTGTAGATGTGGGATAACAAGCTAATTGGTTTATAATTTCCGATTTCTGATTTATCTCCTTTCTTATGCAGCAAAACTATGATTGCATTATTTCACTGCTTAGGCATCACACCTTTTCTAATGCACTTTGTGAAGAGCCTTGCCAGTTTTTGTGTTATGTCTCTTCCTCCCAATTTTAACAACTCTTCAGTAACGTCATCTTCCCCCGGGGCTTTCTGATTTTTCATTTTCTTCAATGCATGTTCTACCTCATCAGGAAGAATATCGGGTATGTCGTATGTGTTGCTACTTTACAATCCATCTTCCCCACTGCTGGCATCATTCCCTCATTCCTTGTATAATTCTCTATAGTAGTCTTCTGCTATTTGAATTATGCCTTCTCTGCTGTTTATAAGTACACCATCGCTATTCTTCAGTTTCAGTATCATTTGTCTTTCTGTATTACTGCTCATGGCTGCTGATTTAAATCCTTTGTTTCCCTTAATGCTTGTTCTACTTTTCTTGTGTTAAATCTTCTTATGTCCTCTCTGAGTCTCTTTCTAATGGCTTTGCATAACTCAGTTTACTCAATTTTCTCCCTGTCAGTGTTTTTCTTGCTCTTCATTTGTCGTCTTTGGTTCATCATGACAAGTGTTTCTTGACTAATTTTTTCTTCTTTGGATTTCTGTTTCCCTATAGGTTTCTCGGGCTTTATCACTTTCAGAAAGTTGTAATATTCCTTGTCGATATTTTGGTCCTGAGCAGTCTGCAGAAGCTCAAACTTGTTAAGTTGCAGTACATACTGTTTTTTTCTCCTCCTCTGTTATCTCAAAGACCTTTGTATTATTTACTCGATTTGTATAAAGTTGTAAAAATGGAGTTGTAAAACTCAAGTTGTTTATACACCCATTGAGGTGTATAAAGGCGTCAAGGCCTTTATACATCTCAATGAGATCACCTCTCAGGTGCCTAGTCTCCTGACACTGCAATTTGCAGAACTTGATCCTTTCTTGGTAAGGGAACTGCTTCATTCCCCCCCCCCCCCACCAATCTTGTTGCCCTTCTCTATACTCACTAGCAAAGCTACATCCTTCCTAAAATGAGGCCTCCAGACCTGTATGCAGTACTCATGGCTTGGTCTGACCATTGCTGTATACAAAGAAATAATCATCTCCTTATCTCTGCTAGCAAAATTTGTATAACACTGACAAGACCCCATGATCTGCTCTGGCAGCCTATCAGCACTGTTCAAAAAATTTCATATCTGACTGAACAGTTACCCCCAGGTCTTTTTCATTCTCCACTACCCTGATTGTAATACCACACAATTGGTACATTTCTCTGGGGTTACTGCTACCCGAATGCAGTACTTTGTATTTGTCACTGTTAAACTTCAGTTGGCACATCTCAGCCCATCTGCCCAACATTTCTGGATACTGTTGCAGTAACATACTGTCATTAACAACCATGCCAACCATTGTATTATCTGCAAACTTGGACAATAAGCCTGATATATACCTTCATTATTATCATTGATAAATATACAAACAAACAATAGGCCCAACACTGAACCTTGGGGGAACTCTACTAATGACACTTGTCCATTTGTTACCACTCTGTCTTCTCCCACTCAACCATCCTTTTATCTATTGTAGCACCTTGCCCTTAATGCCATACCACTCCAATTTGTACAGTAGTCTTCCCTGTGCAACCGTATAAAAAGCTTTCCTGAAATCCAAGTACAGTAAGTGCCATTTATAGTGATTGTGTTTGAAAATTGAATTTTAATTCAAATAAGCGAAAATCTATGAATATTATTTCCACAGGATATAAAAATAAAGATATAAAGCACAAATTTACACTTTATTAACAAAAGTTTATTACAATTAAATAATATGTGAAAAACAGAAGACTATTATTCACAGGTTAGCAAAATAAAAACAAATTTATACCTACGTACATAGCTTAATTAATATGCTATTTATTAAACCTAACACATTGTAATATGATTATAATTTTAAATAATCACTTATTTTAGATTGTTTGAAATTATCACTATAAAGTCTGTTTATAGATTTTTCAATATTGTATAAGAGTATATTATTGTTATTATTATTATTATTAGCCATATTGTGCAAGGAAGCCTGAGGCTTATGCTACACCAGCCAAATTCACAATTATTGCACCAGTTTCTTCCAATTCTCTCCTTAGGACGGCTATGTTTCATAAGTTTGCCATTATGTAACTGGAATTCGTTCAGGTTCATCTTCATTTTCCCACATTTCACCATAATAACATAAAAACACGCACACATATCCAGCTATCGTTATTATTGCAAATGCAATAAGATCGAGTTTACTAGTTGTTTATAACAGATTGTACAAACAAAAAAGCCCGATAAGTCGAACTGCAAATTGTTTTTATTGTTTTATGGTTGTGACCTCCAGAAATGTGCTTTTGAATAATATCACAGAGATGTTTAAAATCAATTCTTATAACTGAAGATATGATTCTAATAAACAATGAAAGTTTAGTGGATTTTATTGATTTGAGTTCGTTCAAATCCCTGATTATTAGAATCAGCCTCTCTATAAAGTGGCTGATTCTAATAATCAGTGATCACTATAATTGGCACTTACTGTACATGATATCAAATTTATTTTTTGCATCTAGTTCTAATCTTACCACATCATAGTAGGCAATCTAATTGGTCAGAAAAGACTTCCCCTTAACAAACCCATGCTGTGTCTGAAATATTACTGCAGTCTTGTCTAGTTGATCCTGCAGTGCTTCTTTAACCAGTGACTCCATTATTTTCCCTGGAAGAGAAGTTAAACTAATAGGTCTGTAATTACTCATGTCAACTTTTTATCCACTTTGTGATTTGGGGTATATTTGCACCAACTCCAGTCCGTGGAGACCTCCCCTGAGTCCAATGATGAGCTCATAATTTTGGCTAAGGATTTGCTTACTACTTCCTTTGCCACTTCCTTTAATATAACTGAATAGATCCGATCCACCAGGTGATTTTCTTATGTTTAACTTCAACAATTTCTCTCAGTTATTACAAATTCATTTAGCTCCTTGTTAGAGTTTAATAAGCTTCTGTCCACCCCTTCCCTACAGAATTTCTCATATGTGAATATAGATGCAAAATACTCATTCAGTTTGTTATCCATCTGAGCAGGATCAGATCATTAAAAGTCAGTCCATCGATATCAAGTGGACAAACCTGATTCATCCCCTTCCTTCTAGAGTTTATATAAGTAAAGAAGTCTTTGCTGTTTTTCTTTGCATCCTTTTCCAAAGATTTCTCGTAATCTGCTTTCACTTGCCTAACCTCCTTTGTGGCTTGAATACAGAGTAGCCTGTATCTACCATAGGCTTCTGTGTCACCCAATAATTTATATGCATCCCATGCATTTTTCTTCTCTGCCACGAGTCTCATTAGTTCATCTGACATCCATTTGGGCCTAAACCTTGAACAGTATTTCTTAGTGTATGAAAAGCCTAATTCTATAATTACCTCACTTCAAATGCTGAGCAGCACAAATCTAAAATCTAAGCTCTACCAAAAATTTACACAGGAACAGATGTTGTCTGTGTACATGTTTTGCAAATGTGTACACAAACATAGTATAGAACCTCGCTAATTCACAATAAAATGGCAGTCTGGATCAGTTAAAAGTTTGAATTATAGAATGTAATTAAATGTGAATATTTTCATGCAGCAGTTGGTAAAAAAATAAACAAATAAACTCTCAATTTTATGGACTGAGAGAGGAAAGGAAATGTCTGTTATTACCGAATATCCGTTAAGTCAGTGAATTCAGCCTTGGAGAGATTGTGCAAGGCTTATGGGGTAGACTTCTTTTCAGCGTGTCTGTGTTTGTTAACAGGAGAGACTGCTTCTGCAGGAAAGGGATGCTCTTAAATAGAAGGAGTGCAAAAATATTTGCTGATGCTATTGAGCAGTGTTAAGTGGGTCGGAAAACTACTAGCTTGGGGCTTTTTTTACATGCTAAAAGATTAGCAGTAGCCGCAGGCAGAGGTGAAAGTGATTCTTGCACTGCTTCTATTAGAATGGAGGGTGGGGTTCTGGGGTTTTCAAGGAATTGTGAGAGCCATCACGGAAGAAATAAAATACATGGGATGTGTTCGGATAACTGAGATTGAGAATAGGTGCATGTATACTTGCATGTACACCAATGCTGGGAGTAAATAAATTTGATGAACATGAAGTGCTGCTTGAGACCATCAAAGGTTGATATTGGGATATTAGAGATGTGGTGTCACACAGATAAGCAGAGCAGAATTGGAATTTGGGGAGTACAATGTGTACCGAAAGGACAGCCAGGATAGAAAGGGAGGAGGGGTTCTGCAGTTAGTTAAGAAACAAGAAAATCTAAGGATGTGCATCCAGTTGATATAAATAGTCAGTGCAATATTGAGTCAGTTTGGTGTGACATAAGTACTGAGAAAGCAAAAATGAGAATAGGAGTGTGTTATAGGCCTAATGACTCTGATGTGTACAAAGAAATAGAGTGGGCCAGTAAGTCAGATTGTCTAATAATTGGGGATTTTAACTGGCCAAATATTTACTGGAATTTGTGGGCTGGCCACTCACACACCAGCAAGGCTTTTGTGGATTTACTGGATGATTGTTTTCTACCGCAACACGTTAGAGATGCAACTTGTTCTGGTTATTGGCAGTGATTATTCTTGCATTAAGAAGTTGCAGATAAAGAAACCACCAGGTGGTAGTGATCGTAGTGTACTGGTGTGGGATTTACTTAAAGATGTGGCTACCATCAGGCATAAAGGGAAGGATTTTTGCTTTCGTAGAGGTGAATACAGTGGTCTCAGACAGTTTTAAATTCTGTACAGTGGGACCAACTGATGATGATGTTACCATGAGCAAATTCTGAATGGAAGCATTGAAGGAAGTAATCGTGGAAGCTACTAGGCTTTTCATATCTATTAAGAAATACTGTTCAAGGTTTAGGCCTAAAGGGATGTCAGATGAACTAATGAGCCTCGCGACAGAGAATAAAAATGCATATAAATTATTAGGTGACCTAGAAGCCTATGATAGATATAAGCTAGTCTATAATCAAGTCACAAAGGAGGTTAGGAAAGAGAAGGTAGATTATGAGAAATCTTTGGCAAAGGATGCTAAGAAAAACAGCAAGGACTTTGTTAGGTATATAAACTCTAGAAGGAAGGGGATGAATCAGATTGGTCCACTTGATATCAACGGTCCGATTATTGATGGTCTTGCTCAAGAAGCTGATAAACTGAACGGGCATTGTGCATCTACATTCACACATGAGGAATTATTCAAGGAGTGAAATGCCAGAAATTTTTCAAACTCTAACATGGAGCTAAGTAATTTTGTAATAACTGAGAGCAAAGAGGAGAAGCTGTTGAATTTAAACATAAGAAACTGGATAGATCCCATCCGGGATGGATGGGATCTATCCAGTTATATTAAAGGAGGCAGCAAAGGTAATAAGCAAACCCTTAATCATAATTATGACAACCACCTTGGACTCAGGAGAAGTCCCCATGGACTGGGAATGTGCAAATGTATCACCAATTCACAAAAGGGGTCTGAAATTACTCATGTCACCCTTAGTGTGACATGAGTAATTTCAGACCAGTTTAACTTTTGTTCTGGGGAAAATAATGGAGTCACTGGTTGAAGAAGCATTGCAGGATCATCTAAGCAGACTGCAGTAATAACTGAGATACAGCATGGGTTTGTTAAGGGGAAAGTCTTGTTTGACAAATTTGATTGGATACTATGATATGTGATACAAAGGAACTGGAAGGAAAAAAATAATTTTGTATACTTGGATTTCAGGAAAGCTTTTGGTACTGTTGCACATGGAAGACTAATGTACAAATTGGAGCAGTATGGTATTAGGGGCAAGTTGCTACAATGGATAAAAGGGTGCTTGAGTAGGAGAACACAGTGAGTGGTAATCAGTGGATGCTGCGCTTCATGGACTAATGTTATTAGTGGAGTCCCCTTGTGTTCGGCCCACTGTTGTTTTGTTTATTTATCAGTGATATTGATGACGGTATATCAGGCTTAATGTCGAAGTTTGCAGATGATACAAAGGTTGGCAGGGTTGTTAATGGCAGTGTGCTACTGTAACAAGATTTATTAAAGTTGTGCAGATGTGCTGAGAAGTGGCAACTGAAGTTTAATATTGACAAATGCAAAGTACTGCATATGGGTAGGAGTAATCCCAGAGTAACATACCAACTGTGTGGTACTACATTTTGGGTAGTAGAAAATGGAAAAGACCTTGGAGTAATTGTACAGTCCGATACGAAGTTTTCTGAACAGTGAAGACAGGCTGACAGAGCAGGTTGTTCGGAATTGTTAGTGATATACAGGAATTTTGCTAGTAGGGAAAAGGAAGTGATTATCCCTTTGTATAAGGCAATTGTCAGGTTACGCCTTGAGTACTGCATACATGTCTGGAGGCCTCATTTTATGAAGGATGTAGAGTTGCTAGTGAGTATAGAGAAGGGCAACAAGATTGGTGAGGGGAACGAAGCAGTTCCCTTACCAAGAAAGGCTTAAGTTCTGCAAATTGCAGTGTCAAGAGACTAGGCACCTAAGAGTTGATCTGATTGAGGTGTATAAGACCTTGAATGGTTTGATGAGATTCTTCCTCTTGCTCAGATTAGGAACCTGAGGGGTCGTAAATTCAAATTGAAGAAAGACAGTTGAAAAATAGATATGCAGAAATTTGCCTTTTACCAGCAGATAGTTGCTTGCTGGAACAATGGGGAAGTTGTGGAAGTTGTTAGCTTAAATAGATTTAAGTAAAAACTGGACAAATGTGTAGAGGGAATGGATGATGTGAAATGGTTTTTTTTTTTTTTTTTTTTGATTATGCTAAATAAGCTTGCATCTGCTAATGCTGAGTCAAAAGTTTAATTTTTTTTTTCCAAATCATTTTATACTTCATATAACTGACAATTTAAACAGTTACTCTATATATGTGTGTATAAATACTTCTTGCCATATGTAGTCATCCTGGAGTATAAACAGAATCTTTATTTATAAACATTGAAATAAAGTTAAATAATAAAAAACAAGCTTTTAATTTACCTTAAAGAAAACTGCGAATAAGTAACAATAGTCTTCTCTTATGGTGAAGTTTTACTTATTCACAGCAGTGCAATATCATGCACTATTCACAATATGAGATACCAACCGGGCTAGCCAGGTGGTTAAAGTGCCTACCTGGCAATTCAAAGGTTGCGGGTTCGAATCCCGCCTCGGGCTTGGATCAGAGTAAAAATGCAAAAACTTTGGGAGGGTCATTATGACCACAGAAGCCGATGCGCCAACAACTAACAAAAAAAAAAAACAATATGAGATATACTTAATGATGCCAATTTATAACTATTTAAGTAGTTGACTATGTACTGAAATGATGCAGTTGCACTTGTACATTGGAAAACTGCAGCTTAAAGGTTAATACTGGTTGCTATTTTCATGTGCTTTCTTATAGCTGTTGAGATATTTATATCAACGCCATTTGTCAGCAAAAAGTCTTTAAGCTTAGCCTTACTTTTTTACAGTAACCGACAGTTTGTTTTTTCACCATGTTCTTCACATGTGGGAAATAAACATACTCGAGCTATAACTATAACAGCTTTAATTTCTGCCCAAAACTCAGATGTATACACTTTCTCTTTTTACCAGTTTTCTTAGGTTCTATGATGATACACAGTGAGTGGATTATAATAAAGAAACAGGACACAGATGAGCACTTAACCATATGACATTTGCTGGCAGCTGCTGGAACTTAAGGGAACTTTCTTTTCCACAAAAAAGAAAAAAGAAAATTCTTTGAAAATTATGCTTGGTGAATTTTAATTCTTTGGTTTTCAAGTGATGTGGATCCTGAATTCTATTCCTGTGATTCTACTTCTGAATTCTATTCCAGTGCTGATTTTGAATCTCGTTCAGGTCATTATGCATCGGTTGCATAGAATCCATAGTCTGAGATGTCAGGACTTAAAAGGAATAAGTATAGACAAAAGGTTGAAGCTGGTGACATTGAATCAACTCTTTATAATGTCATCTGAAATCAGAATAGACCTCTATTCAAATGATGTGGGTTATGAATTTTGTTCAAATACAAGGCACACAGAAAGGATCTCCTCAAATATAAGCGGCAGCAAATGTATTTCATAGAGAACCATAAATTTGGGGATTTAATGTATATTAATTTAAATGGTGTTAGGACAAATATATGATAAAAAAAAAATTTATGATAACATTTTTATTTAAAAAGTTCAATTCAAATAGAACACAGTGTGATTTTTAAACAGGAAACCTTAAAATTGTATTAATCATTAATACATATATGAGGGGAATGTTTATATGGCTGTAATCATACATGTGTGATCACAGAAAATTTCAGGTTTGTAACTATATTAGCATTAGTTAATGCAAGAAAGCAAGCTAATATAACATTAGCCAAAAAAAAAAAAAAACCCCTTCCCATTTCATCCATCTGGTCACTCCCAATGTTTGTCTAGTTCAGCCTTAAATTTATTTAAGCTATCAACTTCCACAACACCAGATGGAAGTCTGTTCCACCAATCAACTACCCGCTGGCTAAAGGCAAACTTCCGCACATCTATTCTACAACTGTCTTTCCTCAATTTGAAACTATGTCCCCTCAGGTTCTTAATCTGAGCAAGTGGAAGTATTCCATCAGCATTGAACCTGCTCAAACCATTCAAGGCCTTATACACCTCAATCAGATCACCGTGCCTAGGAGACTAGGCACTCCAGATGCTGCAACTTGCAGAACTTCAACCTCTCTTGGTAATAGAGGTTGAAGTTCCCCCCTTTTGTTCCTCTCAACAGTCTTGTTGCCCTTCTCTGTATTCATTATAACAACTCTACATCCTTTCTAAAATTAGGCTGCAGGACCTGTATGTAGTACTCAAGGTGTGGCCTGACCATTGCCTTATACAAGGGGATAATCACCTCCATGTCTCTGCCAGAAAAATTCCTATAAAGTGTTGACAAAACTCCATGACTGCTTTGCCAGCCCGTCTGCACTGCTCAGAGAATTTCATATCTGACTGCACAATTACCCCCAGGTCTTTTTCATTCTCCACCTCCCTGAGTGTAGTACCACACAGTTGGTACGTTTCTCTTGGGTTACTGCTGCCCATCTGGAGCACTTTGTATTTGTCAATGTACTGCATATGGGTAGCAGTAACCATATGCAGCACTTTGTATTTGTCAATGTTAAACTTTAGTTGCCACTTCTCAGCCCATCTGCCTAACTTTTCTAGATCCTGTTGTAGTAGCATACTGTCTTTACTGTCATTAACAACCCTGCCAACCTTTGTATCAACTGCAAACTTGAACATTAATCCTGATATACCTTCATCGATATCATTGATAAATACACAAAACAAAAATGGGCCCAGCACCGAACCCTCGAGGAATCCACTAATAACATTGGTCCACAAAGGGCAGTGTCCATTTATTAGCACTCTCTACCGTCTCTCACTCAACTATCCCTTTATCCATTGCAGCAACTTTCCCTGATGTACTGCTCCAATTTGTAAAGCAGTCTTCCATGTGCGATAGTATCAAAAGCTTTCCTGAAATCCAAGTATATGATATCAAAATTATTTTTTGCATCCAGTTCCTTTGTGACCACATCATAGTATCCAATCAAATTGATGAGACAAGATTTCCCCTTAACAAACCCATGCTTTGTCTAAATTATTACTGCAGTCTTGTCTAGGTGATACTGCATCACTTCTTTAACCAGTGATTCCATTATTGTTCCCGGAACAGTAGTTAAACTAACAGGTCTATAATTATTTGTCACTCTTTGAATTGCAGATTCATTTGCATATCTCCCATTCATGGGGACCTTCACTGAATCTAAGGATGATCTCATAATCATGGCTATGGGTTTGCTAAATGCCCTCTCTGCCTCCTTCAATATAACTGGATAGATTACATCCACCCCGGGTGCCTTTTTTATGTTTAACTTCAACAATTTCTCCTCCACTTTGCTCTCCATTATTACAGAATCATTTAGCTCCATATTAGAGTTCAGTAAACTTCTATCCTTGTCTTCCTTAGAGAATTGCTCATGTGTGAATGTAGATGCGAAATATTCATTCAGTTTGTCAGCTGTCTGTGCAGGATCATCAAAAGTCGAACCATCAACGTTAAGTGGACCAATCAGATTCATCTCCTTCCTTCTAGAGTTTACATAAATAAAGAAGTCTCTGCCATTTTTCTTTGCATCATTTGCCAAGGATTGCTCGTAATCAGCCTTTGCTTGCCTAACCTCCTTTGTGACTTGATTACAGACTAGTTTATATTGGCTTCTGTGCCCACTGAGCTTCTGTGTCACCTGTTAATTTGTATGCATGCCACAAATTTTTCTTCTCTGCCCCGAGCCTCATTAGTTCATCTGACATCTATTTAAGTCTAAATCTTGAACGGTATTTCTTAGTTGGTATGAAAAGCCTAGTATTTTCCAAGATTATATCCTTGAAGGCTTCCCATTTAGAATTCACTGTTTTAAACATCATCAGTTGATCCCACTGTATAGAATTTAAAAACTGTCCGAGAATATACATAGTCACCTTTATAAAAACAAAAACCCTTCCCTTTCATCCCACACCAGTACACTGTGATCACTGTCACCTAGTGGTTCCTTTTTCTGCAAATTCTTAATGCATGAATAATCACTACTGATAATCAGGACAAGAGGATTATCCCCTCTGGTTGCCCCTCAAACACGTTGCTGTAGAAAAGAATCCCCCAATAAATCCACAAAAATTCTTGCTAGCTTGCAAATGACCAAACCACAAGTTCCAGTCTATATCTGGAAAGTTAAAATCGTCCATTACACAACATTCTGATTTATTGGCGCACTTCATTTCTCTGCATAATTGTTTGTTGTACTTATCAGAGTCATTAGGCTTATAAGTAATGGGGCGGAAACACACTATTATTATTTCAGGAGACTTCACTCGTATACATATTTACACGTCAAATGTGGGGGGGGGGCTATATTTACGAATTAGTTTATTGCTTGGAGACACTTGTCATTGGCTGTATTCACAAGATAACATGTCGGGCTTCAAATTCGAATGACATTGTCAGGAGCTCAGATTTTTCTGTTTGAACAGAAATTTCGTTGGGTGTGACCGCGTGTGATGTGATATAGAATTATAATTATATAGAATATATAATTCTATATTCTAATATAGAATTATATTTGAAGTAAATAATCTGTTTTCAGCGCACAAGTAAGAATATCCGAAAACAAATAACTTCAAGGACGTTGCTCCTGTGCCTATTCCGAAGTACCCTCCACTTTGACCAGCTACTCGGCATACTCACCGCAAATGTCCAGTCACAGGGACGCTCAAAAATGGCCAAACGAGGAAAATAGACCAACAGAATTACAAATTGATATGATGAACAAGTTGATCGTTTCAATTTGCGCAACTCATAACAATTTCTTACAAGTTCAATTTTTAGGGTTGAGAAGTAGTTTTTTGTTATTAAATTTCATTGAAAATTTTTGTTTCGTATTTTGACAGAATAAGTCCTTATTTAAAATTAAACTTGCAGTATTTTAACTTTCCTTTAACATATAACTAATTTTTCCTTAGCGCTGACTGAATTTCGAAATTGCGTGTTTTGCCTTTGAATTTGCCCTCATCCTTAATTGTATTATATAGGAAATTAAATTCTTCTTTATTCATCCGTAAGTACATCGTGAAACGATTTATCTTCTTATAAGTCCTGCAGTAAATGATGGAATTTGCCCTTTTCTGTTCTCTTCCAGTTGATGTTGTGTATCCAGTGCGTACTCTTTTGTTTTCTCGGCTAAGAAAAGCACATGCATTTTCTAAATCTTTTTCTCTTTTGAAGAGGAGGATAAACTGTGGCAATTCATTTCACTTCAGCTTTCCTCAGTAGGGTTGCCAGATGTACCCTTTTTGGAAATATAATAAAATTTCCAAGATACTCCTTTTTTTTAACATTTGAAAAAAGCAGAAATCATAAAACACCCTGTTGATGATTATTTAGGAAGAAAGAATTAACTGACGATAAAGTTGTTGTTGATATGCACCCTTAATTAAAGACTCAAATACAACATTTTATCCTATTTACAAAGAGGGTTGTAGAATATTTATATTATGCTTACTTTGTAACCTTTTACATTCTACTTGACTTCTCTTTTATTTCGTTGTAATGGTTTAAGGCTCGGGTAACAAACTTTTTTTATTTAAAATTCTTAATATCAATATCGATTTGCTGTATGAAGAATATGTTCTGTTGAAATCATTCCATAAAAATATTGGGACAAAAGACCTCAAAAATACCACAGATGGTTGGATAAAAATTTTAAATGCATACAAAGTACGTAATAGAGAAAAAAAAATCTTAATTTTGTTATTGCTTTGCCTCACTCAAATGCAATGAGTGAGCGAGTATTTAGCTCAATGTTTAACACATGGAAAAAAGATAGAAATAAATTAGACCTAAAGAATGTTGAAGGAGAACTGTTGCAGAAAACCAATCACAATATGTCATGGAAAGAATTTCATGCATTATGTATTTTATGCATTATTTCTGTTGCAGAAAACCAATCACAATATGTCATGGAAAGAATTTTATGCATTATGTACTAAAAAATGTAAAACTGTTAAAGAAAATTTGCTTAAATGAAAAGTATTGCTAGGTAAATATTTTCTTTTTGATTAAATAAATCAGGTTTATTGATTATGTATTGCAAACAATTATGTAAAACATTTGATGTTAATATTTATAAAAAGTTTCCTTTAGTGTTTATAACTCCTGCAATAGAATTTTCCCAATTAAATGAATTGGACAGGCTATAATTCGGTTAATTTTATTAAAATTTGACTAATTGTGCATTCGACGAATTTGTAAAAATCAACAAAATATAGAAATAAAATGTTGTTATTAAAATAGTTTGGTTTTTTAAGATATAATGCGAGTACCCCTAAACAAGGAATGAATACCCCAAACATAAGCATGAGTACATCGAGATCAAATTTTTAATCTGGCCACCCTATGTTACAGTGATATTTCTTTTCTGACCAACTTCGCAGTTTACACTAAACAGGGACCACAGAGTACTATGTGACAGGGACATGACGAGAATCCTGTGATGTGATAATAGTGTATTTCTGCTTTTACTCTCATTTTCCCTTTCCCAGTGCTTATGTCACACCAAACTGACTCAACATTGCACTGTTCACCCATATCAACTGGATACACTTCCTTATATTTTATGTGTTTCTTAACTAACAGCATAACCTCCTCCTCCCTGTCTGTCCTTTCTGTACACATTTTACTCCCCAAATTCGAATTCTTTACTGCTTATATCTGTGCGACACCATCTCTAAGATATCCCAACAATAGATATTCCATGATGACTCCCAGCAGCTCTTGAAATCCCCAGTAACTACTCTCTGGGCTGCTGCTCATTCCAATAGAAACAGTGCAAGAATCACTTTTGCCTCTGCCTGCGGCTACTGTTAATCTTTTAGTTTGTGAATTCCCCTGAGCTAGCAGTTTTCCAACCCACCTAGTACTGCCTCGATAGCATTAGCAAATATATTTTTGCACCCTTTCCACATAAGTGTAAATATTCTTCTCCTTTACAGAGGGTATTAAAGTTTGGTGCGTGAATGGAGATAACTGTTGAAAGAATCAAGCACCATGCAGTCATCTTCATTTAAAGGGAATGATGACAAAGGAAATTGATGAAGACATGCTGCAAACATTAGAGGAATTGAGCCCTTCATATGACATGTCAAAAACTTGGTTGCAGAAATTAAGCGTGAATGGAGACAGTGTTGAAAATGCACCCCACAGTCAGTGGCCTGTTACCACATACCTGTGTATGTGAGTCTGTGAGCGTGTTGTAGACATTCTCTCAGATATGCCAAGCTGTGCTTCCCACCTGGGAGTCTAAAACGTTGATGGAACTGATGTTCAGTTGAAACTCAAGTCACGTGGACTTAAGTTTGGCGTAGTCCAGTCAGTTTGTGACATCCAAATCCTCTGCTTGCACCTTCATGATGGTGGGACTGTTAGTAACCCTGGGTATAACTCCCATGTGCAAGTCCTGAAATACGGCACCTAGCACACTGTGCGTGACCACCCAGCTGTGAACCAACGTGAGCAGGGGTCGAGCTATGGCACCCCACTCCACATGGAGAATACTGCTCCTCTTTATTACCAGAGAACACTAAGTGGTAGATGACTCATCACAGCACAATACCACCACTTTGCTTATTGGAGGCTTGAACTCGTAGAACCCATGCTTAGTCTCTAAAGCATAGCTCCAGAAAATCCTCCCCCATCTCTTCCATCATGCAGTACGTTTGATGTCTTTTGAGGTTATGATGAACATCACGATGAGTTCTGATCTTCCTTATATTTCGAGTAATTAAAACAGTTTTTGCAGACTGGTCACTTGTTAGTACTGGACCGAGCCTATTGGTAACTCTAGGAGGCTTCCGGATCAACTGGTGTATAATTTCTCTGCCTCTACTCTTCCAGATAGTGACTGGACGGAGTTGGAGTAGTATGTATCCTGGGGACATTGCCGAGGCCATGTTATGTTAAGGAGCTTGGTATATTCTTGCCATGTATACGCCATATCCAAAAATTTCCTTACTTTTCTTACTACTGAATAAAACATGGATTGGCAAACTTATCTGCAAAACAATCTAAACCTCCCAAACACTTCATTTATTTCACAAATATATGTGGTCTCAGTTCTAATCTCAATGATGTACATTTCCACTTACAGTCTGCCAAACCCCATGTACTTTTTTTGACAGAATCCTAGTTATTGGTTGATTCAACCATCAGTTGTTTGAATTATTCGATTTATGATTCCTTTTGTTTCAAAGGTACTTGTGCAATGTCTGTTCTGATATTCTCTGTCAGAGAGTTAGTAATTTATAATCTCCTTTTTTTGATCTTCTTGTCTTGCTTAAAATCTCTACTACATTCTGCCAAAAACTCATCTATTGTCTATTGTTCTCTCAACTCCACTAATCACTTGGAACTCTTTGACTTCCCCTCTTTGAAACTTGACTTTCTCCAGTCCAACTTTCCTAACAGTGAGGTTTACTCAGTGATTTTAATGTTCGCAACTCCAGCTGGCTACAATTTTCTAGTCATATGGACCTAGCTGGTCGAGAAGGTGAGGATTTCGCAATCACTAATGATCTCACACAGATTGTTCATTTACCTACCAGAATACAATATAGCCAATACGCTTGATCTTTTTCTCACAAACAACACTTTTAAATACACGGTTGGGGAGAGTGGGCCTCTAGGCACCTCAGATAGCAACTTGGTTATGTTATGGTCTCTTCTCCAATGGAACCTTTCTCTTGTGGCCATTCCCAACCTCGTATTGTTTGGCGTTACAAGAATGCAAAATGGGATGATCTGCGCGATTTATTTTCTTCTTTTCCTTGATCAGTACTCAACGTTTCACTCGCAGGGGTACGAATACCAAACGTACCCTCGCACACAGACCTTGGCGTTCTGTTCGACCAAAAGATGTCCTTTGTCCACCAGATCGACAAACTCAGTACCAGATTTTCTCGTCTACGGTGGATCTCAAAGCAGCAGCTGCTACACGTCCGACATCCTGCCACTGTTAAAAGGTTCATCACCTCCACCGTCTACCCTGCCATTCTCTATGGTGCAGAAATATGGGCCTCTGCTGCACATACAAACCTTAAGCAGGTGTACACTGCTGAATACTGGCTACTGAAATGGGCGAATAACAAGCTTCGGCTACCTCCCGCTACCACAACTACCATGATGGCACAAGCACTCGACATCCCGAGGTTGAAGTTCCTGATCGTTGAAAAGAGGCTGGTCTTCACAGCCAAACTCATCTCAGGCCAAATATCATCTCCAAATATTTGGAATGCTTGCTCTTGGAGGATTCCACAGCCAAGCCTAAGGTCGGTACCAGCACTTGTGGCTCACCACAACAGGCTTGTACTCACCGAAAGATTTCTGCCCAAGCAGATGCTCGCTGCCCTCAACCGTGTGGACGCCGACATCGACACCATAATAAGTAAAAAGAAGGACAGACACAAGTTTATCAAAGCTCTTGAAACCTGAATCACTGCCAACTTGTATTTGTTTTTCTTTATTTGTGTTCAGCTCCTTGTTTTTATGATGTATTTGTATTTCTTTTTGCATTTGTAATCTGTATTTTGTAGCCTTTTGTATGTGTTCGCTATATTTTGTAGCCATTTGAATTTGTACTTATGTTATCTATATGTGAACCCCTGGCGCTCGTCGCCGTGATGGGATATTGTGCTGTAAATCTACTTCACAATAAAGATTTATTTATTTATTTATTTATTTCAACTCTTATGATGTCAGCATTTGTTCAGATCATGTCAGTGATATTATTCTTGGAAGGATGGAATCCTTTATGGCACGCTCCACCTTAAAATCTCATCCTTTATCCAAACCCTTGATTTTCCAATAAATGTGCTAAAAGGCTGTTCAAGAGAAGAATGTTGCACATCATTCTTGTTTCCAAATCTTCAGTTTCATATTCTGCCTATATCAAAGCTTTCAACAATTGTAAAGCAGTTTTTAATCAGTTCAAACTATATTTTGAACATACTATGAATAGAAAACTTGCTTCTTGCCCTAATGGTAGCCAAGCAATCTGGTCTCTTGCCAAAGCTACTGGCCACAACTGTTTCCCGTCTCTGTTTTGCCTCTGTCAAAACCAGATGGTTCTACTGCCACTTCACATAGGATAAATCTTACCTGCTAGCTTCCTATTTTTCTTCTAACTCATGTATTAATGACTTTGGTAAACCACTCCCACCATTCCCAGCACGCTCCATTCAGTGATTTTTCTCCACTAGTTCTCGAAACATGTGCTCCTGAACTTACTCTTGTTCTGTGTTGCCTTTTTTCACTTTATTTCAGATGTGTTTTTCTTTCTGCTTGGAAATTTGCTCATATCCAGCCAGTTCCTAAGAAGGGTGACAAATCCCTCCCGTCCAATTATCATATCATTGCACTTCTACTCTTTCTAAAGTAATGGATTAATTGCCAACTATTAAACTATCTAGCAACTTTCCATCTGGTAAAGTATGGATTCTATCAGTTTTGAACCATTGATGATATTCTGGCTTATGTTACCCATCTATAGATAAATTCAGTGGAAACATTTGGTGAAACATAAACAGTTGTTCTTAACATTTCAAAGGCATTTGGTGGTGTTTTGGCATAAAGGTCTTATAAATAAGTTTCCATCTTATGGTTTGCCGACTGTTTTTTGTAATTCGGTATCCAGTTTTCTCTCTGACCACTCACTGCAAGCGATGGTAGAAGGCTTTGTCTTCTAACTTCTCCAGTAATGCTGGTGTTCCCCAAGGTTGGGTTCTTTCTCCAATTCTTTTCTTCTTGTATATTAAAGACCTTCTTTTATTGACTGGAAATCCTATTCACAGTTTTGCTGATGATAGCAGATTGCATTCCACCTTCCAATTTGAGAGACCTTGCCCTGCTCAAACAGCTTTAACTTCTCAAATATCCCACACCAATTCCTTAAATGCTGATCTCCAGGTAATTCTCCAGCAGGGTAAAGATAACTTAGTTGATTTCAATCCTTCTAAAACTCAGTTCTGTCTTATATCTCACAAAAAAGATCATATATCTCTATTGGAGATTACCCTGACTTCTAATCTCTCTTGCCATAAACACATTACAAATATTGCTTCCCCTGCATCTAAAAAAACTGGGTTTTCTCTTTAGCTCTCGGCATTACTTTTCTTCCAAACAGCTGTTCATTCTCTACAAATTGCAAATCTGCCCTACCATGGAATATTGTTCCCACACCTGGGTCAGTGTCCCCAAAACTTCTCTCAGGCTTTTAGATTCCATTCAGAAGAGGACAGTTTGGTTAATTAATAATATCTCTAATAGAGTTTCTCCACTCTCTGTCTCATAGATGTTCTGCTTCTCTTGCATACCTTTTCTATAGATACTTCCATTGGCAGTGTTTTTCTGAATTGGTTTCTATAATTCTCTCTCTCTCTCTCTCTCTCTCTCTCTCTCTCTCTCTCTCTCTCTCTCTCTTCCCCCCCCCCCCAAAAAAAAAAAACTGTCCAAACACACATGCCACAACCAGTCAACATCCTTGTACTGTCCAACTTCATGCTCATAGATTCAATTTTTTCCCTCATTTATTTATTCATTCAACTTCAGTTTTCCGGAACAACATTCCTACTTATGTATTTCCTGAAAATTAAAATCTACAGAAGTTCAAGTTTAATGTCACAAATATTTTCTTTCATCATCTCAACCTCTAATCAATGCACAGTACTATTGGATGCATCTGACACTGAAGATATTATTTGTTGATAATAATAATATAATATAATATAATATAAACAATAATAATAATAGAACAGTTCCCATATCAGTTTTCTGTTGAAAGTTCCATAATAAATAATGTTATTATGACTTTGGTCGTATTTATTTTTTCTGCTATTTCCATATTTTCAGTTGTCAAATAAATTAACTCCTTAAGTATATGGCACCTCCGTAGCCAGTTGGGTAGGAGTAGCAGTGCGTAGCATACGCTTCTTGATTAGACCAGGGTTCGAGCCCGTGACCACCAAATACGAAGGATGCAGAAAGGTCAGGGAATGACCACCATATATCCCCGGAGCAATATGGCCTTAATTGCTAATGCTCCTAAAAAAAAAAAAAACAATACTAACCTTAAGTATATAGAAAATTTGTAAAAACATGAACAAATTTTTTTGTTCATATTTTTATGAATTTTTATATCTTGTATCATTTTATATCATTTATTTTTATGAATTTTATATCTTGTATCATTTTATATCATTTATTTTTATGAATTTTATATCAAGGCTCATATGTAGCTTTATCCTCATCCAATAATTAATTTTACCAATTTGTGCCAAGGTTTAGGGGAGAATTGGCACCCCTAGGCCAGTGCCTAATTGGCCTTGATTTGGTGCAGGACTGGCAATGCAGAACTCCCTCAGACATAGTGACAATTGTCTCGTGTCATCTGCCCAACTCTCTGTAGTATCTCTGTGATGCATACAGTTCACTGTAAAGGCCAGAGAGAGAGAGAGAGAGTGTGTAAGTGTTCGGTTTATGTTCATCTGGCCTCTTAGCTGTGGGGCAATTGGAAATCAAGGCACCCGTCATTGCCTGTCACTACTTTGGAGAGGTAGGGCAAGCCAGTAGGTAAGTAGACATATGAGTACTCTTTTGGAGGTGAATCCTGGACTGTTGCCAGGGAGGGCCCCGATAGAAGAAAATGGAAGGGAGAAGGGGTAAAAGTGGAAGGGAAAAAAAAATCAGAAAGGGAGTATGGGGATGACACTTTAAGTTTGAAACAAAAGGGGAGACACAGGAGGTAGATGATAGGAAATAGGACTTCTACCTGGAAACAGGAGCAACAAGGGGATGGAGGGGGCACACCTGTATTTCATTAAAATAAACTTGAACTTGAAATATACATTTCAGGTTGAAAGTCAGAAGATTTTGATGCCAACCAATTCTTCCTCACAGACACTCAAAAACTGATTGCCCTGTGTGTAAACTACAATTAGATCAGATGAGCTGGAATTTGAGCAATCATCCACAGACAAGTCCATTCCTAAACAAGGAGGTTGTTACTAATGGAAAGCTAATTCAAGACAAGCATACTGAATATGCTTGTCTTGAATGTACAACTAATCTATATATATAGAGGTAGACAAAGAATTAGGGTGGTTGAGCCCACCCACGGCCGGTCACAAGCATGTTCAACTGGTTCTGCTGAATTGGGCCCTGAAATGGTCTAAATAATAATATCATCTGCATCTTTTCTGCATTTCTGTCAATGAGCCTACTGCCATCTTAATGTCTAGTTACCTACATTATTGTGACTCCAAGAGTGCTTGGGCAACTCGACTTGAAAATTGTTAGAAGTAGAGCATATACTTCATTCTCAGTGTGTATGTTTCTTTTTTTATTTTAAACATAGGACATAATTTAAAGATGTAATTTTTTATGTTGTACTCACTTTTAATAATATATGTATTGTTTTTAACTTCTGGAGGTAAGGAAATAATGAATAACGACTGCAGTTGTTAAACAATATTATTGATTAATGTATTAAATATTATCCATATTTAAAATTTTTGTTAATTTTAATATAAAATTATTTAATTATTTCTTAGTTACTGTAAACAATTTGAAAAAATTGAAAAAATAACTATTACAAAAACACCCCGTATAAGTTTTGCGCAGGACCCCAGGGCCTGCAAGTAATTTTTGAACAGGGCTCCACAAATTTTGGGACTGGCCCTAGGCCCACCAGGAAAAAAAGTATGGGAGGGGATGGGCAGGGCCCTTGGGAAGTGGTGATCACTGAATTATGACCACCTACCCAATACTTCATAGGTCCTCCTTTTGCCCTCAGTACAGCAGCTATCCAACATGGCATTGATTCAACAAGATGTTGGAAGCGTTCGGGAGGTGTGGCCAGCTGAGTTAGCATTAGTAGAGGCATTTGATGCAAGAAAGCAAGCTTATGCAGCATCAGCCAAAAAAAATAAAAAAATAAATAAATAAAAAATAACCACTTCCACTTCACCCCTCTGTTCGTTCGAAATACCTGTCCAGTTGAGCCTTAAACTTATTTAGGCTATCAACTTCCACGACAAGGGATGGAAGTTTATTGAACCAACCAACCACCTGCTATCTGTCTTATCACAATTTGAATTTATGCCCTCTCAGGTGATTATTCTGAGCAAGAGGAAGAATCCCATCAGCATTGAGCATGCTCAAACCATTCAAGGCTTTATACACCTATCAGATCACCTCGCTGGTGCCTAGTCCCCAGACACTGTAATTTGCAAAACTTAAGCCTTTCTTCATAAGAGAACCCCTTTAGCATTAGTATTAGCATTAGTAGAGGCATTTGATGCAAGAAAGCAAGCTTATGCAGCATCAGCCAAAAAAAAAAAAAAAAAAAACCCACTTCCACTTCACCCCTCTGTTCGTTCAAAATACCTTTGTTCCATTCACTAATCTTGTTGCCCTTCTCTGTACCCGTTCCAGCAGAGATGCTGGAACTCTCTACATCCTTCTTGAAATGGGGCATCCAGACCTGTATACAGTACTCTAGGTGTGGCCTGACCATTGCCTTATACAAGAGAATAATCACCTCCTTATCCCTGCTAGAAAAATTCCTATATATCATCGACAATACAACATGAGCTACTCTTGCAGCCCATCTGCACTGCTCAGAAAACTTCATATCTGCCTGCACAACCACCCCCAGGTCCTTTTCATTCTCTACCACTATCAGTGTAGTACCACAGAGTTGATACGTTGCTCTGGGGTTGCTGTTTCCCATATGTAGTACTTTACATTTGTCAATGTTAAACTTCATTTGCCACCTCTCAGCCCATCTGCTCAACCTTTCCAGATTCAATTGCAGTAACATAGTGTCAGTAGTGTCCTTGACAACCGTGCCAACCTTTGTATCGTCTGCAAACTTGGACATTAAGCTTGATATACCATCATCAATATCATTTATAAATACAGAAAACAATAATGGACCCAATACTGAATCCTGAGGGACTCCACTAATACATTAGTCCACGATGAACAGTGTCCATTGATTACCACTCTCTGTCTTCTCCCCCTCAACAACCCCTTTATCCATTGCAACAATTTGCCTCCAATGCCACACTGCTCCAATTTGTGCAGCAGTCTTCCATGTGCAACAGTATCAAAAGCCTTTCTAAGATCCAAGTATATAATATCAAAGTTATTCCTTGCATCCAGTTCTTTTGTGACTGCATCATAGTATCCAATCAAATTTGTCAGGCAAGACTTCCCCTTAACAAAACCATGCTGTGTCTGAGCTATAACTGAAGTCTTGTCTAGATGATCCTGCAGTGCTTCTCTAACCAGTGCCTTCATTACTTTTCCAGGAACAGAAGTTAAACTGACAGGTCTATAATTACTTGTGTCAGCCTTTGATCCTCCTTTGTGAATTGGGGTCACATTTGCACATCTCCAGTCCATGGGTACCTCCCCTGAGTCCAAGGAAGCTCTCATAATTATGGCTAAGGGTTTGCTTTCTTCCTTTGCTGCCTCCTTTAATATAACTGGATAGATCCCATCCACCCCAGCTGCCTTTCTTATATTTATCTTCAACAATTTCTCCTCCACTTTACTCTCAGTTATTACAAGATTCTCTAGTTCACTGCCAGTGTTTACTTCATCTATGGCATTCCCCTCGCTGAATAACTCCTCATGTGTGAATGTCGATGCAAAATATTCATTCAGTTTGTTAGCTACCTGAGCAGGATCATCAACAGTTGACCCATCGATATCAAGTGGACCAATCTGATTTATCCCCTTCCTTATAGAGTTTACATAAGTAAAGAAATCCTTGCTGTTTTTCTTTGCACCCCTTGCCAAAGATTTCTTGTAATCTGCCTAACCTCCTTTGTAACTTGGTTACAGATCAACTTGCATCTTTCATAGGCTTCTGTGTCACGTGTTAATTTATATGTATCCCATGCATTTTTCTTCTCTGCCATATGTCTCATTAGTTCATCTGACATCCACTTAGGCCTAAACCTTGAACAGTATTTCTTAGTTGGTATGTAAAGCCCAGTAGCTTCCAAGATAAGTTCTTTGAATGCTTCCCATTTTGAATTTGCTGTTGGTAACATCATCAGTTGGTCCCACTGCATAGAATTTAAATACTGTCTCAGTCCATCGTAGTCGCCTTTACGAAAGCAATAACCCTTCCCTTTACCCCTAATGGTAGTTACCTATTTGAGTAAATCCCACTTCAGCACACTGTGATCACTGCCACCTAGTGGTTCATTTACCTGCAGATTCATAATGTATGATGAATCACTACTGATAATCAAATCAAGAGTATTACTCCCTGTAGTTGCCTCTCGAACATGCTGATGTAGAAAACAATCATCCAATAAATCCACAAACGCCTTGCTAGTGTGTGAGTGACCAGCCCCCAAATTCCAGTCAATATCTGGGAAATTAAAATCCCCCATTATAAGACTCTCTGATTTTCAGGCCCACTCTATTTCCCTGTACAGTTTCTTATTATACTCCTCAGAGTCATTAGGCCTATAGCACACTCCTACTCTCAATTTTGATCTCCCAATGCTTATGTCACACCAAACTGACTCGACACTGCACTGTCCAGCAATGTCGACTGGCTTCACTTCCTTGGATTTTATGTATTTCTTAACTAATAGCATAACCCCTCCTCCCTTCCTATCCTGTCTATCCTTTCTGTACACATTGTACTCCCAAAATTCCAGTTCTGCATTCCTTATATCTGTGTGACGCCACTCTCTGAAATCCCCACAATATCTGCCTTTGATGTTTTGAGCAATACCTCAAATTCATCAAATTTATTTACTAAACTCCTAGCATTGGTGTACACGCAAGTATACATGCACCTGTTCTTTTTCTTAGCTACCCTAACACAACCTATGTGTTTATTTGTACCCCAATGATTCCCAGCAGTCTCTGAAATATCCTGCATCTTATTTTCCAGGCTTCGGCTCATTTTAGTAGAAGCAGTGCAAGAATCACTTTCACCTCTGCCAGTGGCTACTGTTAAGCTATTAGTCCTTGTATCCCCCCCAATCTAGCAGTTTTCTGACCCACCTAACACTGCCTCGATAGCATCAGCAAACATTCTTGCACTCTTTCTATTTAAGTGTATCCCCATACCTGTTGAAGCAGTCTCTCCTGTTAACAAGTACAGACCAGGCTTAAAATAATTCTGCCCCTTGAGCCTTGCACAATCTTTCCAGGGCCGAATTGATCGACTGGGCTTTCATCATATACTCCCTCCTATCGTGTCTGGGCAGAATTGCAGACGCTTTCAAATTGAACCCTAATTCACGGCTTTTTTTCAACAGTGATCTGTACTTGTTAAGTAATTCTGCCGGTCTCCTACTCTTAATATCATTAGTGCCAACGTGTACAACTATATCACCTTTTGTGCCCTTAAAAGATGATATCCGCTCTACAACGTCATCAACCTTTGCCCCTGGCAGACATATCCTGGTCCTGTTCCACCTATCCTTTTTACAAAGCATATTTCCCGTTTCCCTGATAATAGAGTCACCAACAACTACTATTTCCTTTGGTACCAGCGCATTCTGCCTTGGGGGCTGCTGCTGTGTTGCGCGATGACCAAGTGCAAGCTCTGGCATTGGTGTGGGCAGCTGAGAGCTTGATGGGCCACTCACTTTTAATCCTTCGAGGGCATCCACCCTGTCCTTCAAGCTCTCATATAGGCCCATAACAATGCTGAGTTGTGTGTAATGCTGTCAGCAATGCAGGTATGGAAGTGATTGTTTTATCCAGATGCTTGATATGCCTTTCTGTAGTGTCCCACAAGTGTTCTATGGAGTTGATATTGGGGGGAGTTCGGAGGCCAATCGATATGCTGGAATTCAGAACTTTGTTCCTCAAACCATTCCTGCACAACAAGTGCCCAATGGCTCACTGCATTGTCATCTTGGAAGTCACCATTGCCATTTGGGAAAAAGTGTGACATAGCAGGGTGTACTCTCCATCCATGAGGTTGACTACCATGAGTCTCCCCCAGCTTCGCATCTGTGCTTCCCTTGCACGGTCTTCATAAGAAAGATTAGTCCATTCCTCAATATTGGTTATCCAGGTCTTTCTCTGTCGTCCTTTACTCCTTTTTCCCTCTATCATCACTTCCAACAGCTTTTTTTATATAGAGTCGTGTCTCAGAAGGCGATGGCGATACCTTGTTTTCATTTGCTTAACCTTATCCTGGACCCTAGGTGTAATTCTCTCGATGTTAAGACTTTCATGTCCAGAAAAACCTTTCTTGCTATTTCAATTCTTCTTTTGATCTCTTGTAATGTTTTCTCATCATCAGCTATTAGATGTTCTAGGTAGACATAGGAGTTTACTTGTTGTAATGTATTATTGTTTATTTAATATTAATTTTTTTCTTCCCCTCTTTCTTTGAGAAACACATTACTTTGGATTTCTTTTCATTAAAATATAGACCCAATCTTTCACTGGAGCTTTTTATCTTGTCGATTATGGCTTTTAAGTATTTCACATTCTGCCAGTAGATTGGTGTTGTCTGCATTATTAATTCTGATTCCTCCTGTGTTACCACATCCTTGGCCCTTTAAATCTTCTATCACCATAAAATTTCTTCATTATAAAAGTTAAAGGATAGGTGAAAGAACACATCCCTGATGCACTCCCTTTAGTATTGGGAACTGCTCTGAATACTCTCCATCAATTCTAATGGAAGCCTGTTCCCATTATAAATTAGTTAAAATTCTTAGGTCTTTACCATCGATTCAGATTTTTTGTTTGTTGTTGTTGGTTATTTGGTTTTTAGGAGCATTAGCATCTAAGACCATATTGCTCCGGGAATATGCGGTGGTCATTCCCTGACCTTTCCGTATTTGGTGGTCACGGGCTCAAACCCCGGTCCTCATTTTTTGTAGAGATTGAATCAGCTCTTCATGGTCTATTGAGTCGAAAGCTTTTTTATAGTCTACAAAACAGATGTTAATGTTTCTCCAGATATCTTACAATTATCATCCTTAAGTTAAAGATTCCCTATCTGGTTCCATTGTTTTTCACAAATCCGCTTTGAATGGGTCTTATTTCTGCTGTGGGGTTGTCTATGCTTCTTATGTAGATTATTTGGTTATCTTATGTAGTTATGTATAAGTATAGTGCAAAAGCATCAATAATACATAGCCAAATCTGAATTAACAGAATGTTAGCAAAACAGCATCGTTTTAAGTTATATCTCATATTGTGAATACCTTCACGAGTTGCCATGGTATTGCACTACTTAAGTAATGCTTAACCTGAGGAGAAGACTTGTTACTTATTCTCAATGGATACCACCACCAAGACGGCACCGTTTCAGGGCTGTTTTGTATATGTTTGGGATAATAACTCGACTATCCACTTGTCCCTATTAGACTTAGAAAAGCAGAAAGGTAGAGGGAAAGTAATAGTAGGAGTGGAAGAGGAAAGGAAACGGTGTAGAAGAATGAAAGGGACAGTAACTCCTTCAACTCACACCACTCAAAAACTCAACTCCTTGAATAGGCAACACTTCCCCAGTGGAGAAAGCTGTTGTTACCTATTCTTGGAAACTCTGGACATCATCAGGCTCCCCCTGATGCCGTTTCAGGGCTATTTGGTCCTTCTTCGGTGGGTGGGTAGGTACCAAGTGAGGCAATGATAGCAAAACATCTCTTATATTGTGGAGTTATACTTCATAACTGTTTTGCCATCATTGCATCACTCGGATACCCATCCACCCACCCACCGAAGAAGGGCCAAATAGCCCTGAATCGGTGCCGTCTGGGTGGTGGTATCCATCTGAGAATAAGTAATATTAGTCTTCTCCTCAGGTGAAGCATTACTTATTCAAAGTAGTGCAATATCATGACAACTCGTTCTGAAGGTATTTACAATATGAGATATAACTTAAAAAGATGCCGTTTTGCTAACATTCTGTTAATTCAGATTTGGCTATGTATTATTGAGGCTTTTGCACTATACTTATACATAATCTAGACTTTTCCATAGCTTGAGGCTTCAGCCCTAAACGCTTTATAGTCTTATGTAGTTATATAAGCTACTTATATAATCTTATATATGCGTTATCTTATCTTATATAATCTACATAAGATTGATTATCTTATGTAGATTAAGAGTAGTAGACCAGCAGAATTATGTAACAAGTACAGGTCAATGTTGGAAAATAGCCGTGAGATATAATTGAATTAGAAAGTGTCTGGAATTATGCCAGACACGATAAGATGGACTATATGATGAGAGCCTTGTCGATCAATTCAGCCCTGGAGAGATTGTGTAAGGCTCAAGGGGTAGAATTTTTCTCAGCCTGGTCTCTGCATGTTAACAGGAGAGACTGCTTCTACAGGGATGGGATACACTTAAATAGAAAGGGTGCAAGAATATTTGCTGTTGCTATCGAGGCGGAGTTAGATGGGTCAGAAAACTGCCAGCTTGGGGGAATACATGTACTAATAGATTAACAGTAGCCGCTGGCAGAGGACAAAGTGATTCTTGTACTAGTCTTCTATTGAAATGCAGATGAGCAGCAGCCTGGAAAGCTAGGCAATGGGGATTTCCAGGACTGCTGGGAGTCATAGTGGAACAAGTAAATACATGGGCTGTGTTAGGGTAACTCAGAGTAGAAACAGGTGCATGTATACTTGCATGTACACCAATGCTAGTAGTATAGTTAATAAATTTCACGAGCTTGAAGTGCTAGTCAAGATATCAAAGGCAGATATTGTTGGGATATCAGAGACGTGGTGTCACAGTTATAAGTAATGCAGAACTGGAATTTGGGGAGTACAGAAAGGTTAGACAGGACAGGAAGGGATGAGGGGTAATGCTGTTAGTTAAGAAATGCATAAAATGTAAGGAAGTGCATCCAGTTGATGTTGGTAGACAATGCAATGTTGAGTCTTTTTGGTGTGACATAAGCACTGGGAAAGGAAAAATGAGAGTAGGTGTGTTATAGGCCTAATGAATCAGATGAGTATAAAGAGCAGTTGTGCAGAGAAATAGAGTGAGCAAGTAAATCAGTGTCTTATAATGGGGGATTTTAATTTCCCAGAGGTTGACTGGAATATGTGGAATGGTCACTCACACACTAGCAAGGCTTTTGTGGATTTATTGGATAATTGTTTTCTATAGCAGCATGTTCAGGAGGCAACTAGAGGGAGTAATACTCTTGATCTGATTATCAGTAGTGATTCTTCATGCATTAAGAATCTGCAGATAAATGAACCACTAGGTGGCAGTGATCACAGTATGCTGAAGTGGGATTTACTCAAAGAGGTAACTACCATCAGGTGTAAAGGGAAGGGTTTTTGCTTTCGTAAAGATGACTATGGTGGTCTGAGACAGTAGTTAAATTCTATACGGTGGGACCAACTGATGATGTTACCAACAGCAAATTCAAAATGGGAAGCAATCAAAGAAATAATCTTGGAAGTTACTAGGCTTTTCAAACCAACTAAGAAATATTGTTCAAGATTTAGGCCTAAATGGATGTCAGTTGAACTAATGAGACATGTGGCAGAGAAGAAAAATGCATGGGATTCATATAAATTAGCAGGTGACACAGAAGCCTATGACAGATATAGGCTGGTCTGTAATCAAGTCACAAAGGAGGTTATGCAGATTGCAAGAAATCTTTGGGAAAGAATGCAAAGAAAAACAGCAAAGAGTTCTTTACTTGTGTAAACTCTAGAAGGAAGGGGATGAATCAGATTGTTTCAATTGATATCGATGGGTCAACTGTTGAAGATCCTGCTCATGTAGCTAACAAACTAAATGAATGTTTAGCATCTATATTCATGTATGAGGAGTTATTCAGGGCGGGGAATGCCAGAGGTCTATTAAACTCTGACAGTATGCTAGATAATGTTGTAATAACTTAGAGTAAAGTGGAGGAGAAATTGTTGAAGATAAATATAAGAAAGGCACCTGGGATGGATGGCATCTATCCAGTAATATTAAAGGAGGCAGCAAAGGAAGTAAGCAAACCCTTAGCCATAATTATGAGAGTTTCCTTGGAATTATGGGATGTACCCGTGAACTGGAAATGTGCAAATGTGACCTCAATCCCCAAAGGAGGATAAAAGGGAGACACAGGTAATTACAGACCTGTTCGTTTAACTTCTGTTCCAGGGATATTAATGGAGGTACTGGTTAAAGAAGCATTGCAGGATCATCTAGACAAGACTTCAGTTATAGCTCGGACACAGGTTTGTTAAGGGGAAGACTTGTCTGACCAATTTGAATGGATATTATGATGTAGTCACAAAGGAACTGGATGCACAGAATAATTTTGATATCATATATTTGGATCTTAGAAAGGCTTTTGATACTTTTGAACATGGAAGACTGCTGCACAAATTGGAGCTTTGTGGCATTGGAGGAAAATTGCTGCTATGGATAAAGGGATGGTTGAGTGGGAGAAGACAGAGAGTGGTAATCAATGGACACTGCTCTTCGTGGACTAATGTTATTAGTGGAGTCTCCTAGGGTTCGACGTTGGGTCCATTGTTGTTTTCTATATTCATTAATGAGATTGATGATGGTATATCAGGCTTAATGTCCAAGTTTGCAGATGATATGAAGGTCGGCAGGGTTGTTAATGACACTAATGACAGTATGCTGCTGCAACAGGATCTAGAAAAGTTGAGTAGATGGGCTGAGAGGTGGCAACTGAAGTTTAACATTTACAAATGTAAAGTACTGCATATGGGAAGCAGTAAGCCCAGAGTAACGTATCAACTGTGTGGTACTACAATTACAGTGGTAGAGAATGAAAAGGACCTGGCGGTAATGGTGCAGGCACATATGAAGTTTTCTGAGCAGTGCAGATGTTCTGCAAGAATAGCTCATGGTGTCTTGTCAATGATATACAGGAATTTTTCTAGCAGGGATAAGGAGGTGATTATCCCCTTGTATAAGGCAAAGGTAAGACAACACCTTGTGTACTGTTTAAAGGTCTGGAGTCCTCATTTTAAGAAGGATGTGGAGCTTTTGGAACGAGTACAGAGAAGGGAAACAAGATTAGTGAATGGAACAAAGGGTTGCTTTTCGAAGAAAGGCTTAATTTTTGAAAATTACAGTGTCTTGAGACTAGGCACCTGTGAGGTGATCTGATTGAGTTGTATAAAGTCTTGAATGGTTTGTGCATACTCAATGCTGATGGGATTCTTCCTCTTGCTCAGAATTATTGCCTGAGAGGGCATAAATTCAAATTGAGGAAAGACAGTTATCGGATAGTTGTGTGGAAGTTTGCCTTTAGCCAGCAGGTGGTTGATTGCTGGAACAAACTTCTGTCTGTCATTGTAGAAGTTGATAGGAAATGCTTAGAAAACGGTACTTACCTTGTATAAATCTACAATAAAAATTTAACCACCATCTACCAAAAAAAATTTTATTGCAGATTTATACAAGGTGAGTACCGTTTTCTAAGCATTTGCTATTAATTTTTTAGTCAGATTTTTCACGGTATTATAAGGTTACTATAATTTCACTGTTGTCAAACTTATAAGATATTTTAACGTCATAATCAACACCTTATCTGCACCGGGTCAATATCTTTTATATATTTCTAATCTCATCCCTGATGCCCTTAGACATGCCTGATAGGACAATACAACTCTCCAAAGCACTTATCAAATATTTCTCCAACAAATTACATATAGCATTTCCTACAAAAATGCTTATATCACAACGTCATCCCCAAATTCACCCGCATTTTTCCCAAAAATAACTGTAAAAAATACCCACATGTACACCGCATGTCTATCGTGATCATACGTGAAGAACTTAAGAAAAGATTTAACAAAAAACACCAACTTTTAAACTGTATACACCAATTACGATTATTTCTCAAAAGAAACATGCCACCGGACGCCTGTATTGAATATATTAACCACAACAATTATATAATATTGGTGTAAATACACCATTGTTAACCCATAGATTTGAGCTACGATTGTAGTGTAGAAGGCATCGTTTTAATTGTATCTCATAATGTGGTTGCCTTCACAACAAGATAGCTACTATTGAATTACTTCAAATAAATAACGCTTCTCTAGTAGAGAAGACTACTGTTATTTATTTTCAGCGTACCACCACCCAAATGATCGTTTCGGAGCTTTTTGGCTTCGTCATCAGTGGGCGGGTAGATAATACAACAAGCCATCTCAGTTGCGAAGTTATATCCAAATTATGAGAGATCTCTCATAATGTGGATATAACTTCGCAACTCAGATGGCTTGTTGTATTACCTACCCGCCCACTGATGATGAAGCCAAAAAGCTTCGAAACGATCGTCTGGGTGGTGGTACGCTGAAAATAAATAACAGTAGTCTTCTCTACTAGAGAAGCGTTATTTATTTGAAGTAATTCAATAGTAGCTATCTTGTTGTGAAGGCAACCACATTATGAGATACAATTAAAACGATGCCTTCTACACTACAATCGTAGCTCAAATCTATGGGTTAACTATGGTGTATTTACACCAATATTATATAGTTAATTATCAAAACCCATAAGGATTATGCCTAGTGCATTTAATTTTCCAAATACATAACCACAACAATATACATATCAATGCCACCATCCAACACGTAGCACAAAAACACACCAAAAAATGGAACACACTCACATCCAACCCCCCCCCCCCAAATCTCCACCGTTAACCTCTCCTCAAAATCCTTCACCCCTTCCGAACTCTCCGGCCTAGAATTTGGCTTCAATTTTGCCATTAAAGAACAACACTATCCAATAAAAGATTGTATAATCGAACTCCAGTCTAAACTTGATCAACATCTCGATAAGTGGCGACTTATACACCAGTCTAATAGGATAATAAATTCTAAACTCACATCTCTCCCTAACATAAAAAAACAACAACTCTCGGATTTACAAAGACTCAGCAAAACCCCAAATATCATCATCCAAAAAGCTGACAAAGGAGACACAGTCGTTATCCTGGACAACAACACATAAATGAGTTAATTTCAGAAAAAATGGAGTTAATTTTAGCTGACCAAGATACATATACAAATGACAGCAACCACAACATTACAAAACTTAAAAATAAGCTTGACACAGTTCTTAGAAAACTCAGACAGAACAAAGAAATCAACCTCTTTACATTACAACAGATAGGTATTCGCAACAACATTCTGCCCCCCATGTTCGGAATAACCAAGTTACACAAACCTGGCCACCCACTAAGACCTATCGTTTCTTTTAGTAAATCAGCTTTTGCTAATTTATCCATCTTCCTTGTCAAAATTATATCCCCGCTCACTCGATTCTCTACATTCAAAATTAATAATACTAACCAAGCATTCCAAAAAATCAGCAACACCACCATATCCGACGAAGACGTATTAGCTTCTTTTGACGTCATATCCCTATACACTAATCTGCATATCCCTTCTAACAGCTGATGACACTTTAACGAAATATACCTCTCTTTCAGTTGACCACATCCTTGAACTTACCACTCTTTTACTAGATGCTAGGTATTTTAGATTCAACAATAAAATTTATCGACAAACATTTGGTTTACCAATGGGTTTAGGCATTTCTGCTCCCCTTTCTGAAATTTATCTCGCCACTATTGAAAACCAAATTTTACAACCTTTCCCCTCCGAAATTAAATTATACATCCGCTATGCCGATGATATCCTAATAATAGGCAACAGAACAACCATAGACAATCTTTTTTTTAAAATTCAATCCAATACATGACAAGCTAAACCTTACCCTCGAAATCGCAATGGACAACCAGATTAATTTTCTTAATCTTACTATTTATACAACAGACACAAATTTAAATACCAAGATTTTCAGAAAAAATACACACACACCGGTAAATATCTACATTTCACTTCACATCATCCCCTTAGTACCAAAAAAGCTGTCCTACACAACCAAATCTACAATGCTATCAAATTCATCTCTTCAAAAAATGATCTACACAATGAACTTCAATACCTTACTGATAAATTCATAGCCAGGAGCTATCCCCCCTCAACTCATCCAACACACACAATATCCACCATTAAAAACAGTATTAATAACCCCACCAGACACAGCCATAAGACAAATACTTGCGTAGTTCTCCCTTACCATAGTGAACTCGCAGCACAATTCCAATGTACATTCAAAGATACCGACATCTCCCTCACCTTCTCCACTTACAATAAACTAGGTTCCCTATTTAATTCTTACAAAGATACACACAAATATCCCATCAATGATATCAATAACTTAATATATCTCATAAAATGCCAACTGAACTGCGACACCTGTTACATCGGCAGCACTACCACCAAATTCGGTTCCTCCACAACTTCCAATACCCGCGCATACTACCACTTCAACAGTTTCAAGACGAGTCAATCCTGCACTGAGTTAACAACCCATGCTCAAACCCACAACCATACCCCCTTGTTGACTCTGCCATCACTATTATTAAACTTAGATCGAGCTACAGAATTCTTCAATATGAAGCCCTCACCATCGAATGGTACCGGCACCATTCTGATCTCAACATTATTAACGCTAATCTTCCCTTCAACCTTTCACTGGCTTGGAACCTCTCGCGGCTAAAGTTCCCACGTGTCAAAAAGAGCATCATGGGAGTTTAGATAAACTTTAAATACAACACGCGCTCACTTCTCTTCCATTTGCCAACTGATGACGGTTTACTCGCGAAAGTCCCTTGTAACGACTATTGGCACCAGCGGTCCTCTCTCTTTTTTTCATTTATGTTTTTTAACCTCTTTATGACAACCAAGGATTGGAGATCTGCATTTCTACTTCCTTGTGCTCATTTTAAAATCTGTTTAAAATATTTTCACCCCATTCCCACGCCTTAGTTCTTTTTAATGCTCCTTCCAACCTAAATTTAACCACCATCTACCAAAAAAAATTTTATTGCAGATTTATACAAGGTGCGTACTGTTTTCTAAGCATTTGCTATTCATTTTTTAGTCAGATTTATCACGGTATTATAAGGTTACTATAATTTCACTAGAAGTTGATAGCTAAAAGAGATTCAAGGCAGAACTAGACAAACATTTGAAGTGAATGGATTGGTGAAATGAGAAGGGGGGTGTTTTTTTTTTTTTGCTGATACTATATAAGCTTGCATCATATGTCCTTGCTAATGCCAAAATGTTAAGCTTCAATAGAATCTTAGACCTATGGCTCATTAAGCTGATGATTCCAGGGATCTAGGTTTCTTTGGAAGAGGAATGAAGGTGGAAACTTGGATCATGTGTCCTTGCTAATGCTAAAATGCTAAGTTTCAATAGAATCTTAGACCTGTGGCTCATTAAGCTGACGATTCAATGAACAGAGCATTCTAGGTTTCTTGGGAAGAGGAATGAAGGTGGAGTCTTGGAAGTCGCTTGGAATTATTCCTGTATCATATATATATTATTCAAGAGTCTTCTAAGCATGTTAATTTCATCACTGCTAAGTGTTTTTCTGAACAGATTTCATCTGATCTAGTTGCTTTCTCATTTTTAGTCCCTTAATGGCACTGTTGATCTTGCCAATTCATAATTACAGAACATTAAGTTTTTAAAGTAAAACTTAATTAACTCTGCTGTGCATGCTCATTTGCTTGTGAATATAACATTTCTTGAAAAAAGTTTTATTCATTAATACAAATCCAATGTGTTGTAAATTAAATATTTTGTTTGTAAACCAAATAGGTTTTTTTTTTCTTTCTTAATTACGTAAGGTTGCTCTTGATTATCATATAACTATAATCGTTCATAATCCACTTGTCAATAGAAATTTCTTATTGTATTATACTTCCGTCTTCCTTTTTAATTAAAAATCTATATTTTTGATGAAATTTTTAAAATTTTTCATTAAAAATTGTATTTAATAACTAAGTTGTTTATTATAACTTTTACAATTTGTAACTTATTGTTCTGATTCTTTTTTTACTGCTTTCGCTATAACACATTTTCATAGTGACAAATATATAAGTACTGTATTTTGTTCACCCTCACAAATTTGTTTCAGACAGTAAGTTACTTCTGATTTCCAGGAGCTTACTACAGGTTGAAGTGATGTGTGTGTTGGGGTGTAAAGAGCTTTTTCATTCTTGGCATCTGAGGATAGGAAGGAGAAGTATGAAAAGTTTTTTTTTTTTTTTTTCAGTGTATAGGGGCAAAAATGGTGCTATTTTAAACATTTTTGTTACAAAGGACATGTTTCAGTTACCAGTAAAACAAGTAATAAAGTTTGCTACATTAATTGCAGAAAGCTACTACTAGCCTAATTACGGCATCACTGTGATACTGTAAATATGAGAATTGCACAATGAGGTTTCCTATATTGTTATGTCAGACTGGCACCATACAGCACTATCTTGACATGTTCAGTGTAGAGCTATTGTAAATTTATTAGGATAGTGCCTCTCAGCAATATTCAAGTGAGCTTTATTATTCTGCATTCAGGGAAAAGAAAGTGAACTTTCTAAGATGTTTCTCTCACCCCCCAGCACAAAAGATTGCATATTGTAAAAATCACACAGTGAAGCACTTACTCTATGAAATTTTTTTAAAAATAAATATTGTATTCCAAGAGGATAATTTATTTTTATGCTGCTTAAGAGGAATATATTTGTTATTGAAAGGAAATTAAAAAGTTTTTGAATAATAATGATTTAAAAAAAAAAAAAAAAACCTTTATTTATACAGTAAGTGTTTACACAGGAATTTTTTATTGGAATTTATAAAAATTTCTAGTGCCCCCATTAGAAGACAATTTTTCAAAGATTTTTTATTAGTCAATAATATATTTAATATAAAAATTTAATTGTACTCACATTGTTAGATGAGAGAGATGATGTTTTAGTGACAAAATTGCTAGGCCTTTTTATAAGATACCATTCCAGAAATAAAAGGAACATTTGTGGTTACATATTTATCAGTGGTGTAGCCACAAATACAAATATGTATTTGTGGTTACATATTTATCAGTGGATTTTTGTCAGCGGACACATTCACAAAAAAATGTGCCAATTGCCTAATAAAAATGCTACAATACCAGATTTCGGTGTCGGGGATACAGTGTACCTGCTGACCCTATCCTGGCTACGCCACTAATATTTAGAATTTGTAGAGCTGATAGAATTCAGCTGATGCCATTGTTGCTACCTAAAGGAAATGTATCTGGAATAAAGGTTTAAATTTGGCTAAATTACAAGCATTAGGAATAGATAATGCTTCAGTTATGATTGGAATAAACAGTGGGGTTTATGCAAAGTTGAAAATGGAAATACCACATCTGCAGTTTACAAGATGTGTTTGTCATTCATTGCAACTAGCCATTTCACTTGTTACAGAGTGTGTGCCGAGAAGTTTGGATTTTCTTTTGAAAAAAGTGTCACTTGGTTTTCCCACTGAGCATTACATTATGACAAGTGGCATACAGAGAGCGATATGGGATTAGAAATGAAGGTGATTCACCTTTGAAGTTTGTTCAGATAAGTGAAACCAGGTGGTTGTCAATTGAAACTGCAGTAGCTAGAATACTGGGTTGAACTCAAAATTAATTTTTATATTCTATGTTTGAAAGAACAGTGTTATGGAGCTGAACTTTTACATTGTTGTATAATGAGCGCCAGAATTTTTTATATATGATATTCCTCAAACCAATATTTCATGATGTACAGATGAAAAAGATGTTTGAAAGTGAAAATCGAGACCCATCAAAACTACTGGATGATTTAGTTTTCCTCATTAAGTCACTCTGCGTAAAGATTGTATTGCCAGGATTGAGACTTGATGTAATGGAAACTGAAATTAAAGATCACTTAGGCCCAAAGCCCTACCTTGGATATGAATTTGGAACAGAACTGTCTGCAAGTGACTTCTCCTTAGAACAACAGAAAGAAATACGTGAGAGATGTGTGCACTTTGTCATTAAACTTGTCAGACAACTAAGACAATGATTGCCAGAAAACATGAGTACTACAAGATATGGCACTTTCTCCAGAACATTGCTTGAAGCCCTGTAAAAGGCCTATTATGGAATTATCAAAAATTTTTTTTTTTTTGCTGTTGATTAGTGTTCTTGCAGCAATAGGAAACCAGTGAAGAAATTAACTTCACATACAGTAGCTCAGAGTAAAAGACAGTGTGCAGTTTTGGACAGAAGTGGATTCATACAGGGATTTCCTGGAGTAAAACCTTTTTTGCGAGCTTATGAATGTAACTTTGTCTATATTGACTCTATCCCACTCAAATGCTGATGTGACCCAGCTGTTTAGGCAAACTTAGGAACAGAATGGCAATTCAAGCTCTATGCTCCTTTTTGTGTGTAAAGTTTGGTTTAAAAAGAGAAGAAAAATGCTGGTATTCATATGAATGCCACAAGAAGTTATGCAGAAAATTGGGTCAGTGTGATCTTACAGCCATCCAACACTTTCAACTTCAAAAGAATGAAGGAGAAACTGCAGAACTGAATTATGTGCTGTTATCATGATTTTTTTCCAGCTCAAAAATCATTCACTTGCAATATGACACTGTTAGACTCAGTTGTGCATTGGTGTTTCCATGTGAAAGATAACAAAATAACAGATGTTATAGATTGGAAGTGTTGGCTTAAATTAATTAAGCACTCAAAGAATCAGTCATGTCACTACAACAAAGAAGAATGGAATTGGAAAAGGTGTGTTTCCTTATCTACTTATTTGCTATACAGTATGTATATATATATATATATATATATATATACACAGGGTGTCTCAAAAATACACGGCTTAACTTCAGGAATGAGTTCCTCATATGTAGACAATAAAAATATTTTATATCAACATAGTTCAGGAAATGCTTGGTTTCCGAGTTTTGAAGGTATGAGATCTATGATACTTAACTGTTCACATCACCGTATAGTAATTGTTCAAAATGTCCACCTTTGCCTGAATACAGGCCTCACATCGACGTCTCATGGACTCGTGAAGATGATGCCAAATTCCTGGCATGTTTCATATTGTCTCACAACCTGCCGCAATTCGATTGCGGAGAGTTTCCACATCAGCTACCGGAGTCGAGTACACCAATGACTTTAAATAGACCCACAAGAAGAATGGCTCCACAACAAGCATGCACAACATCCAAAATCTCCTCCTTTACTTCAGGAGTCGTAGATCTTGGTCGTTCTCTGTCGGCAACATGAGGTGTAAAGGTCCCATGTTCACAAAGGTGCCGATGGATACCTTCAAACATTTTCCTATCTGGACATCTTCGTTCTGGGAACCTTTTGTGGTACAAACGATGAGCCTCCAGACAGCAATGCTCTGACATAAAGTACATATCTGCTTGCTCCTGATTTGAGTACATGGTCGGAATGGAAAACCACCAGATTCTGTCAGTACCTTGTGATGAAGGAAATCACCTGTGGGAGATAAGACATTCCGGTTAATAACTCGGGAACCAAGCATTTCCGGAACTATGTTGATATAAAATATTTTTATTGTCTACATATGAGGAACTCATTCCTGAAGTTATGCTGTGAATTTTTGAGACACCCTGTATATTAAAAATATATATTAAACAAAATATTTTTAATATATATATATTGTAATTAAATTATATATATATTTATTTAATACATACTTGGGGGCTCTGTCCCCTGCTCACCAACCCCTGTGCATGCTTTTCTATGTAATACGAAGAGTATGACGGAGTAAGTCAAATCTTTTCTACGTAAAAGATACAGCTGTCAAAATGCACTGATCGATATCTAATCTAATATATAAAAGAAAATAGAAAGTCTAAGAAAAAACTATAAAAAGTAAAATTGTGTGAATGTTAAGTGAATGAAATTTATTAATTGCATATTCTATCTTAGCCTCTTCACTGGACAGACTGATGGCTATGCAGACCCTCAGGGGCCTCATGGTTATCCAAGCAGACACCATGCTGTAGCTTTTCCTAGTGGCATGAGTGGGATGCTGAGCATGCTTTTTGCAGTTCTGGGACAAAACTGCAAAAGTACGCTCCACCATAGGAATCTCTTTCCCTATGTTCTTTTATTCCAACCACCTCACCTGGGGCGGCTGAGTCTCTTTCCCTATTCCCTTCCCCCACCTTGTGTGGCCCTACCCCCTTTTGCTTGGTGGCTCACCCCCACCACCCAATTTCAACTTCCATCCTCTGGACCAAGATGGGTGTCCTATACCAGGGGTCCCCTTACTGTCTCCCCTTTTAAATCAGGTGAGTTCTCAACACTGCCCCTCTGTTCTTTACCCCTTTTATTCCAACCTCTTCCTATCTCCCAATTATCTCCTTTCCAATAATTTTTTTTTTTTTTTTTGGGCTCTTCTTGGTTGCCTAGGCTACCGCAAGGTTCACCCCTCCAGAGCTTCCTTCTCTCCTAATGTGTCCTGGCCTGCTTCTCCATGGTGGTGGTGGAGAGCCACTAACAACTCAGGTTGTTAGTGGCTCTCCACACCCCTACCCCAGGCTAAGTGGCCAGAGGAACAACACAACCCACACTTCACAAAACACTAGCACACACCCTGACCTTATGCAGAGTATTTTATTCTGCACAGAGTTGGGGAGACCCCCGGTGCCACCAGACAAAAAACACTGTCACTGTGATCAACATCTAATCAGGAAATGACCTATGTAATTATTTACCTGTGCATTTGTCGTGTGCAGAATTTTCAAGGTTGAATAAATATCACTATGTAATTATTTACCTGCGTTCACATAGGTCACTTAGGAAAAGACCTTTTGCTTTGGGTTCTCATAATGCATGAGGAATATTGTTGCATCCGAAAGTGCAGGACTAAAACATTTAATTAAACTACAGACTATGGGATTCATTTAAGTAACTAAACTACAAACTATACAGATATTTAAAATATTTACAAATTACTAAACTATTTTAGTTTAGTAAGACCCCCCCCACGTTCCCCAGGCTAAGTGGCCAGAGGAACAACACAACCCACACTTCACAAATATAATACTTCACAAAATGCACACTAGAACACACCCTGGCCTTATGCAGAGTATTGTATTCTACACAGAGTAAAAACACGGAGACCCCCGGTGTCGCCAGACAGAAAAACACTATGTTGCTGCGATTGACATCTAATCAGGAATTGACCTATATAATTATTTACCTGTGCATTTGTGCTGTGCGACATTTCAAGGTTGAATAAATATCACTATGTGATTATTTACCTGCATTCACATAGGTCACTTAGTAAAAGGCCTTTTGCTTTGGGTTCCCATAATGCATGAGGAATATTGTTGTATCCGAAAGAGCAGGACTAAAACATTTAACTAAACTACAAACTATGGGATTCATTTAAGTGGCAAAACTATGAACTACATGATTCATTTAACTAACCAACTAAACTATAAACTATACAAATATATAAAATATTTACAAATTACTAAACTATTTGTACAAATATACAATATTCATTAATATACAAAAAATGTTATAATGGAACATCAAATGTTAGACAGCGAAGCACATGCACGAGGTAGGTGAACGTTATGTTCACAGTTGTCAATAATTAATTGCACTTGTAGTGACGTAATTGCCTCGCTCTCTTCTCCCATCGGCTCGAATTGGCTTGTAATCATGGCTATATTCGCCTTTTGTTTAATATTTAATTTTTTTTAAATTTTTAGATTCACATTCCTTCTGCTTGCTTTCTTTTTCAACTTCTGTCCTTGTTTATTTATTTATTTATTTGTTCTTATGACATTTAAATGTTCCCCCAGACGATCCCTGAGCCGTCATTTTGTTTCCCCCACATAACACTCCCCACAATCCGGGCATAGAATGCCCGGATTGTGGGGAGTGTTATGTGGGGGAAACAAAACGATGGCTCAGGGATCGTCTGGGGGAACATTTAAATGCCATAAGAACCGCTGAATACAACAAGTCTGCTGTGGCCGAACATTTTTGGGAGAAGCAGCATCAAATCTCCCCGGAGGACGCTATTATTTTGGATCGTGCACATGGATACTGGGAGCGTAAATGGCTCGAGGGTTTACGGATTAGTTCATCCAGTAGGAATACAATAAACAGAGATAGAGGTATACGTATTAATCCTATCTTTGAAACAATTATATTAAGGTCGGATGAACGATTTTCTTTGCCACGTTCCCGAGACATTTCCGCTTCCAGTTCTGACCATGTGCCGATTGAACCACGTGGAGAAATACCACGTGTGGAGGTACCGTGAGCCTGCTACTTAAGGAGATGTTGCAGGAAGTTATATCACTGTTGAAGAAGGGAGCTGACGCTCCCGAAAGCTTCAGATTTTTAGCGCTTTTAATGTTTTATATTTTAGCAAATTTTATTGTAAATGATCTTTTTTATTACAGTTTTTAGCATTCCGTAATAGTTTATTGTAAATTTTTTTTTTTTTTTTTGTAAAGATTGTAGTCATATTAAAATTTTAAATTTTATTCAATGGTCGGTGTATGAATTTATATATTCTTAGACATGAGTTTTCCCGACCTCAGAGGCCTCTTTCAGGATACCAAGTAAGTGATGAGTACAAGGAACAGGCAGTGAGAAATTAATTTTATAACGAGCATTCAAATGGGGTATAGTGAAAGATATTTGTTCAAGAAGAGATGGAGAATCAATAACAGAGTTTATGATATTGTAGACAAAAGGAGACCCATGGAGTTGTCGTCTAGAGTGAAGAGGAATGATTCTGAAGCGACCACAAAGAGCTCCATAATTTTGATGGTGAAAGGCAATGTGATTTCCATAGCATAAGAATTTAATGAATTTAATTTGAATTCTCTTAAGTCTGTGAGAAAGATATTCCTGTTATGGGGACCAGATAATATCACAATAATCAAAAATGGGAAGTATAAGCTGCTTCTAGAAAAGAATTATAACTTTGTCACTCTTGAAAACAGAGGAAGAACGCTTGATTAATCCAAGAAGTTTAGAAGTGTGAGATATTACATGATCAATGTGGGAAGAGGGATGAAGGTCAGATTAAAATAAGACACCTAAATCCTTAAACAAATCAGTACTTGCAATTAAAGAGTTTCCAATAAAGTAATCAGTAAGGACGGAGGGTCTAACTACACGATTTGAGCGAAAGCGACATAATTTACATTTTAACGGGTTTAGAAACAAGTTATTTTTATTGAGCCAGAGTGAGACGGGAATCAAGACAGGACTGAATTTATTCCTAAGCATGGACAAACTTTTATTGCAATAGTTTCAGAAATTTCCAAAGTGATTTTTTATGGTTTTTGCAAATCAACCTCTCAGGTTGATGCATGCAGAAAAATAGGTGCCCTCTTTGCACCTATTTTTCTTGAAGGGTGCATGATACATGACAGGTGATAATACTGTTACAAAATTTTGAATTATGTGTTTGTTCGAGGTTACTTGCTTTTCCCTTCTCACAAGCCATTTAAATATCTACAGTCTTGAAAGATTTGTTATTGTTTCTGTGTGATAAAGCCAAGAACGTGAAACATGATATTTGTCTATGTATTACTGTGCGTAGCAATTTCATATTGCTACCTACAGTAATACAGTTTGTAATTTTATATTTCCAGAAATAAGTAGGCATCTCACAATCTGAATTCTTTTAAAGTGAAAAATTACCAGAATAGTCTTATTTTTTCAGCTTAAAAGATTCATGTTTATATTTTCACTTTAATCAGAACATTTTTCTTTTTTACTTTTCACAGAAGTATTATATACATACCTTTTTTTTTTTTTAATAAAAGGTGCAGCAAACATAGCATTTTTAATTATTTAATTTTTTATTTAGAAATAAAAAATTACAGTAAGTATTGTAATTCATGAAGAAAAGATGAAATACTGGTATTGTCTAAGCTGAAAAAAAAAATATTTTTTAAGTTAAAAAAAAAGTCAGGCACCTGTCAGGTGCCTATCACCACCCTCTAAAGCACTGCTGGTTGATGGTACAGTAGAAACCTTGATTATCTGGACCCCTATTATCTGAATTTTCAGTTAAGCAGATTGCAGAGGACAAATACATAATAATATATTACATTTTAGAGAAAAAATACATAGCAGCGGGGTTTTAATTTCCCATATATTGACTGGAACTTGTGGGTTTGTCACTTGCACAATAGCAGGCTTTTGCGGATTTATTGGACGATTGTTTTCTACAGCAGCATGTTTGAGAGGCAACCAGAGGGAGTAATAGTCTTGATCTGATTATCAGTAATGATTCTTCATGCATTAAGAATCTGCAGATAAAGGAACCACTAGGTGGCAGTGATCACAATTTGCTGAAGTGGGATTTACTCGAAGAGGTAACTACCATCAAGGGTAAAGGGAAGGGTTTTTGCTTTCGTAAAGGTGACTACGGTGATCTGAATCAGTTTTTAAATTCTATACGGTGGAACCAACAGCAAATTCTAAATGGGAAGCATTCAAAGAATTAATCTTGGAAGCTACTAGGCTTTTCATACCAACTAAGAAATATTGTTCAAGATTTAGGCCTAAATGGATGTCAGATGAACTAATGAGACATGTGACAGAAAAGAAAAATGCATGTAATACATATTAATTAACAGGTGACACAGAAGCTCATGGAAGATATAAGCTGGTTTGTAATCAAGTCACAAAGGAGATTAGGCAGACAAAGGGAGATTACGAGAAATCTTTGTCAAAGGATGCAAATAAAAATGCCGACCAGGCTAGCCGGGTGGGTAAAGTGCCTGCCTGGCAACCCAAAGGTCGTGGGTTCGAATCCCGCCTAGGGCTTGGATCAAGAGTACTGCAAAAAACCTTTGGAGGTGCATTATTGCCACAGAAACCGATGCGCCAACAACTAACAAAGAGAGAAAAAAAAAAAAAAAAAAAGCAAATAAAAACAGCAAAGAATTATTTTCTTATGTAAATTCTAGAAGTAAGGAGATGAATCAGATTGGTCCACTCAATATTGATGGTTCAATTGTTGATGATCCTGCTCAGGTAGCTAACAAACTGAATGAGTATTTTGCATCTATATTTCACAGGCCGTTTAAATTTCTACCGTCTCGAAAGATATGTTACTGTTATTCAATAATAACAAAGCACATTATGAGTTATTCAAGGAGGGAAATGCCATAAGTTTATTAAACTCTGGCAGTGAGCTAAATGATTTTGTAATAACTAAGTGCACAATGGAGCCGAAATTGTTGAAAATAAACATAAGAAAGGCACCTGGGGTGGATGGGATCTATCCAGTTATATTAAAGGAAGCAGCAAAGGAAGTAAGCAAACTCCTAGCCATAATTATGAGAACTTCCATGGACTGGAGATGTACAAATGTGACCCCGATTCACAAAGGAGGATCAAAGGGTGACACAAGTAATTACAGACCTGTTATTTTAACTTCTGTTTCGGGGAATTAATGGAGGCACTAGTTAAAGAAGCACTGCAGGATCGTCTAAACAAGATTTCAGTTGTGGTTTGGACACAGCATGTGTTTGTTAAGGGGAAGTCTTGTCTGACCAATTTGATTGGATACTATGATGTGATAACAAAGGAACTAGATGCAAAAAATAATTTTGATATCATATACTTATATCTTAGGAAAGCTTTTGATACTGTTGCACATGAAGACTATTATACAAATTGGAGCAGTATGGCATTAAGGGCAAATTGCTGCTATGGATAAAGGGGATGGTTGAGTCGGAGAAGACAGAATGATGATCAATGGACACACACGCACACGCTACTCTAAGTGGACTAATGTTATTAGTGGACTCCCTCAGGGTGCAGTGTTGGATCCATTGTTGTTTTCTGTATTTATTAATGATAAAGATGAAGGTATATTAGGTTTAATGTCTAGGTTTGCAGATGATCCAAGGTTGGAAGAGTTGTTAATGACACTAATGACAGTACACTAATGCAACAGTATCTAGAAAAGTTGAGTAGATGCGCTGACAGGTGGCAACTGAAGTTTAACATTGACAAATGTAAACTACTGCGTATGGGTAGCAGTAACCCCAGAGTAATGTATCAACTCAGGGTTGCACTCAGGGTGGTAGTACTGCACTCAGTGTGGTAGAGAATGAAAAGGACCTGGGGTTAATTGTGCAGTGAGAAATGAAGTTTTCTGAGCAGTGTAGACGGTCCGCAAGAGTAGCTCATGGTCTCTTGTCAATGATATACAGGAATTTTACTAGCAGTGATAAGGAGGTGATTATCCACTTGTATAAGGCATTGTCAGGCCACACCTTGAGTACTGTATACAGGTCTGGAGGCCTGATTTTAGGAAGGATGTAGAGCTGCTGTAACGACTGCAGAGAAGGGCAACAAGATTAATGAATGGAACAAAGGGTTGTTCTTACAAAGAAAGGCTTTAGTTTTGCAAAATACAGTGCTGGAGAGTAGGCAGCTGCGATGTGATCTTATTGAGGTGTATAAAGCCTCGAATGGTTTGAGAAAGCTCAATGCTGATGGGATTCTTCCTCTTGCCCAGGTTAATTGATTGAGGGGACATAAATTCAAATTGAGGAAAGACAGTTGTAGAATAGATGTGTTGAAATTTGCCTTTAGTCAGCAGGTGGTTGATTGCTGGAACAAACTTCCATCTGTCGTTGTAGAAGTTGACAGCGTAAATAAATTCAAGGCAGAACTAGACAAACATTTGAAGCGAATGGATGGGTGAAATTGGAAGGTTCGTTTTTTTTGGCTGATGCTGTATAAGCTTGCTTTCTTTCATCATATGCCTTTACTAATGCTTATGTTGTTGGGAAATGTTTCTTCCACATTCTTCATTCTTTAATCTAGCTATTTGTCAATTATTTTACAAATATTCTTGGGCTATAAATGATTGCTTTCTGTACATATGCAATAATTTTGACATCCTCACAGACACCACAGGCTTCTTTCTGTCAACAATGCTCTTATTGTCTATTACAGAATAGCCATCAAATTTCTTTAAAAGAAGTTGCAACGGTGTGGTTCTTGAAGTAGTTCATCTTTATGACCTATTCTGCAAGAAAAACTCGCTTTAAATTTACTCTGCTCTGTACCAAAATTGTAATTTTTGATATGAGAGCCAGTTGAAAAGTTCATGACCTGAGTATGGAATGGTAGTGATTCAATGTTAAAAATCTCTGTACTTAATGTATAGCACCTCAAATAGTAATCCACCAAGTTTCAATAATGTCTTTTTTTAATTATAAGTCCTGAAATCAATTAAGTTGTGTAAATGATGAACGATGGACAAAATTGGTTACTCTGCAGTCATACAGTATAGGATGGGGGAGGATGCCCCTTCTTGTTTCATGGTCAAGAAGTGGGCCGCTGAATTAAAATAAGGGAGGGAGAGTCTGGAAGATGTCCCATGCTGTGGAAGACGTGCAATGTCCATCACTCTAGGAATTGTTCAGTGTGCATAATCTGGTGACGAGTGACAGTTCAATACAGTGGGCATGTCATCTGAATGTGTATAACACATTATAACAGAATTTCTTGCTGTGAAAAAAGCTGTCAGCATAGTCGGTTGATGATGATGGATGTTTCCATTGTTTGAAACCTGTTTTGTTTCTGAATCGAAGTGATGTATCCACGATTCGTTCATAGTCATTTATGATTTAAATAAAACTTGGAGAGGTTGCTATTACCTCACTGCAGAGAACTGTACTTTGCATCACAGTAAATTTATAAAATTTTCAAAAACTTTCTTAAAACTCTGTATATATACACCGCGTGGTTATAAAATAAGTTTCCTTATTCAGGAGACCCCAGTGTCAAAACGGTTAGAGTCAGTGCTGTGAAAATCGGTGGGTATGTCATTTAGGGTATAGGGAAGTGATTTGTGGGAGAAAAAAATTAGTTCAAATTTCTGCCACCAGGGGAAAATGCCTCTGCACATGTGTAAAAGTTGTCATTTACTTCAAAACATGTTGCTTATGCAAATGACATCCAGTAAGATAAAAACAGAAATGCCAACACTACTGTCAATAACCATTATGGCTCTTACAAAACAGGAATGTGCCCTTTTAGTAAAATTGTTCTACCAGAATTTTAGTAACACTAATGCAGCACTACGTGAATATCGGAAACTTAAAGGTTTGCGTAAAGGACCTTTGACGTCAGTGGGGCTTTGAAAACTAATAAACAAATTTGAAGTGACCGGGAAGTTAGGTGTAATTCTAGGCAGGGGACAACCACATATTGGAACTGAGGTAGTGGATGAAGTGGCGGTTGCAATGGTCAGAATGCGAAAGACTACCAGTCAGTAGTGCCAGAGTTGTGTCAAGAGACTTGAACCTTCCTTGGTCTACTTCACGTAAAGTGCTTCGAATAATTTTACGCTGGTTCCCATACAACATTTGCGTAGTGCAAGAACTAAAGTCTTGTGATTAGCAACAATGAATAGACTTTGCTCTACGATTTCTGGCTTGTATGGAACTTGACTATACATGGGCCTGAATGATCTTGTGGTCTGATGAGACACATTTCACTCTTCGGATAACTGTAAATGCACAAACCCCAAATATGGGGAACTTCTTGTCCATCTGCTGTGCATGAAAGACCACTGTGAAGTCCATACATTACAGTATGGTTTGGATTCACAGCAGAGTTTATAATCGGACCATTTTTCTTTGTAGCATCTACACCTCGTGGCCCCGTAAGGTGTAGGGTAAATAGTGCACAATACTGTGATCACATTATTCCTGCTCTGCAAGAAAGCCTATGCTTGGTGACCATAGTTTTCATGCAAGGTGGTGCCACATTAATCGAGAAGTGAAGCAACTGCTCCATTCAACATTCGGAAATTATCGCATCATTTCTAGAAATTTTCTGCAGTTCTGGCCAGCCTGATCAGCAGATTTCAATCCCTGTGATTTCTGACTATGGGGATACCTGAAAGACAGAATTTACTGTGACGGAATACAGACGCTTGTCGATTTGAAAGCAAGCATTCAACATCCCCAATGAGATGCTACACCAAACTGTGTCACATGCAGTCCTCCGTTTTCAGAATGTCATCTCAAGTGAAGGAAAGCACATAGAACAATGTCTGAAAATTTCTAAGGTCTGATATTAAAATCTAATCCTAAGTTAAGTATTCCATCTCATTTTTACTATTTTTAAACTGGTATAATTATCTCCTGGCACATAATAGCCTTAGACGCTAATGCACCAATAAAATCATAATCCATCAATTAATCAACCATCTCATGTTTACAGTGCCAATTTCTCCCCATGGTGGCAGAAATTTGAACTAATTTTTTTTCTTCTACAAATCGCTTCCCCATACCTAGGGCTTACAAACTGGGATACCGGTAATTTTTTTCCGACCGGTATTGATACAAAAATACTGGTTTTTCGGTACTAATTTAAAAAAAAAAATAGTTTATAATCTGATCACATAAAGGTTATAAAATCACCTTTATGTGATTATGACGTCCTTATCTCTACTAGTAAATGTTCGATAATTCATCGAGAGGACACCATACAACATTGCAACCTGTCCACAATTCTCGGATAACTTCATATATGTCTGACCATATCGTAACTCCCAAGTCCCGTTCCTCCACTACTAACTTTAGTTCAGCTCCACCAAGTGTATAAGTTATTTTGGGGTTGCTGTTCCCCAGTTGTAAGACCTTGCATTTTGCTGAATTAAAGCATATAGCTGCCACTCTTCTGACCATCCCGGAAGTCTATCTAGGTCACTCTGAAGAAGCTCTACTTGGCGGTGATCATTAACTACTCTACTGATCTTTACATCATCTGCAAGTTTAGACATCACACCTTATATCCCTTCATAGATGTTATTTAAAATAATCAAAATCAACACTTACAGTCTTGACCTCTGGAGGTGAGGCAAGATGTAATTTGATCCTGGCCATTTACGAGCGGCTAATGGGAGAAACTCTGGGGTCCGCTAATTTTAACATTGAATATGAATAAAAAATCAAAAAACAGTGGTCCCAGTACTGATCCTTGGGGAACCCTGCTTCTTACATTAACCCAATCTGAGAAATAACTATTTATCACAACCTCCTGCCTGGTGCCCTCAAGCCATCGTGCTATCCATCTAAGGATTTTCCCTACGATTCCTCCCTGCTCCAACTTATAAAGTAACCATTCATGTGGGACTGAGTCAACTGCTTTGCTGATATCTAAATAAGCAATGTCGAAATTATTCTCTAAATCCAGCTCACGAGTGACCTGTCAAAATGGCTAACCAGATTTGTTAAACATTATTTTCCCTTTACAAAACCATGCTGTGTATCCTACAGAATTCCATTTCCATCTAAATGATCCTGAATTCCACCCATGATCATTGCCTCCATGATTTTCCCTACTACTGAAGTTAGACTGGCCGATCGGTAATTTCCCATGACACTCCTAGAACTGCCTTTATGTTCCAATTTACACCAATCCAAAGGAACCTCTCCAGAGTCCAGTGATGCTCTCATAACTAGCCTTAATGGTTCAATGCACTCACTTGCCACCTCCTTTAAGATTATAGGGTATATGTCATCAACCACAGGAACCTTACTTGCCCATGGGCGAGTAAATCAACATGTGAAATTTCAACATCATTTAATTACATTTTTTTCAACTTCACTCCATTAATTTCTCATTGACGTGAAGGGTTTTTCTTCTGTAAATATCGATGCAATGTAACCGTCGAGTTCATCTGCAACATCAGTCGGGGTATCTAATACTATCCCATGCAATGACATATGCATCCGATCTGATTTGTCCTTCTCTTCTTTGAATTTATATATGTGAAGAATTCCTTATCCACACTCTTTGCTCTCTCTCCCAGACTCAGTAAAGATACTATAGTGAAAGTTATACTTCGCTGAATAAAACATCTTTCTCCTTCAGAAAATGATGAACATAATTCAACCATGGAAGACCAACATGGAACAGATCATCAGTGTTCCCCAAATTCTTTCCAAAATAAGAAATTGCCTGACTCCAATGAGATTTTAAAAGATGTACTTGAGTTGGAAATTAAGGAAATACTTTTTACTATTTTTGCCAAAAAAGTTCAAAGCCTAGAAAATATGGATTGAGATCATCTATGATTATCTCAGTACCAGAATAGAATCCGAAAGGGTATTTTCTTTGCCTAATCAAATACTGTATGTATCAAAATTAGATCCATTTTAAACGATCATACTATTGATTGCTTATGTTTCTTAAGAGCTCTTTTTTTTTTTTTGTTAGTTGTTGGTGCATTGGCTTCTATGGTATAATGCACCTCCCAAGGTTTTATAACCAAATAACAAACAAACAAACAAACAACTGAGTGAGCAACAATACAAATGCCGTTATGGCAAAGTACCTTTACCAGTAAATTTCATCAAGCTTTTGCATGCTTCTTGTGACTTGATTACAGACCAGCTCATATCTACCATAAGCTTCTGTGTCACCTGATAATTTATATGCATCCCATGCATTTTTCTTATATATTTTATTGACATTAAACTATTTTGAATGTAGAGAAAGTTTTTATCATTGTCCAGAATTTGGAATGTAAAATAGTCTAGTTGGTTCTTTGTATACTGTATTGTTTTGAAATATCATTTGATCTATGCAAGGGAAATTTAAGACTGCCCATTGAATAGCTGAGTTTAGATTGCATTGATAATAAAAATAAAAATAGCTGCAAGATTAGTCAAAACAATTTGGATTGAATGTTTTCCTGCCTTTAAAAGTGTTTTTATTTAAAGATCTTCAAAATAGATATTTAATTTCATAGGTTAATCAGCAGTGTGAAATTATATAGTAACAATGTACTTATGAAATTATAAGAGGATTTACGCCATTGATCATTTTTTTTTTCCTTTTCCTTAAAAATCATTTGTTTCACATGTTTTTTTGTGATTATTTGTCATAGGTGTTCTGTTTGCGATGTGACTCTAACTAATTGGTACTTTGAGAAAGATGGTTTACTTTTTTGCAAAAGTGATTACTGGACTAAATATGGTGAGGCTTGCCAAGACTGTAATGATATTATCACTGGCCCTGTAATGGTAAGGTTATGGCATATGATATTATGCTTTATTATTGCTATTTTTTTTGTGTTAACTTGATTGATGTAGCCTTTGAATCTATATTACATTTCTTTGATACCTTTCTTTGAAGACGTTTACACTATAAGTGCAATAGAATGGAAGAATTTAATGTGCATTAACAGAGTTACTTGGCCAAACATTTCAAAGTGCTTCTTCATTAGTAATCAATAAATAGAGCCTTAAGTGTGTTTAATCTTAGCCTCTATGGATATAGAGGTGGAATTTGTACACGACCTTCCATAAAAAAAAAATATATATATTTAAAAAATTCCAGTCCTGCAGTAGTTATCGGTACCTTTTAAAGGAGATTCCAAAGTCCTGATCAGTAGTAATAAACTTCATTTCAGTTCAGCAGCTGTGGACAGTTATATGATAGAAGTGCTTTCTGGGTTGATCTTTACCTCATGCCGTCATTCGTGTAACTTCTTGTAAACAGACTTTAGGAATGGTTCCATGTAGCAAATTGTTTGCATTGACACTTTTCCCTTCTTTTTAATTATGAGAGCTGCTTCCAAGAGAGGTGAGCAAACTATGATTATTCTCATGGATTATTCTATGTAGAATAGGTATGCTGGCACCATTCTGTCATTTATGTTCAGAAGTTCATAATTCTGGCTTTATCCACTAGATGATATTTAAGTCTTTTATTAGTGATTATTTTTCCAATTTTCTTCCATCTGATTGGAAAAATGGAATAAATCCATAGCATTCAACACATACATGGTATACATTTGGTTGGGATCTATCATTTTACCAATTAGTTGGAAGAAAGTTGAAAAAATAAGCACAAATAAAGCCTTACTAAATATAAAATGCAGTATCGCTGAGAAAAATGGATAAAATAAAAACAGGTTGAGGTAAAATTCCTTTAATAAACTTGGAACAAATTAGAATAAAACCAAAAATAAAAGTAATAAATCACAATAGCTTTCGGATGGAAGACCCCCTTCTTCAGTTATAAGCGTTATTAACAAAATACAGAATGTCATGTGCTCACCTATTGTGGTCATGTGAGGTGGAAACTGTTTGATACAGGTGCAGGCAACAATTAGTTTTGGAAGTAGAGGCTTGTGGTTGTCGCTGTAATGTTTGGCTAGGTTGCAGGTGCCAATGTTTGTCATTTAGGAGGATGGTTGCCTCAGTGATGGAATGGATACAATCTCTTTTATGGGATGTGGAGATTCCAACCAGACACTTCAGCCATATGGGGGGGGGGGGTCAGTCAATAATCAAAATTTTGCAGCGTGGGTCTATGTTGCGATGGGTAGATTAGAAAGTGCTCAGCAGTCACTGAGTGTTCGATGCCCGTGGAACGAATTACTTTCCCATGCTCAGAGACTCGATTTCTAAGTCTTCTGCCAGTTTCACCTATGTAGCAGCGAGTGCAGGAAATGCAGTACACCAAGCTGTTCTGTAGGAGTGGGGGAATTGGTGTCATAACACTCAAAATGAGGGACCGCGATCTTCTGCCCAGAAGCTGCAAGCACTTTATCCCATGAGTCTGTAAGGCCCTAGAAAGTTGTTGTCGATAGTTTCAGGTAGTATGGGATGAAGGCAGTCGGGGGTCGTCACTGTCTGTGGCTCTAGGGTTGGCGACACAGTCATAGGCTTGCAGGTCACCCCTATCTAAGGCCCTGACAGGGTAACCGCATTTTTCCAGATCTGCTTTTATCTTAACAATCTCAGTGCTCCTTTTATCCTGGAGTGGGTCCTGGTGTGGGTTAGTAATGCGGTGCCAAGTAGTTGGCTGCGAGCATGTGCTGACTGGTAGTTGTCCAGCACACATTGGCTTGCAGTAGACCGACGTCTTTAAACGCATGCCCTCTCGCTGAACCAAGGAATCTAAGAAAGGAAGGGGGATTGCTTGACTCCAGTTCAATGGTGAATTGAAGGAAGGGCGATAGAGAGTTGAGGTGACACAAAAGTCTGTCTCCAGCGGGGAATGATCACAAACATGTTGACGTAGCGACACCAAAAGGCTATAGGATCTTGCAGACCCACAAATGCTCGACTCTCCAGTTCCTCCATTGCAATTTTTGCCATGACTGAGCTATCAGTGGGTGCACCTAAAGCTGTATTGTGAATTTGACAGTAAAGGCATTCAACGTGCATGATGGCACAACCTGAGGGCAGTACAGATGTCATCAGCAGTTAAGGAAGTTTTGCTGCTCGGGGTTTGGGCGTTGTCCAAGAGATCTTTTGCATAAATGATCTTTTTTTGTGATGGCCAATTGGATTGGGACTGAAGTGAAGAGAGACACTACGTCGAACGAGGCCATAACCTGATCATCTGAGATGGATAGATTAGAGACTAGGCTTAGATGTTCTCCACTGGAAATGTGAGAAGCCTTGCCTACCAAGGGCGAGAGCAGACTGGATCGGAACTTGGATAACTAGTACATTGGGGAACCACAACAGGAGACAATAAGTTGTAAGGGCACGCCTTCTTTGCGGACCTAAGGTAGCCCGTAGAACTGGTTTGTTGTTTGTTATTTGGTTTTTAGGAGCATTAGCAACTAAGGCCATATTGTTCCGGGATATGCGGTGGTCATTCCTTTCCGCATCCTCCGTATTTGGTGGTGACGGGCTCGAACCCCAGTCTAACCAAGAAGCGTGTTGCTCCTTCCCACCTGGCTACGGAGGCGCCCCGTAGAACTGGAATCTGGCATCCAGAGGCATGTAGGCACCAATTGGGATTCAGAGATTTTGCCCAACTTAAACCAGGTGTAGACAAGGCTGTTAATTTGGTCTCCCATCATAATAAGATCTTCATGGGAGAGTCGAGTACAGGTTCATAGCTGGAGGTGTTTTGTAAAAGAGATAGGGCTTTTGTTTGTAGTTGGACCGGTTTAAAACTACCATTCAATATCCCTTATCTGCTGGTAAAATGACTATACAGTGGTGCCTCGCAATTCGACTATAATCCGTCGCCGAATTAGAGTCGAATTGCGGGTCAATATTTTCCCTATAAGTTTATGGAAAATTGATTAATTCGTTGTCGGAGAGAAATACACAGTATTATTGACTTTATTATATTCTACCATATAATAAACGAAATTACAAAATACATAATGAGTACATACATTTCATTGAGCCTTAGATGTTGGAAGGATGTTTTATTTATCTTGTTCTACCCTTTCTCTTCTCCTCTTGGCTTGAATGGGGATGAGGAATTGATCAAGGGTGGACTGTCTCTCCCTCTTTTTCAAGATAGCCTTGAAGTGATGCATAGTAGTGTTGTTAAACAAGTCTGTCATTCTAGTTACAACAGCAGTTTTGGGGTGCCATTTTAAACAAGCAGACTGCACCTTCTCCCAATGGAATAAAATTTCTTTAATGGCAGCTGTTGGCATCAGCCCTTTTTCCCTGTCTTCTTCTTCTTCAAGTGAAATTTCCTTTTCGCTCTCTTTTGCTTCCTGTTCGCTGAGTGTTTTGAGTTCTTCCATGGTTGGTTCGTCATCGTTCTCCGCTGTCGAAATGATTTCTCGCATGGCCACAGTTGCTTCTGATTCTTCAGCGGCTTGGACTGCATTGTTGTCATTCCGAAAAAAGGAAGGAACAAGTTTCTTCCATTCTGCACGAAGCGTCCTCTGTGTCACTCCCTCCCAGGCAGTTTTAATAAAGGAAATGGCGTGAAGAATATTGAACTCAGTCTTTCAGAGCTCCTTCAGTGTCTTATCATAAGGATGAGTCACGTCAAAAAGCTGTGAAAACAAAGCCTTGGTGTAAAGTTTTTTAAAACAGGCAATTACTTCTTGATCCATGGGTTGGATCAGTGATGTGGTGTTTGGAGGCAAAAACTGGACTTTGATGAAATCAAAGTCAATTTCAAGAATGTTTGCCAAGGCTTGGGGGTGGGCACTAGCATTGTCAAGAATCAGCAGTGCTTTCAAAGGTAAATTGTTGTCAATGAGGAATTTTTTTACGCTTGGGGCAAACTCCTCAAAAATCCAATCTTTGAAGACTTTCTGGTCTACCCGGGCTTTTGCATTGGATCTCCACATCACTGGCAGTTTGGACTTGATGATTTTCTTCCCAAAGCAGCGAGGATTTTTAAAGTGGTAAACGAGAAGTGGCTTTACTTTAAAGTCTCCGCTTGCATTTGCTGCTAATAACAAGGTAAGCATATCTTTCATAGACTTATGTCCTGGGAGCGTCACTTCTTCTTGCGTGATGTATGTTCGATTTGATAAGCGCCTTCCAAAATAACCCAGTTTCATTCCCGTTAAAAATTTGCTGCGGCAAAGTAGCCTTCCTTCATGATTAAATCTTCAAATTTTTTCACAAACTCTTCTGCAGCCTTTTTATCTGCACTAGCTGCTTCCCCATGTCTGAGAACACTACGGATACCTGTTCTACCTTTGAATCTGTGAAACCACCCACGACTTGCCTTGAATTCATCAGTTTGATCTGAGATAGGTCCTGGAATTTTCTTTTGCAATTCTTCAAAAATTAACCTAGCCTTCTCACAGATCATTGCCTGAGTTACTGGATCACCTTTCATCTGTCTTTCTCTAATCCAGGTAAGAAGCAGATTTTCCATTTCTTCATTGATTAAAGATCTGTTTCTGTCAGAAATTTTCATTGCTCCAGCAAACACCCTAGCACCTATAATCTTGTCTCTTTGTTGCCAAAAAGTTGCCATGGTTGACCTAGGGACGCCATACTCTTGAGCTACATCTGTAATTGTTCTACCTTTCTGCACTTTTTCTAGGTGCCTCTGTAGCCAGGTGGGAAGGAGCAGCAGTGCATAGCACACGCTTCTTGATTACACCTGGGTTCGAGCCCGTCACCAGCAAATATGGAGGATGCGGAAAGGTCAGGGATTGACCATCGCATATCCTCGGAGCAATATGGCCTTAGTTGCTAATGCTCCTAAAAACCAAACAACACGCGCTTTCTATAATTTCTTTCTTCTTTTCTATGCTCAACCAAATGTGTTTCTTTCCTGAATTATTCCGCTGTTCACTTCTCTTTGGACCCATTATCAAATTTCACTCAAAAAATAAATAACTGCCAAAGCACAAAATTTTTTACTTTATGAGAAATGCAGAATTATAAATTAGCACAAACAAAAATAGAGCAAACGTGAACTCAGACTACAATTATTAACGAGATAATGTCTCATAACTGAGGAAGAACTGACAGCATACCTGTAGCTATCTTTGAGGGCGGCTAACGTAGCTGAACAATTGAGGGATCTATTTCCGCTTTAGCTATCATTGGTTAAATATTACTCTCGCTCTTTAATACCATTGGTTAAAATGTATGAAGCAGCCGTCACTATTTAGTAACGTTAAACGCAGTTACGTAGTCCAGCAAAGAATTCTATCGTGCAATATCGTGTAGGGTTTTCACTGGCCCATGAAATCCGACTGTCGAATAGTGGTACATCAAATTGCGAGGCACCACCTGTAGTATTATTTCGTTTCAATGTGTTGAGGGCAGAGATTTGACATCTGTTCAGATTAGAGTTTATGGGATGGGCACGATATAGGATCACTGCAGTTTTTAGGCGAATTGTATTTGCAGTTTCCGCAGGTAACCATGCCAATGATGCCTCAACACCCATTGCAAGCACCTTGACTGGAAGACTGTGTGGGAGAGCTGAAAATTTCATCCCTAGGGTGAGTAGATCCAACTGCTCAGCAGACAAGTGCTTGTGACTTTATTTCAGCACAAACTGAGAGCAGTTCACTGTAGGGACTCTCAGCCCCTACAGTCTGCCAGATCCTATAGTTGTAAAGCTACAGAAAGACTTCATCTTTATAGTTCGAGGTAGCTAACATCTCTGGTATTGATGAAGTTTGACGTTCTCCCCAAACAATCCTCCAGTCACAGAGCTGGCAACGGGCATTGTGGCTTCATTGGTACAGTTACCTGCAGAAATTGCAAATGCAGTTTGTCTAAAAACTGCGGCAGTCCTACAGCGTGCCTGTCCAGTTAACTCTAATCTGAACAGAAATCAAATCTCTGCCCTCAATGCATTGAAATGGGATAATAGTGTAGTCATTTTATCAGCAGATAAGGTCATTCATTTCAAATGGTCATTTTAAACTGGTCTGATCAAGAAGCGAAAGCCCTATCTCTGTTACAACACACCTCCTACGAACCTGTACTCAACTCACCCATGAAGGTCTTGCAATGATGGGAGACCAAAGTAAACAGCCTTGTCTATGCCTGGTTTAAGTCAGGCAAAATCTCTGAATCCACACACACTGGTGCTTGCATGCCTCCAGATGCCGGATTCCACAGTTCTATGGCCTACCTAAGGTCCACAAGGAAGGTGTGCGCTTACGACATATCGTCTCCTGTTGTGGTTCCCCAATGTACGAGTTATCCAAGTTTGTTCCCAGTCTGCTCTCTCCTTTGGTAGACTAGCCTGGTCTCTAATCAATCCATCTCAGATGATCAGTTATGGCGTCATTTGGCGTAGTCTCTCTCTCTCTCTCTTTCTCTCTACTTCAGTCCCTGTCTAACTGGCCATCACACGGGCTAAAGAACTCTTGGACAATGACCAAACCATGAGCAGGAGAACTTCCTTAACTGTTGACGACATCTTCACTGCCCTCAGGTCGTGCCTAACTGGTGGTCCCATCACGTATGGTGAATCCCTTTACTGGCAAATTCACAGTACAGCTATGGGTGCACCCATTAGTAGCTCAGTCATGGCAACACCACAATGCAGGAACTACAGAGTCTTGCATGTGTGGGTCTGCCAGATCCTATAGAATTTCGATGTCGCTACGTGGATGATGTGTTTGTGATTATTCCCAGTGGGTCAGGAGACAGACTTTTGTGTCACCTCAACTCTCTGTCACCCTTCCTTTCTTAGATTCCTTGTTTGAGTGCAAGGGCATGCGTTTAAAGTTGTCAGTCTATCGTGAGCTGATGTGTGCTGGCCAATTCACCAACTACTGGTCAGCACATGCTCGCAGCCAACTTCTTGGCACCGTGCGGACCTTACTAATCCTTGCCTGAACCCACTCCAGTTGCGTGGATGAAAGGCGTACCGAGATTGTTAAGGTAAAATGCAGCTACCCTGCCAGTGCTTTAGATAGGTGTGACTTGCATGCCCATGACCGTGTTGCCAACCCTGGGGCCACATGCAGCGATGATCCTCGACTGCCTTTATCCCATACTGTCACAACAACTTCCTAGGGTCTTACAGGCTCATGGGATAAAGTGCTTGCGGCTTCTGTGCAGAAGATCGTGGTCCCTCGTTTTGAGTGTTAAGACACCGATTTCACCACTCCTACGGAAGTGGCTTGGTATACCACATTTCCTGCTGTGACTGCACTGGCTGCTATGTAGGTGAAACTGGCAAAAGACTCGGTAAGTCACAGGTGAAACCAATGAATCGTACATAATTGATTTTCACTATGTAGGAGTGATGTACAAGGTGTATCAGCAAAAGTGTAAGGAATGCAGTTTTTGAGTAAGTTAAAGAGCAGAAAGTTATTTTTTTTTATTTAAAAAGTCTGATTTTCCTCTGTTTACTTTGTTAGTTTTTACTACAAATTTTGAACATATACTGTTTATATTTCGCTTGAACCATTGCAGTGATGAACTGATTCATACATTACAGTTTAAAAGTCATGCATTTAATTTATCGATTTGAAACCATTCGTATATATATATAAGAAACTTGTTTTCTCTATATATCTCCATAATATATAATGTAGATTAGTAATTATTGCCAAAAAATTGTTACACATTTGCTTTTAGCCTTTAACTGTGGGCCACAAGCTACATGGCCCACAGTTAAAGGCCACAAGCTACGTGGGAGTTTGCTGATGTATGGGTTAGTGTAATCGCATCGTTTTTATACATAGCAAACTTCCCAAAGCAGGTAAATGACATTGTTTTAATTTTATCTCATATTGTGATGACCTTCACGAGTTTCCATGATATTGCACTACCTTGAATAAGTAACGCTTCACAATGGAGAAGGAGACTATCATTACTTATACTACCCACCCAGATGGCACAGTTTCAAGGATTTTTGGTGTCACTTTGGTGGGTGGGCAGGTACTCTGGTGTTGTCGTGACAACTCAGTTATGAAGTATAGCTTGACAATATGAGAGATGCCTGATTGTGTGCAGTAATTTAGATTAAGAGCATTCTGCTGAAAGGCCTCAAGCTATGTGGGAGTTTAGTGACATACGAGATAGTGCAATTACAATATTTTTATACGTAACAAATTTCCCAAAGTAGGTAAATGGCATCATTTTAATTATATCTCGTAATGTGAAAACCATCGCAACAAGTTGCCGTGATATTGCACTTCCCATATAGCTTGAGGCCCTTGCCCTAGAATGCTCTTAATCTGAATTACTGCACACCATCAGGCATCTCTCATATTGTGGAGATATACTTCATAACTGAGTTGTCATGATTGGAACACCAGATTACGCCCACCTGCCAAAGAGAGGCCAAAAACCCTTTTAACGGTGCCGTCTGAGTAGTGGTATCTGCTGAGAATAAGTAACAATAGTCTTCTCCATTGGTGAAGCATTACTTATTTGAGGTAGTGCAATATAATGGAAACTCGTCTTGAAGGTTTTCACAATATGAGGTATAATTAAAACAATGCCATTTAAGTACTTTGGGAAGTTTGCTATGTATAAAAATTATGTGATTACGCTAGCCCATATGTTTTTACTTTTCATTCATTGTGTGGATAACAACGGTTATCCATCACACTTAAAACCATTGCCCATGATTGATACTTGCACCAGTAGGAATGAAGTTCTTAGTACCTTCTTGTCTAACAAAGGAGGTTAGGCAAAGGAGGTTAGGCAGGCAAAGGCAGATTACGAGAAATCCTTGGCAAGGGATGCAAAGAAAAACAGCAAAGAGTTCTTTACTTATGTCAACTCTAGAAGGAAGGGGATGAATCAGATTGGTCCACTTGATATTGATGGGTCAACTGTTGATGATCGTGCTCAGGTAGCTAACAAACTAAATGAATATTTTGCATCGACATTCACACAGGAGGAGTTATTCAGCAAGGGGAATGCCAGAGGTGTATTCAACTCTAGCAGTAAGCTACAGAATCTTGAAATAACTGCGAGTAAAGTGGAGGAGAAACTGTTGAAGATAAACACAAGAAAGGCACCCGGGGTGGATGGGATCTATCCAGTTATATTAAAGGAGGCAGCAAAGGAAGTAAGCAAACCCTTAGCCATAATTATGAGAGCTTCCTTGGACTCAGGGGAGGTACCCATAGACTGGAAATGTGCAAATGTGACCCCAATTCACAAAGGAGGATCAAAGGCTGACACAAGTAATTATAGACCTGTGAGCTTAACTTCTGTTCCAGGAAAATTAATGGAGGCACTGGTTAAAGAAGCACTGCAGGATCATTTAGACAAGACTTCAGTTATAGCTCAGACACAGCATGGTTTTGTTAAGGGGAAGTCTTGCCTGACCAACTTGATTGGATACTATGATGCAGTCACAAAAGAACTGGATGCAGGGAATAACTTTGATATTATATACTTGGATCTTAGAAAGGCTTTTGATACTGTTGCACATGGAAGACTGCTACACAAATTGGAGCAGTGTGACATTGGAGGCAAATTGCTGCTATGGATAAAGGGGTGGTTGAGGGGGAGAAGACAGAGAGTGGTAATCAGTGGACACTGCTCATCGCGGACTAATGTTATTAGTGGAGTCCCTCAGGGCTCAGTGTTGGGTCCATTATTGTTTTCTGTATTTATAAATGATATTGATGATGGTATATCAAGCTTAATGTCCAAGTTTGCAGATGATACAAAGGTTGGCAGGGTTGTCAAGGACACTACTGACACTATGCTGCTGCAACAGGATCTGGAAAGGTTGAGCAGATGGGCTGAGAGGTGGCAAATGAAGTTTAACATTGACAAATGTAAAGTACTACACATGGGAAAAAGCAACCCCAGAGCAACGTATCAACTCTGTGGTACTACACTGACAGTGGTAGAGCATGAAAGGGACTTGGGGGTGATTGTGCAGGCAGATATGAAGTTCTCTGAGCAGTGCAGACGGGCTGCAAGAGTAGCTCATGGAGTATTGTCAATGATATACAGGAATTTTTCCAGCAGGGATAAGGAGGTGATTATTCCATTGTATAAGGCGATGGTCAGGCCACACCTTGAGTACTGTATACAGGTCTGGAGGCCTCATTTCAAGAAGGATGTAGAGCTGCTGGAACGAGTACAGAGAAGGGCAACAAGATTAGTGAATGGAACAAAGGGGTGCTCTTACGAAGAAAGGCTTAAGTTTTGCAAATTACAGTGTCTGGAGACTAGGCACCAGCGAGGTGATCTGATAGAGGTGTATAAAGCCTTGAATGGTTTAAGCATGCTCAATGCTGATGGGATTCTTCCTCTAGCTCAGAAAAATCACCTGAGAGGGCATAAATTCAAATTGAGGAAAGACAGATGTAGGATAGACGTGCGGAAATTTGCCTTTAGCCAGCGGGTGGTTGGTTGGTGGAACAGACTGCCATCCCTTGTGGTGGAGGTTGATAGCCTAAATAAGTTTAAGGCTCAGCTGGACAGGTATTTTGAACGAACAGAGGGGTGAAGTGGAAGTGGGTTTTTTTTTTTTTTGGCTGATGCTGCATAAGCTTGCTTTCTTGCATCAAATGCCTCTACTAATGCTAATGCTAACTTTAATTCACAATTTCTGGTGTGATTTGAAGTTAGCTGTGTTGTCAGTAGTCCAAGTAAATTGGGTGAAAATTCAACTGGATGATAATAGTCATCCATGCAACCATTCTCATTGCAATTCCAGTTTCAATCTGAGAGTGCAGATTTTTTGTTCACTGTGTAAATATGCAGTAATTTTATTTTGATCTCATTATTATATCACTACATCGGTTTCAATTCTAGAGTCCAAAGTTCTAGTTTATGTAATCACTCAGTATATGTGTAAATAGATGTTGCTATGTTGCACTGTAGAAGAATTAGGACATATGAATTTTAGTGCTGGGATTGAAATGCAACTGTTAGAGTGGTTTAATGAATGTATAGGTTATGAACTAAATGGTGGTATGGCGCCTCCGTAGCCAGGTGGGAAGGAGCAGCAGTGCGTAGCATATGCTTCTTGATTAGGCCCGGGTTCAAGCCCGTCACCACCAAATACGGAGGATGCGGAAAGGTCAGGGAATGACCACCGCATATCCTGGTGCAATATGGCCTTAGTTGCTAATGCTCCTAAAAACCAAATAACAAACAAAACAGAATTTATATATGTTATAATGTACATGGTTTTGGATTTTCATTTTTTGATTATATAGTGCTGTGCAAAATTTAAGGACCAGTCAGGTTTTCACCTGTAGCTTCTCATAGGAGTGGCCTGGATATGAGAAAAGCATACCAAAGGAACCTCGTGAGGTACAGAAATGATGAAGGAAACAACACCGACACAACAACGGAAACAAATTGGTACAGAGGGACTTTATTCAAAAATGGCAACATAGCACTGGCTTCCATGATACAGATGCATCACTGCCAAAGGTGGAACAAAGGGAAGAGGTGGTCCTCAGTAGGAGATATGGCCACTCCTAATGTCGATGCAGGCTTTGTACCACCTGTTCATACTTAGAACAATGTTGTTGATAAGTTCTTGTGGTAACATTGTCCATTCCTCTGTCATCTTCAGCTGGTGAACATATTCTGGTGGGTGTGAATGTGCTGCCAGGCTTCTCCCCAGTGCATCCCATATGAGTTCGATGGGATTTAGATCGGTGGAACAGACAGGCCAATCCATACGAACAATGTGCTCGCTTTCCAAAACCATATCAACAGCTGCAGTGCGATGAGGTGTGCCATTATTATCCACAAACACGAACTCAGGAGCCAATGGCACCTTGGAACAGATGCACCTGGGGAAGGATTACCTCAGTACAGTAGCACCTTCTAGTATCTGGAGTTGTGTACGTCCATCCAAGATAATGCCTCCCCAGACGAGAACACCTTGACCGCTATATCGATCCCTTTCAGTGATGTTTGCGGGGTTATACTGTGTGTCAACCTCTCGCCAGATTAGCTAATGGCTAGAATCACTGCTGAGACAATCTACTCTTATCATTAAAGAGTACCTTAAATAAAGATTTTGTAGTTGTAACCTTTAGAAATAGTGTTGGTCCTCAAGTTTTGCACACCAGTGTAATAAGCAGCAGCTGATAACAACAACTATTGATAACAGTAGTATTAGTAGTGGTAAATTATGCAGTAAAGTAAGAAAAAAATAAATTATCATCAGCAAAAAAAAAAAAAAACTTCCCATCATATATCCATCTCCAATAACAGTTTGTCTGTTCTTTTCTTCCTTGAATTTATTTAAACTATACTCTTCTAACAACAGAGGGAAGTTCCAAAAATCAACTATCTGTTGGCTGGAGGCAAAATTCTGCACATCTGTCTTGAAACTCCTCCCCCTCTTCAATTTGAATTTGCCTCCCTCATGTATGTAGTCTGAGCAAGAGGAAGGATGTCATTTTGAGCTTACTCATTCCATTTGGAACCTTAAACACCTCAATCAGACCTCCTTGTAGGTACCTAGTTTACAGATTTATGCTTGCAGAAATGAAGCCTTTCCTGGTAAGAACATCCTCTTGATCCCCCTCACTAATCTCTCCCTTCTCTGCACTCATCGCAGCAGATCCAAATCCTTCCTTAAATGAGGACCCCAGACTTGTATGCAGTATTCAAGATACTATTGCCATTGTATAAGGCAATCTCTACTGTACAAGAATATATAGGTTGCATACAGGAATTTTTCGAGTAGGCCAAAATTCTTGTATACAAGTGACCCCCCCCCCTAACACTGATAATTCGTTCTGGAAAAACAGAGCGTGAAGTGAATCCGTGCTAAGCGAGCACCGCATTCCCATAAGGTAACATGAATTTGTGAGTTGCGGTCAGTGCCATAGGATATTTCCTAATAAATGGTAGTGAAAAGAAGCACAGATGTCGGTCAAAATGTTTAATATTCAAATACAATAAACCCCCGCTATTCGCGGGGGTTACGTTCCTGAGAAATGCCACGAATACCGAAAACGCGAATACTGAATTATGGCTCCCATAGTAATAAAGGGGTTCCGTTCCAAAGTATGAAATATATAAGAAAAACTAGTCTAAAATTTTGTCTATGTATGTATTATGTGTACCTTCATAATATGACTATGTACATAGACAGTACATAGTGAAATGCAAGCATAAGGTATCGAAATGAAAATAAAAAACAATTTTATATTAAATGTAATATTTATTAGAAATTTCACACAAATCTTTTAATCCAGCACCTTTGCTATAGCTAAAAAACTTATCCCGCCAGTGCTATCACCAGTTTTGCTAAAGTGTTGATAAAGGAGTTTTGCCTTTTCACGAATGGTGAGTGAACTTAACGGAATTTTATTTTGGGTTCAGTCTTCTATCCACAGATTTAAAGCCTTTTCCATTTTTTCTAATTTAACCTCACGAGTTAAAGAGCAAATTTTTGAAGCAATTAGTGCGTTTTCACGGACACTACTGCAGATTTTTTCTTCTGATTTCTTGATTGATCGTACTGTTGACTTATTGATTTTATAATGTTTTGGCACTGACGAGACACTTTCACAATTAGAAATTGTCTAATAACTGAATTTTACTCGCTAATGTCATCACCTTCTTTGATCTTTTCACAATTCCATTGTTATTCGTAGCCATATTTTTGTAGAGGTCAGAAAAGAATTTGTCCACAATAAAGTCACTTTCTTCCGTTAACACACTCGAAAAAGTCAGTTTACACTAACACTCGAAAGAGTCTGTTTACAGACTCTTTCGAGTGTTAGTGTAAAGTGTTAGTCTGCAAATCTACCGTTTTGCAGACTCGAAAGAGTCTGCAAAACGGTAGATTTTTCACTTTTGTAAGCATATCAATTTATAAATTGATAAATTCATTCAATTTATAAGCATATAAATTAAAAGCAAACGACGAAACCTTCCATGATAAGCACATAGCACGTACTGAACAAGGATTAGCGAGAAACATCCACGCTCGCGATTTTGTCACCCCTCTCCCCCCACCCACTGAGCGCTGTTTTCACCAGGAAAGATGATTTTAGCCATGCCCATGTTTTTTTATGGCGGGAAATTTTCACGGCGATTTAAAAATCACATTTTTTAGGTTTCATTTTATATTAAATCAGCGACCGCGAATACAGATACCGCAAATAGCGGGGGTTTACTGTATTTGTACATATAAAATATTCTGCATTACATATGTATATAATTATGTGGTAACTACTTATGTATCAAAATTAAACTTAAAATTCCATTTAAAATCAAGAATTTAATTCATTTGAATTGATTCAATTTAATCATGAAAAATGTGTAGATTTTGGGTTGTACTTTGGCCCTCTTCCTTGTAAACTAAAAGAGGTTTTAATTTTAAATCCCCCACAGTGTTACCACCCAACAATAAGGTCAACCGATCCTTCACCGCTTTGAAACCTGGCATGTTTTTTTCTTCTTTCAACATGAAACATTTAGGCATTCGTTTCAAAAAAAGTCCTGCTTCATCTATATTAAAAACTTGAAGTATAACACATAATACCCCTTTCTCTCTCTTTTTTTTTTTTTTTTTTTTTTATATAATGTTTAACTTAACTGAATTCTGCATTGGATATTATCTTCATTAAAATTAGTTAGTCTCTCCATTTCAATCCTAACAGCCGGCCTAGCCCTAGTTGCTTGCAGTGAAACAGCTGTAATTCCTGCTGCTAAAATTAATTCTTTATTTTTTTAGAATTGTTCTTACAGCTAAACTTTCCAGTTCTAAATTATGGCATACATCCGCTTGTCGTTGACCGGAATCGATTTGCTTCAAAACGTCTAATTTAATTTTCAAATTCTGTCTTTTTCTTACATTTATAGTCTTCATACTGCGTACAGACGTTGCTTTTTCATTTTTATCCGCCATTATTAACTCTTCAAAAATGTAACTGCGTTGGTTGCATTAATCATCATACAATGTTAGAGTAAACTGTCCATTGCGCACGATGTCTGATATTGTACTGAGTGATAACTAGACTTCGAATAAATGCATATAATGCAAATATTACAAGCAATATACTTGATAATTTTTTAAAATGTTGATCTCGGAACTACATAACAAGTCACTATACTGCAATTAAATTAGTGTGCGAGAAAATTTCACTGAGCGTTGGAAAATTTCTTCAGTTGACTTGGGAAACGTTTTAATGCTGTTTTGCTGTTCATTTTCAAGCTATTGACTCTACCAAATGAAACGATTTTGTTAAATATGCAATCTGTAAAAGTGCGTTATAGTGGTTGTGTTATAGTCAGATACGGGTTATAATATAAGAAAAGCATTATAGCGAATCAGCGTAAAGTCAACTGCGTTATAACGAGGGCCTGCTGTATTGGCAAAATCCATGGGCTGTTGTAAGAGCCTGTCTGCATGACTCAAAGAACCTAACGTCTGACTGGAAAATCACCCCAGCTTTTTTAATTACACAGTTGGTACATTATTTTGGGATTGCTGATACCCATATGCAATACCTTGCATTTACCAGTGTTAAACCTCAACTACCACTTCTCAGCTCTGGCACATAATGGCCTATAGCTGCCGTTGTGCCGTAAAACATACAACAACAACTTCTCAGCTCACTTGTGTAATTTTTCCAAGCCTTGCAATAATAATATACCTTGGTTTCTGTCATTATCCATCCAGCCAAACTTTGCATCATCTTGGATAATAATATATAAAATTTTTATTGAGTTGAAATAATACAACCTTCCATGGCCAATAGCCAGGGGTTTTACACCAAAAGGATAATTTATGCATGTATTATACAGGATACAGATAGCTCTGATTATGGCACCTTGGCAATTTTAGCCATCATGCATCAAGTCTAAGATAATAAGTAGCTAACTGCATAAGCTCAACATGCCTTTGTTGATATTGTTAATAAATATTGTAAATAGTAAGGGGGGGCCAAGCACTGTGTTTCCACTAATAAAACGAGTCCAAGAAGGGCAGTGTCCATTGGTAACAACCTTCTCTCACTAAACCATCCCTTTACCCATAGCAGCATTGCCTTTAATACCCATATTAATTGGCATTCACTGTATATGGTGCAATATTATGCATAGTTAGAATTAGTAGAGGCATATGATGCAAGAAAGCAAGCTTATACAGCATCAGCCAAAAAAAACCCCTTCCCAATTCACCCATCCATTTGCTCAAAAGGTTTGTGCAGTTCTTCCTTGAATTTATTTAAGCTATCAACTTCCATAACAACAGATGGAAGTTTGTTCCAGCCTTCAACCACCCCCTGACCAAAAGCAAATTTCTGCATATCTGTGTAACAACTGTCTTTTTCAATTTGAATTTATGTCCCTGAGCAAGAGGAAGAATCCCATCAGCTTTGAGCCTGCTCAAACCATTCAAAGCCTTATACACCTCTCAGATCTCACAGGTGCATAGTCTCCAGATGCTGCAGTTTGCCGAACTTAAGCCTTTCTTGGTAAGAGCACTCCTTTGTTCTCCCTCACTAATCTTGTTGCCTCTCTATACTCGTTCTAACAACTCTACATCCTTCCTAAAAATGAGGCTTCCAGACCTGTTAGCACTACTCAAGGTCTCAATTGACCATTGCCTTATGCAAAGGGATAATCACATCCTTAACCCTGCTGACAAAAATCCTGTATATCATTGACAAGATTCCATGTGCTTCTCTGGCAGCATGTCTACACTGTTCAGAAAACTTCATATCTGACTGCATAATTACCCCCAAGTCGTTTTCATTCTCCACTACCTTGAGTGTTCTACCGCACAGTTGGTGCATTACTCTGGGGTTACTGCTACTCATATGCACTATTTTGCATTTGTCAATGTTAAAATACTTTTCTAGATCCTGTTGTAATAGCATACTGTCATTAACAACTCTGCCAACCTTTGTATCATCTGCAAACTTGGACATTAAGCCTGATATGCCTTCATCAATATCAGTGATAAATGTACAAAACAACAATGAACCCTGGGGATCACCGCTAATAACATTAGTCCACAAAGGGCCATGTCCATTGCTTACCAGTCTTCTCCCACTCAACTATCCCTTTATCCATTGTGGCAACTCTTAATGCTTAATGCTGTACTACTCCAATTTGTACAGTAGTCTTCGATGTGCACAGTATCAAAAGGTTTCCTGAAATTGAAGTATGTGATATCAAAATCATTTTTTTGCAACAAGTTCCTTTGTGATATCATAGTATCCAATCAAATTGGTCTGATCAGACTTCCCCTTAACAAACCCATGCAGTGTCTAAATTATTACTGCGGTCTTGTCTAGATGATCCTGCAATGCATCTTTAACCAGTAACTCCATTATTTTCCATGGACAAAAAAGTTAAACTAGCAGGTCTCTAATTACTCTTGTCACCCTTTGATCCCCTTTGTGGTTTGGGGATACATTTGCACTTTTCCAGACCCTGAATCCAAGGTTGCTCTCATAATTATGGCCAAGGGACCATTGATGCTAAGGGACATTAGCTTGGTGCAGGCAACGTTTTTACGGATCCAGCTAATATAATAGTTTTTCTTAAATTTTTACCATTTTATTGACTTAGCATTAGCAAGGGCACATGATGCAAGAGAGCAAGTTTATATAGCATCACCTAAACCCCCCTTCTCATTTCATTCATCCACCCACTCCAAATGTTTGTCTAGTTCTGCCTTGAATCTGTTTAAGCTATCAACTTCTACAACGGCAGATGGAAGTTTGTTCCAGCAATCAACCACCTACAGGCTAAAGGCAAACTTCTGCACATCTATCCTACAATTGTCTTTCCTCAATTTGAATTTATGCCCTCTTGGGTGATTATTCTGAGCAAAAGGAAAAATCTCATTAGCATTGAGCATGCTCAAACCATTCAAGGCTTTATACACCTCAATCAAATCACCTCACAGGTGCCTAGTCTCCAGACACTGTAATTTTCAAAACTTAAGCCTTTCTTCGTAAGAGCAACCTTTTGTTCCATTTGCTAATCTTGTTGCCCTTCTCTGTACTCGTTCTAACGTTACTCAGAGGTAACTACCATTAGGGGTAAAGGGAAGGGTTATTGCTTCCGTAAAGGCGACTACGATGGACTGAGACAGTATTTAAATTCTATACAGTGGGACCAACTGATGATGTTACCAACAGCAAATTCAAAATGGGAAGCATTCAAAGAACTTATCTTGGAAGCTACTAGGCTTTACATACCAACTAAGAAATATTGTTCAAGGTTCAGGCCAAAATGGATGTCAGATGAACTAATGAGGCATATGGCAGAGAAGAAAAATGCATGGGATACATACAAATTAACACATGACACAGAAGCCTATGATAGATACAAGTTGATATGCAACCAAGTTACAAAGGAGGTTAGGCAGGCGAAGGCAGATTACGAGAAATCCTTGGCAAGGGATGCAAAGAAAAACAGCAAAGAGTTCTTTACTTATGTAAACTCTAGAAGGAAGGGGATGAATCAGATTGGTCCACTTGATATTGATGGGTCAAGTGTAGATGATCTTGCTCAGGTAGCTAACAAACTAAATGAATATTTTGCATCGACATTCACACATGAGGAGTTATTCAGCGAGGGGAATGCCAGAGGTGTATTCAACTCTAGCAGTAAGCTACAGAATCTTAAAATAACTGGGAGTAAAGTGGAGGAGAAACTGTTGAAGATAAACACAAGAAAGGCACCCGGGGTGGATGGGATCTATCCAGTTATATTAAAGGAGGCAGCAAAGGAAGTAAGCAAACCCTTAGCCATAATTATGAGCGCTTCCTTGGACTCAGGAGAGGTACCCATAGACTGGAAATGTGCAAATGTGACCCCAATTCATAAGGGAGGATCAAAGGCTGACACAAGTAATTATAGACCTGTGAGCTTAACTTCTGTTCCAGGAAAATTAATGGAGGCACTGGTTAAAGAAGCACTGCAGGATCATTTAGTCAAGACTTCAGTTATAGCTCAGACACAGCATGGTTTTGTTAAGGGGAAGTCTTGCCTGACCAACTTGATTGGATACTATGATGCAGTCACAAAAGAACTGGATGCAGGGAATAACTTTGATATTATATACTTGGATCTTAGAAAGGCTTTTGATACTGTTGCACATGGAAGACTGCTACACAAATTGGAGCAGTGTGACATTGGAGGCAAATTGCTGCTATGGATAAAGGGGTGGTTGAGGGGGAGAAGACAGAGAGTGGTAATCAATGGACACTGCTCATCGTGGACTGATGTTATTAGTGGAGTCCCTCAGGGCTCAGTGTTGGGTCCATTATTGTTTTCTATATTTATAAATGATATTGATGATGGTATATTGGGCTTAATGTCCAAGTTTGCAGACGATACAAAGGTTGGCAGGGTTGTCAAGGACACTACTGACACTATGCTGCTGCAACAGGATCTGGAAAGGTTGAGCAGATGGGCTGAGAGGTGGCAAATGAAGTTTAACATTGATAAATGTAAAGTACTACACATGGGAAACAGCAACCCCAGAGCAACGTATCAACTCTGTGGTACTACACTGACAGTGGTAGAGAATGAAAGGGACTTGGGGGTGGTTGTGCAGGCAGATATGAAGTTCTCTGAGCAGTGCAGACGGGCTGCAAGAGTAGCTCATGGAGTATTGTCAATGATATACAGGAATTTTTCCAGCAGGGATAAGGAGGTGATTATTCCATTGTATAAGGCGATGGTCAGGCCACACCTAGAGTACTGTATACAGGTCTGGAGACCTCATTTCAAGAAGGATGTAGAGCTGCTGGAACGAGTACAGAGAAGGGCAACAAGATTAGTGAATGGAACAAAGGGGTGCTCTTACGAAGAAAGGCTTAAGTTTTGCAAATTACAGTGTCTGGAGACTAGGCACCAGTGAGGTGATCTGATAGAGGTGTATAAAGCCTTGAATGGTTTAAGCATGCTCAATGCTGATGGGATTCTTCCTCTAGCTCAGAAAAATCACCTGAGAGGGCATAAATTCAAATTGAGGAAAGACAGATGTAGGATAGATGTGCGGAAATTTGCCTTTAGCCAGCGGGTGGTTGGTTGGTGGAACAGACTTCCATCCTTTGTGGTGGAGGTTGATAGCCTAAATAAGTTTAAGGCTCAGCTGGACGGGTATTTTGAACGAACAGAGGGGTGAAGTGGAAGTGGGTTTTTTTTTTTTTTTTTTTTTTTTTTTGGCTGATGCTGCATAAGCTTGCTTTCTTGCATCAAATGCCTCTACTAATGCTAACAGTTCTGCATCGTCCTTAAAATGAGCCCTCCAGACATACAGAAGTGAAGATATGGCCTGATCATTGCCTCATGCAAGGGGATAATCACCTCCTTATCCCTGCTAGAAAAATTCCTGTATATCATTGAGAAGACACCATGAGGTACTTTCTGAGGTACTTTCAGTCAGATATGAAGTTTTCTGCACTGCTCAGAAAACTTCATATATGCCTGCACAATTACTCCCAGGTCCTCTTCACTCTCTATCTCTGTCAGGGTAGTACCACACAGTTGATATGTTACTCTGGGGTTACTGCTCCCATATGTAGTACTTTACATTTGTTAATGTTAAACTTCAGTTGCCACCTCTCAGCCCATCTACTTAACTTTTCTAGATCCTGTTGCAACTGCTTACTGTCATTAGTGTTATTAACAACTGTGTTAATAACACTAATGTTTAACTTCTGTTCCCTAGAACAGAAGTTAAACTAACAGGTCTGTAATTACCTGTCTTCCTTAGATCTTCCTTTGTGGATTGGGGCCACATTTGCAAATCTCCAATCCATGTGTACATCCCCTGAGTCGAAGGAAGCTCTCATAATTATGACTAATGGTTTGCTTTACTTCCTTTGCTGCCTCCTTTAATATAACTGGATAGATTCCACCCCAAGTGCCTTTCTTATGTTTATCTGAGCTGGATATCAACATTCTTCTCTTTCTTGGTGATTCCCCTTCTGTTTTTGTCTCTCTCTCTCACTCTCAGGGTAACTCAGAAAATTTTTTTTTTCGTTGGTGCAGCGTAATCCTCAGGGTTCCTTGCACCATGTAGCTAATAATAATAATATCAAAATTATTCTTTGCATCCAGTTCCTTTGTGACTATATCATAGTATCCAATCAAATTGGTCAGACAAGACTTCCCCTTAACAAACCCATGCTGTGTCCAAGCTATAACTGAAGTATTGTCTTGAAGATCCTACAGTGCTCCTTTAACCAGTGCCTCCATTAATTTCCCTGGAACAGAAGTTAAACTAACAGGTCTGTAATTACCTGTGTCTCCCTTTGATCCTCCTTTGTGGATTGGGGTCACATTTGTACATCTCAGTCCATGGGTATATCCCCTGAGTTCAAGGGAGCTCTCATAATTATGGCTAAGGGTTTGCTTACATCCTTTGTTGCCTCCTTTAATATAACTGGATAGATTCCACCCCAGGTGCCTTTCTTATGTTTATCTTCAATAATTTCTCCTCCACTTTACTCTCAGTTATTACAAGATTATCTAGCTTACTGCCAGAGTTTAATACACGTCTGGGATTCCACTCCCTGAATAACTCCACGTGTGCTATGCACTGCTGCTCCTGCCCACTGTGGGCAGGAGCAGCAGTGTGTAGCACACGCTTCTTGATTAGACCGGCGTTCCAGCCCGTGACCACCAAATATGGAGGATGCGGAAAGGTCAGGTAATGACCACCGCATATCCCCGGAGCAATATGGTCTTAGTTGCTAATGCTCCTAAAAACCAAATAACAAACAAACATAACTCCTCGTATGTGAATGTAGATGCAAAATATTCATTTAGTCTGTTTGCTAACTGAGCGGGATCATCAACAGTTGAACCATCGATATAAAGTGGACCAGTCTGATTCATCCCCCTTCCTTTTAGAGTTTACATAAGTAAAGAACTCTTTGCATCCTTTCCCAAAGATTTCTCATAATCTGCCTTTGCCTGCCTAATCTCCTTTGTGACTTGGTTACAGACCAGCTTATATCTATTATAGGCTTCCGAGTCGCCCATTAATTTATATGTATCCCATGCATTTTCTTCTCTGTCATGTCTCATTAGTTCATCTGACATCCATTTAGGCCTAAATCTTGAACAGTATTTCTTAGTTGGTATGTAAAGCCTAGTAGCTTCTAAGATTATTTCTTTGAGTGCTTCCCATTTTGAATTTACCAACAGCAAATTAAAAATGGGAAGCACTGAAATGTTTTGCTTTCGTAGTCGCTTTTACGAAAGCAAAAACCCTTCCGTTTATCCCTGATGGTAGTTAACCTCTTTGAGCAAATCCCATTTCAGCACACTGAGATCACTACCACCTTGTGGTTCCTTTATCTGCAGATTCTTAATGCATGAAGAATCACTACTGATAATCAGATCAAGAGTAGTACTTCCTCTAGTTGCCTCCTGAACATACTGCTGTAGAAAACAATTATCCAATAAATCCACAAAAGCCTTGCTAGTGTGTGAGTGACCAACCCACCAACTCCAGTCAATCTCTGGAAAGTTAGAATCCCTCATTATAAGACTCTGATTTATGGCCCACTCTATTTCTCTGCACAATTGCTCATTATACTCATCAGATTCATTAGCCCTATAACACACACCTACTCTCATTTTTCCTTTTTCAGCTTATATTACACCAAACAGACTCAACATTACATTGTCCCCTGAACATCAGTTGGATACACTTCCTTAGATTTTGTGTTTCTTAACTAACAGCATAACCCCTCCTCCCTTCCTGCCCTGTCTATCCTTTCTGGCAAATTGTACTCCCCAAATTCCGATTGTGCACTGCTTATGTCTGTGTCCCACCACGTCTCTGATATCCCAACAATATCTGCCTTTGATGTCTTAACTAACACTTCAAGCTCATCAAATTTATTAACTATACTCCTAGCATCGTTGTACACCAATTATACATGCACCTGTTTCTACTCTTAGTAATTGACATATTATTTTATTTATTTAATTATTTACCTAATTGGTATATTAATTTATTTTCTAGAAGTAGCTTTATATTCCCAGTTATAATAGCAGTTTATTTTGAACTCAGATAGAGATTTTATGGGTTATTACTTAGTATTGTAAAACTTGTACTGTTTGATACTTGCTGCCATTGTGTAGTAGCTATATGGAATAGCATTACGTATATCTTGAACTTGATAGCGTAAGGTATGATGTAAAACTATGTAGCGTAATACGTGGCACTGTAGTAGGAATCTGTTTGCTTATTATAGTATTGGCAATTAATCAATTAAATTTATAAATCCTTTTTGAATTTTTTATTACTAATTAAATTGCATTTAAACGGAAATCATGCCCCAGACTAGAGCAGCAAAGCAATGTGCGCAAAGTAACGAAAGTGCCATGGTTCGTGGGAGAACCGAAATGGGCAATTCTCCTGTGCATCACAGTCTAAAAATATGTGCAGAATGTAACATGTTTGTGGATCTCTCTCTCTCTCTCTCTCGAACAGGACATGATCTAGCCATGGAGGATGTCTTTGTGTTTGTTAGGTGTAGAGAATGTGAAGAAATTAGGCTCCAACTCAGCGTTCTGATGGGCATCTATGAGAGCTTGATGGGTCGGTTAGATGCCCTCGAAGGAATTAAAATGGGAGGCCCATCAAGCTCAACACCAGAGCTCACTCATATGTGACAAGCAAGGCAACACAGCAGCAACCTTCATGTCAGAAAGCAGTGGTCCCACAGGAGCTAATCATTGTTGGTGACTCGATTGTCAGGGAAATGGGAAATATATTGTGCAAAATGTATATGTGGAATAGGACCAGGGTATGTCTGCCAAGAGCAAAAGTTGATGACATTTGTAGAGATAACATTGTTTAATGGCACAAAACGTGATATTGTTGTACATGTTGGCACTAATGACATCAAGTGTTGAAGATCAGTGGATTTACTTAGCAAATACAGGTTAATGTTGGAAAGAAGTCCTGGGTTAGAGTTAAATTTTAAATTGTCTGCAGTCAGAATAGTAGGGAGTATATGATGAGAGCATTGTCAATCAGTTCGGCACTGGAGAGATTGTGCAGGGCTCATGGTGTAGAATTTTTCTCACCATGGTCTGTGCTTGTTATGGGATACACTTAAATAGAAAGGGTGCAAGAATATTTGCTGATGCTATCGAGACACTGTTAGTTGGGTCAGAAAACTGCTAGCTTGGGTCGATTCACAGAATGATAGATTAACAGTAGCCACAGGTAGAGCTAGAAATGATTCTTGCACTGCTTCTATTGGAATGAACAGCAGCCCAGAAAGCAAGTTGCTGGGAATTTTAGAAATTGTTGGGAGTCATGAAACAAGTAAATACATGGGCTGTGTTAGAGTAACTAAGAGTAAGAACAGGTGCATGTATACTTGCATGTACACCAATGCTAGGAGTATAGTAAATAAATTTGATGAATTTGAAGTGCTGGTTAAGACATCCGAGGTGGATATTGTTGGGATATCAGAGACATGTCACTCAGATATAATGAATGCAAAATTGGAATTTGGGGAGTACAATGTGTACCGAAAGGATAAACAGGATAGGAAGGGAGGAGGGGATTATACTGTTAGTTGACATAGATGGACAGAGCAGTGTCAAGTCAGTTTGGTGTGACATAAGTAGTGGAAAGCAAAAATGAAGGTAGGAGATTTTTTTTGGCCTAATGACTCTGATGAGTATAATGAACAATTATACCGAGAAATAGTGGGCCAGTTAATCAGTGTCTTTTAATGGGGGATTTTAATTTCCCAGATATAGACTGGAACTTGTGGGTTGGTCACTCTCACACTTGCAAGACTTTTGTGGATTTATTGGGTGATTATTTTCTATATCATCATGTTTGAGAGGCAACCAGAGAGAGTAATACTCTTGATCTGGTTATCAGCAGTGATTTTTCATGCATTAAAAATTTACAAATAAAGGAACCACTAGAAGGCTGTGATCACAATGTACTGATGTGGGATTTACTTAAAGATGTAACTACCATCAGGAGTAAAGGGAAGGGTTTTTGCTTTCATAAAGCAGACTACAGTGGTCTCAGAGCTTTCTTAGGTTCTATACAGTGGGACCAACTGATGATGTTATGAACAGCAAATTCTAAACGGGAAGCATTCAAGGAAGTGGTTTTGGATGCTACTAGGCTTGCTGTTCCAACTAAGAAATACTGCTCTAGATTTAGGTCCAAATGGATGTCAGATGAACTAACGAGACTCATTGCAGGGAAGAAAAATGCATGGGATGTACATAAATTACCAGGCAACACAGAAGTCTAGTAGATATAAGCTAATCTGTAATCATGTCACAATGGAGGATAGGCAAGTGAAGGCAGGTTACGAGAAATCTTTGGCAAATTATGCAAAAAAAAAAATAGCAAAGACGTATTTACTTATATAAACTCTAGAAGGAAGGGAATGAATCAGAATGGTCCAGTAATATTGATGATTCGACTGCTGATGATCCTGCTCAGGTAGCTGACTAACTGAATGAGAATGTTGTATCTACATCACATGAGGAATTCTGTAGGAATATGGAGCCCAAAAGCTTATTAAACTCTAACAGGGAGCTAAATGATAACTGAAAGTAAAGTGGAGGAGAAATTGTTGAAGTTAAACATAAGAAAGGCACTTGGGGTGGGTGGGATCGATCTAGTTATATTAAAAGAAGCAGCATTAGTTGAGGTACATGATGCTAGAAAGCAAGTTATACAGCATCAGCCAAAAAAAAAAAATCTCCTTCCGGTTTCACTGATCCATTGGTTCAAATGTTTGTCTAGTTCTGCCTTGAATTTATTTAAGCTATCAACTTCCACTACAAAAGATGGAAGTTTGTTTCAGCAATCAACTTCCTGCTGGCTAAAGGCAAACTTCTGCACATCTATTCTTCAACTGTCTTTCCTCAATTTGAATCTATGCCCCCTCAGGTTTGTAATCTGAGCAAGAGGAAGAATCCCATCAGCATTGAGCCTGCTCAATCCATTCAAGTCCTTATATGCCTCAATCAGATAGCCTCTCAGGTGCCTAGTTTCCAGAAGCTGCAATTTGCAGAACATAAGCCTATCGTCATAAGAGCACCCCTTTGTTCCCTTCAGCAGTCCAGTTGCCCTTCTCTGTACTCGTTCTAGCAACTCTACATCCTTCTTAAAATGAGGCTTCCAGACCTGTATTGACCTGCCGAATTTGAATTCGGCAGCTATCTGATATCTGAGAATGATCTACAGTCAAACCATTGGTATCAAGTGCACCAATCTGATTCATCCCCTTCCTGTTAGAGTTTATATAAGTAAAGAAGTCTTTGCTATTTTGTTGGTCCACTGTATGGAATTTAAAAACTGTCTGAGACTGCTGTAGTCACCTTTATGAAAGCAAAAATCCTTCCCTTTATCCCTGGTTGTTGCATCTTTAAGTAAATTCCACATCAGTACACTGTGGTCACTGCCGTTATGGTTTCTTTATATGCAGATTCTTAATGCATGAATAATCACTGCTGATAATCAGATCAGCAGTGATTGTTGGTTGCCTCCGGTTGCCCCTTGAACATGCTGCTGTAGAAAACAGTCATCCAGTAAATCCTCATAAAGTCTTGCAAGTGTGTGAGTGACGAACCCACAAGTTCCAGTCAATATCTGGGAAGTTAAAATCTCCCATTATAAGACAATCTGATTTCATTGTCATCAGCAGAATCATTAGGCCTATAACACACATTCCTACTCTGAATTTTGCATTTAGAGTTCTTATGTCACACCAACAGATTCAACATTGCATTGTCCACCCATGTGAACTGGATGTACTTCCTTAGATTTGATGTGTTTATTAAGTAACAGTATAACCCCTCTTCTCTTCTTACCTTGTCTATTTTTTTTTGTACACATTGTACTCCCCAAATTCCAATTCTGCATCCCTTATACCTGAGTGACACCACATCTGTGATATCCGAACAGTGTCTTTCTTTAATGTCTTGTCGGCAAATTTTTTTTTTCTATACTTCTAGCATTGGTAACGGGTGCAAGTATACATGCACCCGTTCATACTCTTAGTTACCCTACCACAACCCGTATATTTACTTATTCCATGATGAATCCCAGCAGTCCTTGAATTCACCAGCACCTTGCTTTCCAGGCTGCTGCTAGTTCTGATAGAAGCAGTACAAGAATCACTTTCACCTCTACCTGCAGCTACTGTTAATCTTTTAGTCTGTGAATCCCCCCGACCTTGCAGTTTCCCAACCCACCTAACACTGCCTCAATAGCATAAGCAAATATTCTTGCACCCTTTCTATTTAAGTGTGTCCCATTCCTGTAAGAGCAGTTCCTTTAGTTAATCAGATTGATCAACTAAACAGTATCTCCCCTTAACAAATACAGGATGTCATTTCTCTACAATTGTATTCTGTTTAGGGTGATTCTGCAGTTGTACTTTAACTGTTCCCCTGGAACAGAAGTCAAGCTGCAATTACTCATTTCATCCTTTGTCCCCCCCCTTTCCCTACACTTTATGAATGGGTGAAACAGCTACACATCTCTGATCTTTAAGAATATTTCCTGAATCCTAGAATGTTGTCATAATTATGGCCAAAGGCTTGTTATCTGCTTTTGCCGCTTTTAATATAATTGTATAGATTCTATCAGGTATGTTATTTAATTTTAGTTTTAACATTTTCTTTTCCATTTTCTTCTCAGTTGTTAAAAATTTTTAATTCACAGATACAATACTTGATATATACTCCCTGCTATTCCAATCCCTAAAAACTTCTTTGTGCATATATACAGCAGGCCCTCGTTATAACGTGGTTCGCTTTACGCTGATTTGCTATAATGCTGTTCTTATATTATAAACTGTATCTGATTATAACGCTGTCACAAATCACTATAATGCTCTTTTACAGATTGCATTTTTGGCATATTTAACGAAATCGTTTCATTTGGTGGAGTCAATAGCTTGAAAATGAATAGCAAAACAGCATTAAACGTTTCCCGCACCGACTTGAGAAATTTTCCCACGCTCAGTGAAATTTTCTCGCACGCTAATTTAATTGCAGTACAGTGACTTGTTAAGTAGTTCAGAGATCAACATTTTAAAAAATGGTCAAGTATATTGCTTGTAATATTTGCTTTATATGCATTTATCCAAAGTCTAGTGATCACGATGTATTAGACATCGTGCGTAACGGACAGTTTACTCGAACTTTGAATCATAATTAATGCAACCAACGCAGTTAAATTTTTGAAGAGTTAATAATGGTGGATAAGAATGAAAAAGCAACAACATCTGGATGCAGTACGAAGACTACAAATGTAAGAAAAAGACTGAATTTAAAAATTAAATTGGACGTTTTGAAGCGAATCAATTCTGACGACAAGTGGATCTGTGCCATAATTTAGGGATGGCAAGTTTAACTGTAAGAACAATTATAAAAAATAAAGAATTAATTTTAGCATTGGGAAAAACAGCTGTTCCACTGCAAGCAACTAGGGCTGGGCCGGCTATTAGGATTGAATTGGAGAGACTTTAACTAATTTTATTGAAGATAATATCCAATGCAGAATTCAGTTGTTACATATTATAAAAAAAAAAAAAAAAAAAAAAAGAGAGAGAGAGAGAGAGAGAGAGAGAGAGAGAGAGAGAGAGAGAGAGAGAGAGAAAAAGATTAGCCTATATGATCATCTGAAGAAAACTCACCTTAAAAAAAAAAAAAAAAAAAATGTGGCACCATTTAAAACTACTAAGGGCTGGTTGAATCAATTTAAAATCCAGGGAGAAGCTGCAAGTGCAGATCAAGGAGCCAAAACTTTCAAAAAGGAACTTGTTAAAATTATTGAAGAGGGGGTATTATGTGTTATAGTTCTCAACAAGTTTTTATCAAAGATGAAGCAGGACTTTTTTGGAAATTAATGCCTAAAAGAAGTTTCATATTGAAAGAATTAAACACGCCAGGTTTCAAAGCGGCGAAGGATCGGTTGACTTTATTGTTTGGTAGTAACACTGCGGGGGATTTTAAATTAAAATGCCTTTTAGTTTACCAAGAAGAGGGGCCAAAATCAACCCAAAATCGACACATTTTTCATGATTAAATTCATCAGTTAAATTAAATCAATTAAAATCAGTTTTTTAAAATCAATTAACTTTATATCAGTTAAATTCATGATTTTAATTGGAATGAATTTTAAGTTTAATTTTGATACGTAAGTATCAAAATTAAACTTAAAATAATTATAAGCACATAATTATAAGCGTATGCAATGCAGAATACTTTATATCTACAAATATTTGAATATTAAATATTTTGACCGACATCTGTGCATTTTTCACTACTGTTTATTATTGATTAGGAAATATCATATGGCAACCACCGCAACTCACAAATACATATGTTATCTTATGGGAATGCGTTGCTCGCTTAGCGCTCTGTTTTTCCAGAACGAATTATCACCGTTATGTGGGGGTCACCTGTGTGTGTGTGTGTGTGTGTGTGTGTGTGTGTGCGCGCGCGCGCTGCGCGCGCAAAATATTTGTTTGTTAGTAACCTGAACAGCATTATCAGTAGTTAATGCCATTCATATCTAGTGAGCCAGTGAGGTTTGGTCTATTTCTTCTAGAGCTAACATATGCAAAGAATTATTTGCTACTTTTCTTTGTGTTCTTAGTGAAGGACTTGTCATAATCTGCCTTAGATTTCAGTCAATACAAAAAATTGTATTGACTTGATTGCAGACTAGTTTGCACTTACTGTAGGTTACCATACATTTTTCTTCTATGCCACTAATCTCATCAGTTCATGTGATGAGATTAGTAGTAGTAATATGAATGATTCCCATTTAGAATTTGCACTTGGTAATACCATCAACTATCGTCTTACTGCATAGAATTTAAAACCGTATTAAGACTATTGTAGTCCCCCTTTAAGAAAGCAAAATACAGTAAACCCTCACTAATCTGGAATAATTGGGTGGGGGAGGTCATCCGGATTAAATGAGATTATCATTTAATCTGGATTAGTGAATTAAAAAATAGCCCTAAAAGACAAAAAAAAACTTAGAACACAAATAAATGGAAAATTTAATGATATGAGTAGTGCTGATGAAAATAAATTAAAAAAAAAAAATCAATCACTGTAGAGCTTTTATTTAAAAACTATAAAAAGACAATACATTTATCTATTGTTAGACAGATAAATGTATTGTATTTTTATACATTTATCAAGTGGTGCTGGCGTTGCACAACGCCATTTGCTGTGAATACCACTTAAATACAGTTCTTCCAGCTACACTGCTTTTGGCTTTTTGTAAATATCTATTTGATAGACTACTTTTATCACTTCCCACATTGAATTTTAAAGGGAAATGTCTTTATAGATTCTTTTTGTTTTTTAATCACAGCCTGATGGCCAATACCAAATTCTTCAGCAATTTTTTATTTCCAGGAACGCCACTTTCAAGTTGTTCTATTACTTTGAACTTGTTAATTTTAGTTAAAAAGTAAAATGCTTTCTTTTTATTTCACTTTTTTATTCTTCAGAACCCATAATTATATAAAATTTGTTAACTTGTGTACATCTGTATATACATATAAAGAAGTACACAAATGAAGTGATATAAGCAACAATATCCATCCGACTCAGAATAAACAATGATACTGAACAACAGTCAAGTCAATGTAATGTATGTTCCGTCTCTCTCTCTGCGCCGTCAATCAGCACACAGTGAGAGTTACTCATCTACTTTCCTAAATCCCGTGTGTCTTTCAATGTACTCTGAATTTACTCAACTGTGAGCAGAATTTTTCATATTTTTTATCTGGATTAGTGAGGGTTTACTGTACCTCTTACGTTTTCCCTTTTGCAGTAGTTATATCTTTAAGTAAATTCCCCATCAGTATACTATGATCATTGCCACCTAGTGGTTCCTCTATCTAGAGATTCTTCATGCATTAAGAGTCATAATGAGATCAGGAGTATTGCTATTCTTGTTGTCTGTCTAACATGCAGCTATAGAAAATAGCCATCCAATAAATACAGAAAAGTTCTGGTATTGTGTGTGTGTGTGTGTGTGTGTGTGTGTGAGAGAGAGAGAGAGAGAGAGAGAGAGAGAGAGAGAGAGAGAGAGCACAGCTGCAAATTCCAGTCAATATTTGGAAAATTGACAGATCTCATTATGACTCTTAATGCATTAAGAGTCATAATGAGATCAGGAGTATTGTTATTCTTGTTGCCTGTCTAACATGCAGCTATAGAAAATATCCATCCAATAAATACAGAAAAGTTCTGGTATCGTGTGTGTGTTTGAGAGAGAGAGAGTGAGAGTGTGCACAGCTGCCAAGTTCCAGTCAGTATCTGGAAGATTAAAATTCTCCATTATAATACATACTAATTGCTAGTTCACTCTGTATCTGTTTAGTTCACTATGTATTTACCCCCCCCCTCCCGCTAAGCCAGCAAATATTCTTGCACCCTGTTTTATCTAATAGAGAGAGTTTGTTGGAAACTTTAAAATTTTTATGAATTATGTATATTATTGTTTATAATTTTGATTTTAAACTTTACAAGATATGCATTTTTTTAGTTTGTTTTTTTTATTGATGTTTACTGCTTTTGTTTATATATATATATATATATATATATATACACTATCATTGAATTTTATTAAATATTAACATTAATTAAATTATAATAAAATGAATAAATAAATAAATAAATAATTAGGCATTCATTAGAGGCAGCGACATGCAATTCCTCCATATGAAGCTGAAATACATCCAATATTTTAAATAAAATAAAATAAAACATAAGCCAGTAGTATGGCAAAAACTGTAGAGCGAAAATTAACATAAAAATAACCCAAATAAACAAACGAACAAAATTCTTTTTTTTCGTTTGTTTGTTTATTTGGGTTATTTTTATGTTAATTTTCGCTCTACAGTTTTTGCCATACTACTGGCTTATGTTTTATTTAATTTAAAATATTGGATATATATATATATATATATATATATATTTTGTGTTATTATTATTATTGTTAATGTCTAATTGATTATTTTTAATTTATCGCTTGCTACGTTAATGCCATTGCCCTGTGGCAATTGGACTATTATACGTGCTTGATGTATATTTTTTATTTTGATTGCTTAGATTACTTAAATTTTTCTGGTATCTATTTTCTATAGAATGACCAGGTGAGGGAATGTTAGTTAGTTAGTTAGTATTGTATGATGATTAATTAATGTTAAAATAATTATAATTAAAACTAAATCCATTATATATTATATAATTTAATACCATTACAGACCCCCAGGAATAGGTTAGCATAAAAACACTAACTAAATCTCCTGTTCATTATACACCTTAATACCCTATAGAAAATAGATACCAGAAAAATTTAAGTAATCTAAGCAATCAAAATAAAAAAATATATATATATACAGGCATACCTCGGTTAACGTTACCTCTGATAACGAAGCTTCGATATAACGAAGTCCGCAATTTCAAGCCCCATTTAACATAAAAAAAATATTCCAGTTTAATCACCTGAAATCTAAACAAACTGACGAAATTACGGAAACCTTTTGGGCTTCTCGTGGTTGGTTCGAGAAATTTAAAAAACGGGCCAGGGTTCATAGTGTAAAATTAACAGGAGAAGCCGCAAATAAGTTTTCAGAAAAACTAAAGGAAATAATTGAACGTGAAAATTTTCCACCAAATTTGGTGTTCAGTGTTGACGAAAGCGGTTTGTTCTGGAAACGGCTACCAACAAAAAGTTTCTTTTCTATTGAAGAAAAACCAGCTGCTGGGTTCAAAGCAGCCAAAGACCGTTTAATGTTACTCTTTCGATCAAATACCTCTGGCGATTATAAATTAAAATTGTTATTAGTTTACCATTCAGAAAATCCGAGGGCGTTAAAAGGTAACATAAAAATGAATTTACCTGTAATATGGAAAGCAAATAGAAAAGCGTGGGTTACCAAGGAGTTATTTACTGATTGGTTTGTTAACCACTTTTGTCCTGAAGTAAAACGGTATTGTCAAAAAAACAACTTTGAAGAAAAAGCTCTTTTGTTGTTAGACAATGCTCCGGGACATCCTACTGATCTTAACATGTTGGACACATGCATTCCTGTCAAAGTTGTGTTTCTTCCAGCAAACACAACTTCCCTGATTCAACCATTGGATCAGGGAGTAATAACATCATTTAAAGCTTATTATCTGCGTCGAACATTAAGCAGTTTAACTGAACTAGAGGATAAAGAGGAAATGACAGTTAAAACTTTTTGGAAAAACTACACCATTAAAAAGGCAATTGAAAACATTGATAGTTCTTGGAAAGAAGTCACTAAGAAATGCTTAAATGGAGTTTGGCGCAAAATATGGCCAGAAGTTGTACTAGAAGAAGAAAATAGCATCCAAGAAATTAGAAATGAAGTTATCCAGATGCTCAATCAATAGGTTTCGAAAATGTCGATGAAGAGGATGTTAGAAATTTATTGAATGCAGAAGATGATGGTTTTTCAGTGGAAGATTTAGAAAACCTTGTTAGCAACGAAGACAAAGATAATGAAGACGAAGTTAAAGAAGTTCCTGCCGAAAAAGTGTTAACAAACAAAGATTTAAAAAGCTGCTTAAATGACATTGAAAACGTTTAAATTTTTTTAGTGAAAATGATCCTGATTTAGGAAGAAGTTTTATTGTTAAGTGATCAGTGTTAAATGCAATAACTCCGTATAGGCAATTGTTAAATCAAAGAGAAAAAAGGCATAAGCAATCAACTTTAGACTCATATTTTAAAATGTGATTTCACTTTGTATGTAAGTTGAATGTTTATTTAATAAAACTTTTCTTTGTTCGAAAAAAAAGCTTTTAATTTTCTTTACGTAGGAACGTATCCCTATTCTGGCCATAGTATTTTTACCTCTGAAAACGAAGTTTCGCTTAACGAAGTAATTTCGTGGAACGCATCCTATTCGTTATTCGAGGTATGCCTGTATATACACACACACATACATACAGTCACTCCCCAACTTATGTACCGTATTTCCCCATGTATAAGATGCACCTTTTTTTGAAAAATTTGGGGTCTAAAAACTGGGTGCGTCTTATACAGTGGTTGTAGATTTTTTTACTTGCATTTCCCGCTTTTTCGCGCTTGTTGTCTTTGCGCTCATTGTTTTGCACTTGTTACCGGTATATTAGGTTATGTTTTGCCACGTTCTGCCCAGAAATGGCTCAGAAAAGATTTTCGTACAGTGCTGAATTCAAGTTAAAAGTGAATGGAAATCGTGCTGCTGAATGTAAGTTTGGTCCTCCTCCAACTGAGAAAACAATCCGAGACTGGCTACGGGAAGAAGAAACCCCTACTGAAAACGCTACGGCAGAAGAAGGCCATTAGAGGGTAGTCAGCAAAATGGCCTGATTTAGAGAGGGAATTGAAGATATGGATTGAGAAGCAAAGGGCAATTGGAATTCCTGTGTCCACAAAGATGGTTCTCATGAGGCAAGAAGAATTGCTGATGAAAAAGAAGTTACTGATTTCAAAGGAGGACACAATTGGTGCTTCAGGTTCATGAAACGGAATGGACTAAGCACCAGACTTGCCCAAAAGGTGCCTGAAAGCTATGAGCAGAAGGTCCTTGAATTTCATTGTTTTGTCATTCAATGTCGGAAGACATATCAGTTTGAGTTGGGACAGATTGCAAATATGGACGAAGTCCCCCTTCAATTTGATGTCCCAAGTAACAGAACTGTTGATAAGAAGGGGGTGAAAATTGTAACTTTGAAGACAAGTGGACATGAAAAGAGCCATTATACGGTTGTTCTAGCTTGTTGTGCCGACGGAACCAAGCTGCGCTCTATGCTGATTTTCAAACGCAAAAACAATACCAAAAGAAGACATTCCTCGAGGAGTGATTGTCTACTTTCGTGACAAGGGTTGGAAGGATCAGGATTGGATGAAGATCTGGTTTGAGAAAGTTTGGAGCAGGAGACCAGGTGGGCTCTTTTGCAAACCTGCCCTATTGGTGCTTGATCAGTTCAGGGCACACATAACAAAAAATACAAAGAAGATTGCTGCAGAGCAAAAAACAAAACTTGCCGTCATACCTGGAGGCTTGACATCCCAGCTCCAACCACTTGATGTCAGCATTAACAAACCCTTCAAAGCTGCCATGAGAGATGAATGGAACCAATGGATGAAGTCTTCTGGGGACAAATTGACACCAGCAGGAAGAGTGAAGAAACCAACTATAGGAGAAGTTTGTACCTCGGTGAAAAGAGCCTGGGATAATATCAAAATTGAGATCGTTGTCAAGTCATTTAAGAAGTGTGGCATTTCAAATGCCATAGATGGAACTGAGGACGAGGCAATATATGAAGACAGTGATTTGTCATCAGACACAGATGAGGACAAGCTAATGGATGAGAGTTTTGACAGTGATGAGGAGTTGTATGAATTTTATGATGAATAAAACTTGAGTTCAATAACTTTATGTAATACATTTTTTTTCAAATTTTGAGCCCCAAAATTAAGGTGTCTTATACATGGGGAAATACGGTAATACTCGACTTACTTAAAATTGACTTTACATAAACTTTTTTGCCAGCCGGTGCAAACTTAAAAAATTGTGGAAACGTATTTTGTATCCTGTAGGAAATAAATGGAGGTCCCGACTTGGATGGCAAAAATGCATAGACAGTGTAACTCCATAAGCCAAGTGCATTAAAAAAAGGACATACAACATTCATTGTGTATATTGTAATTCATCTCTGTTTGGCACTGTTATTCATCTCACTTGGCGCTGATAATGAATTAGTCAAATGAATGCGTACTTTGCTACTGTTTCTGATCAGAGACCTGTGATTTGAAACAGTAGTTGTGCCATCAGTGTTCTTTTTAACCTCGTGTCAGTCGTTTGTGTTCTTTTTATTCCCATGTACTTATTACAATGATGAAGGGAAAGCGACCAAAAGAAAGTGCAAGTGGTGGCAGTGTTAGGAAACGAAACAAAATTGATTTAGAAATGAAGATGAAAATGATTACAAAGCAAGACAAGGTTTGTCAGCTATTGCACTGGAATTAGGTCCTGCTGCTTTAGCATCGGCTACATTTTGTGCATATAATAGAGCATGTTAAAGGAACAACAGTGATTACAAAATAGCGTTCAGGTTCTATATCGGAGATGGAAAAGCTATTAATGATAAGGATGGAAAGTCAGAAGCAAGTGCCCCGGAGGTGTTTATACTAGCACTTGTCTTAATCTTTTTATTGTACATTTCGTAGCACACTTTTGTAATATTTCCTGAGTGTGAGATAAAAAAATTGAATTGATAATCTATTTACATATTTGCCGAACATTTTTTTTTTTTTTTTTTTGCTTCAATCAAATTCAGCACACATAGTTGCAAGTGCTGCATAAGCATTTAAGAATGTGCATCCTTATGTAAGTTGGGGAATGGCTGTATATAATTTATATATATATATATCTGATGTGGTGATTGTTTGTTGGTTACCTATCACATTTAATGTTTTAATCTGGGACTTTATGCATGATTGCATCCTTACGTAAGTTGGGCAGTGGCTGTATATAGTATATAACCCCAGAAAGTTGGGAGTTAGGATTGAAATTGAAAGTGTCTGCGATCTTACCCAGACATAATGGGGGGGGGGGAAGAGTACACAATAAGAGACTTATTGATCAATTTAATCCTGGAGAGACTGCAAGACTCATGATGTAGAAATTTTATCCTGGTCTGTGATTGTTAACAGGAGGGGATGGGATACACTTAAATGGAAGAGCTGTAAGATTATTTATTGATGCTATCGAGACTATGTTAAATGAGTCAGAAAACTGCTGGTTTGTGAGAGTATACACGGATAAATACATTAACAGCAGCTGCTGGCAGAAGTGATTCTTGCATTGCTTTTATTGGAACATGGAACAGCATGAGAAGGAAGGTGTTTGAGATTTCAAGGCCTGCTGTGGCTTAATGGAACAAGGAAATACATGAGCTTTGGGTTACTAAGGGTAAATACAGGTACATATATACTTGTGTGTTCACGAATGTTAGGAGCATAGTGAATAAATTTCATGAATTTGAAGTGCTGTTAAAAAATAATCAAGTGCCGACAATGCAGGGATATATTGGAGACAGTGTCATTGAGATATAAGGGTTGCAGAATTTGAATATGTGGAGTAAAATGTCTAAGAAAGGACAAATAGGACAGGAGGTGGGGGTAATTCATAGTTAAGAAGCATGTTAAATCTAAGCAGTACATTTGATGGTCACTATAATTTTGAATCAGTTTGGAGTGATGATATTAACACTGGGAAAACTAGAATGAAGGTTGGAGTATGTTATAGGCCTAATAACTGTGATGAGTATAATGAATGAATCAGTTTGGGACAATATAAGCACTGGGAAAACAGAAATGAGGATAGGAGTGTATTATAGGCCTAATAACTGTAATGAGTATAATGAGCACCTGTAAAAGACACCCAGAGTAGGCTGTAAGTCAGAACGTCTTAGAATGAGGTACAACCCACAAAGTCCAGATATTGACTGGACCTAGTGGGTTGGTCACTCACACAGTAGCAAGACTTGTGGATTGATTGGATGACTGTTATCCACAGCAGTTGTTAGAGAGGAAATAAGAGGAAGCAATACTCTTTATCTGATTATCAGCATTGATTCTTCATACATTATGAATCTGCAGGTAAAAGACCTATTAGGCAGCAGTGAATGTAATGTATCGATGTGGGATATACTTAAAGACAACTAATGTCAAGAGTGAAACGAAGGGCTTTTACTTTCATAAAGGTGACTATACTGGTCTCAGACAGTTCTTAAAGTTTATGCAGTAGGACCAACTGATTACCAACAGAATTCTGAAAGGAGAAACATTCAGGAATGTTATTGTAGAAGCTACTACGTCTTTTTTTCTACCACAAGTCTGATCAGACTTGTGGTAGTGAAGAAAAATTCATATGCACGTGTTGCATATAAATTATTAGGTGATACAACTACCTACAGATATAAATTAGCCTGCAATCAATCAACTAAAACAGAAGTTAGGCAAACCACGGTGGATTATGAGAAGTCTTTTGCAAATAAAAGTAGCAAAGGTATCTTTACTTATGTTAACAGTATGAGGAATGGGTTGAATCACATTGGTCCACCAGATGTGAATGAATTAACTGTTGCTGATCCACTCATGTTGCAGACAAACCAGATGGGTGTTTTTAAGCAACATTCACATTGAATTTTTTTAGGGATGAGCATGCCAGAAGTGAGTCAAATTCTGGCAGGGAGCTGAAAGATTTTGTGATAATTGGGAGAAAAGTGGAGGAGAAATTGGTGAAGCTTAACATAAAAAAAAAAAAAAAAAAAAGGCCTGGGGTGGATTAGGATCTGTCAAGTTATATTAAGGAAGTTAGCAAAGAAGGTAAGCAAACAGTCAGCCATAATTATGAGAGCATTTTTGGATCATGGTCCATAGGGAGGTTCCTATGGACTGGAGATGTGCAAATATATCCCCCCAATTCACAAATGGGGGGGATCGAAAGGGGACACAAGTAATTACAAACCTATTAGTTTAACTTCTGTTGCAGGGAAAATAATGGAGTCTCTGGTTAAAGAAGTAATGCAGGGTTGTCTAGATAGAAGTGCAGTTACATTGCAGTCACAGCATGGATTTATTAAGGGGGTGGTCTTGTTGGATACTATGATATGGTAACAAAGGAATTAGATACAAAAAATAATTTTGATATCATACATATGTATTTTAGGAGGCTTTTCATACTATTGCACATGAAAGACTGCTATACAAGTTGGAGCAGTGTGGCATTAAGGGCAATTTGCTGCCATGAATAATGGGATGGTTGAGTGTGAGAAGATAGAGAATGGTTATCAATGGGCACTGCTCCTCGTGGACTAATGTTATTATCAGAGTACCCCAGGGTTCACTGCTAGGAACATTGTTGTTTTCTGTATATGTTAATGATATTGATGAGGGCATATCAGGTTTAATTTCTCAGATGATAATAACGTTGGCTGGGTAGTTAATCACAGTAATCAGAATAAGCTACTACAACAAGATCTAGATAAATTAGGCAGATGGACTGAGAAGTGGCAATTGAAGTTTAATATTGAAAAATGAATTGTGCTTCATATTGGGAGCAGTAATCCCAAATTAATGTACCGGTTGTGCAGTACCACTCAGGCCAGTGTAGATTGAAGAAGACCTACAGTTAATTGTGCAGTCATATATGAAATTCTTTTTAAGCAGTGCATGCAGGCTGCCAGGAGAGCTCATAGGGTTTGTAAATGATATACAGGAATTTTTAGAATGGTTAAGAAGCTGATTATCCCATTGTATAAGCCTTGGTTAGTCTGTAGTTTGAGTAACGTGTGGAAATCAATAACTACTACACATGTTATTCAGGCTACAGGCTAACCATTGGCTTATACAATACAATGGGATAATCACCTTCTTAACCGTGAGGACTTGAATCTGTTTGAATGGATGGAGGGAACAAAATTGAAGGGAATAGATGGCTCTCTTACCAGGAAAGGCTTCAATTTTGCATATTTCTGTGGCTAGTGACTATGCACCTGTGAGGAGATCTAATTGAGGTGTTTAAGGCCTTGAATGGATTGTGCAAGCTCAATGCTGATAGCATTAGTAGAGGCATATGATACAAGAGCCAAGTTTATACAGCATCAGCCTAAAAAAAAAAAAAAACACCCTTCCGATTTCACCGATCCATTCACTCCAGATGTTTTGTCTAGTTCTGCCTTTAATTTATTTAAGCTGTCATCTTCTACAATGACAGATGGGAGTTTTGTTCTAGCAGTCAATCACCCGCGAGCTAAAGACAAATTTCTGCACTTCTACAACTGTCTTTCCTCAATTGAAATTTATGTCCCCTCAGGCGATTAATCTGGGCAAGAGGAAAAATCCCATCAGCATTGAGCTTGTAATGATTTTACAAGGCCTTATATACAATCAGTCTCCAGACACTAATTTGCAGAACTTAAGCCTTTCTTCGTAGGAGCAACCTTTTGTTCCATTCACTAATCTTGTTTCCCTTCTCTGTACTCAAGGTGTGGCCTTTAGCATTAGCATTAGCATTAGCATTAGTAGAGGCATTTGATGCAAGAAAGCAAGCTTATGCAGCATCAGCCAAAAAAAAAAAAAAAAAAAAAAAAAAAAGTAACATAAATAAATAAAAATAACCACTTCCACTTCACCCCTCTGTTCGTTCGAAATACCTGTCCAGCTGAGCCTTAAACTTATTTAGGCTATCAACTTCCACGACAAGGGATGGAAGTCTGTTCCACCCACCAACCACCCGCTGGCTAAAGGCAAATTTCCGCACATCTATCCTACATCTGTCTTTCCTCAATTTGAATTTATGCCCTCTCAGGTGATTTTTCTGAGCTAGAGGAAGAATCCCATCAGCATTGAGCATGCTCAAACCATTCAAGGCTTTGTACACCTCTATCAGATCACCCCGCTGGTGCCTAGTTTCCAGACACTGTAATTTGCAAAACTTAAGCCTTTCTTCGTAAGAGAACCCCTTTGTCCCATTCACCAATCTAGTTGCCCTTCTCTGTACTCGTTCCAGCAGCTCTACATCCTTCCTGAAATGAGGCCTCCAGGCCTGTATACAGTACTCTAGGTGTGGCCTGACCATTGCCTTATACAAGGGAATAATCACCTCCTTATCCCTGCTAGAAAAATTCCTATATATCATTGACAATACACCATGAGCTACTCTTGCAGCTCGTCTGCACTGCTCAGAGAACTTCATATCTGCCTGCACCACCACCCCCAGGTCCCTTTCATTCTCTACCACTGTCAGTGTAGTACCACAGAGTTGATACGTTGCTCTGGGGTTGCTGTTTCCCATATGTAGTACTTTACATTTGTCAATGTTAAACTTCATTTGCCACCTCGAAGCCCATCTGCTCAACCTTTCCAAATCCTGTTGCAGCAGCATAGTGTCAGTAGTGTCCTTGACAACCCTGCCAACCTTCGTATCGTCTGCAAACTTGGACATTAAGCCTGATATACCATCATCAATATCATTTATAAATACAGAAAACAATAAAGGCCCCAATACTGAACCCTGAGGGACTCCACTAATAACATTAGTCCACGATGAGCAGTGTCCATTGATTACCACTCTCTGTCTTCTCCCCCTCAACCACCCCTTTATCCATAGCAGCAACTTGCCTCCAATGCCACACTGCTCCAATTTGTGCAGCAGTCTTCCATGTGCAACAGTATCAAAAGCCTTTCTAAGATCCAAGTATATAATATCAAAGTTATTCCCTGCATCCAGTTCTTTTGTGACTGCATCATAGTATCCAATCAAATTGGTCAGGCAAGACTTCCCCTTAACAAAACCATGCTGTGTCCTAGCTATAACTGAAGTCTTGTCTAGATGATCCTGCAGTGCTTCTTTCACCAGTGCCTCCATTAATTTTCCGGGAACAGAAGTTAAACTCACAGGTCTATAATTACTTGTGTCAGCCTTTGATCCCCCTTTGTGAATTGGGGTCACATTTGCACATCTCCAGTCAATGGGTACCTCCCCTGAGTCCAAGGAAGCTCTCATAATTATGGCTAAGGGTTTGCTTACCTCCTTTGCTGCCTCCTTTAATATAACTGGATAGATCCCATCCACCCCAGGTGCCTTTCTTGTGTTTATCTTCAACAATTTCTCCTCCACTTTGCTCTCAGTTATTACAAGATTCTCTAGCTTACTGCTAGAGTTGAATACACCTCTGGCATTCCCCTCGCTGAATAACTCCTCATGTGTGAATGTCGATGCAAAATATTCATTTAGTTTGTTAGCTACCCGAGCAGGGTCATCAACAGTTGACCCATCGATCTCAAGTGGACCAATCTGATTCATCCCCTTCCTTCTAGAGTTTACATAAGTAAAGAACTCTTTGCTGTTTTTCTTCGCATCCCTTGCCAAGGATCTCTCGTAATCTGCCTTCGCCTGCCTAACCTCCTTTGTAACTTGGTTACAGATCAACTTGTATCTATCATAGGCGTCCGTGTCACGTGTTAATTTGTATGTATCCCATGCATTTTTCTTCTCTGCCATATGCCTCATTAGTTCATCTGACAACCATTTAGGCCTAAACCTTGAACAATATTTCTTAGTTGGTATGTAAAGCCTAGTAGCTTCCACGATAAGTTCTTTGAATGCTTCCCATTTTGAATTTGCTGTTGGCAATATCATCAGTTGATCCCACTGTATAGAATTTAAATACTGTCTCAGTCCATTGTAGTCGCCTTTACGAAAGCAATACCCCTTCCCTTTACCCCTAATGGTAGTTACCTCTTTGAGTAACTCCCACTTCAGCACACTGTGATCACTGCCACCAAGTGGTTCATTTATCTGCAGATTCTTAATGCATGAAGAATCACTACTGATAATCAAATCAAGAGTATTACTCCCTCTAGTTGCCTCCCGAACATGCTGATGTAGAAAACAATCATCCAATAAATCCACAAAAGCCTTGCTACTGTGTGAGTGACCAGCCCCCAAATTCCAGTCAATATCTGGGAAATTAAAATCCCCCATTATAAGACTCTCTGATTTACTGGCCCACTCTATTTCTCCGAACAGTTTCTTATTATACTCATCAGAGTCATTAGGCCTATAGCACACTCCTACTCTCAATTTTGATCTCCCAATGCTTATGTCACACCAAACTGACTCGACACTGCACTGTCCAGCGATGTCGACTGGCTTCACTTCCTTGGATTTTATGTGTTTTTTAACTAATAGCATAACCCCTCCTCCCTTCCTATCCTGTCTATCCTTTCTGTAGACATTGTACTCCCCAAATTCCAGTTCTGCATTTCTTATATCTGTGTGACACCACGTCTCTGAAATCCCCACAATATCTGCCTTTGATGTTTTGAGCAATACCTCAAATTCATCAAATTTATTTACTAAACTCCTAGCATTGGTGTACACACAAGTATACATGCACCTGTTCTTTTTCTTAGCTACCCTAACACAACCCATGTGTTTACTTGTACCCCAATGATTCCCAGCAGTCTCTGAAATATCCTGCATCTTATTTTCCAGGCTGCGGCTCATTCCAATAGAAGCAGTGCAAGAATCACTTTCACCTCTGCCAGTGGCTACTGTTAATCTATTAGTCCTTGTATCCCCCCAATCTAGCAGTTTTCCGACCCACCTAACATTGCCTCGATAGCATCAGCAAACATTCTTGCACCCTTTCTATTTAAGTGTATCCCATCCCTGTAGAAGCAGTCTCTCCTGTTAACAAGTACAGACCAGGCTGAAAAAAATTCTACCCCTTGAGCCCTGCACAATCTTTCCAGGGCCGAATTGATTGACAGGGCTCTCATCATATACTCCCTCCTATCGTGTCTGGGCAGAATTGCAGACACTTTCAATTTCAACCCTAATTCACGGCTTTTTTTCATCAGTGACCTGTACTTGTCAAGTAATTCCGCCGGTCTCCTACTCTTAATGTCATTAGTGCCAACGTGTACAACTATATCACCTTTTGTGCCCTTAAAAGATGATATCCGCTCTACAACGTCATCAACTTTTGCCCCTGGCAGACATACCCTGGTCCTATTCCACCTATCGGAGCCTTACCATTGACTCCAAAAATTCCTGTATATCATTGACAAGACACCATGAGATACTCTTGCAGACTGTCTGCACTGCTCAGAAAACTTCATATCTAACTGCACAATTACCCCCAAGTCCTTTTCATTCTCTATCATCCTGAGTGTAGTACCACACGGTTACTGCTACCGATATGCAATTCTTTACATTTGTCAATTTTAAACTTAAGTTGCCACCTGTCAGCCCATCTGCTCAACTTTTCTAGATCCTGTTGTAGTAGTGTACTGTCATTAGTGTCATTAACAACTCTGCCAACCTTTGAATCATCTGCAAAGTTAGACATTAAGATTGATATACCTTCATCAATATCATTAATAATTACAGAAAACAACAATGTAACCAACACTGAACCCTGAGGGACTCCACTAATAACAATAGCCCACGAATAACAGTGCCCATTTATTACCGCTATGTCTTTTCCCACTCAACCATCCCTGTATCCATAACAGCAATTTGCCCTTAATGCTATTCTGCTCCAATTTGTGCAGCAGTCTTCCATGTGCAACAGTATCAAAAGCTTTCCTAAGATCCGAGTATATAATATATCAACATTATTTTTTTTGCATCCAGTTCCTTTGTGACCACATCATAGTATCCAGTCAAATTGGTCAGATAACAGTTCCCCTTAACAAACCCATGCTGTGTCCGAACTATAACTGAATCTTGTCTAGATGAACTTGCAGTACATATTTTATCAGTGCCTCCATTAATTTCCCCAGAACAGAGGTTAAACTAACAGGTCTATAATTACTTGTCACCCTTTGATCCTTCTTTGTGAATTGGGGTCACATTTGCACATCTCCAGTCCATGGGAACTTCCCCTGAGTCCAAGGAAGCTCTCATAATTATGGCTAAGGGTTTCTTACTTCCTTTGCCACCTCCTTTAATATAACTGGATAGCTCCCATCTGCCCCAGGTGCCTTCCTTATGTTTAACTTCGACAATTTAATCTCCACTTTGCTCTCAGTTATTACAAAATCATTTAGTTCTGTTAGAGTTTAACAAACGCTGGCATTTCCCTCCCTCAATAACTCCTCATGTGTGAATATAGATGCGAAATACTCATTGTTTGTTAGCTACCTGAGCAGGATCATTAACAGTTGAATCATCAACTGTTAATGATCCAGCAATCTGATTAGAGTTTGCATAATTAAAGAACTCTTTGCTGCTTTTCTTTGCATCCTTAGCCAAAGATTTCTCGTAATGTGCCTTTGCCTGCCTAACCTCCTTTGTACCTTTATTACAGCCCAGCTTATATCTACCATTGATTTCTGTGTCACCTGATAATTTATATGTATCCCATGCATATTTCTTCTCTGCCATGTGTCTCATTAGTTCATCTGCATTCATTTAGGCCTAAACCCTGAACAATATTTCTTAGTTTGTACAAAATGCCTAGTAGCTTCCAAGATTAATTCTTTGAAAGCTTCCCATTTAGAATTTGCTGTTGGTAACATCATCAGTTGGTCCCACTGTATAGAGCCTATAAAATCTCTGAGACCACTGTAGTCGCCTTTACGAAAGCAAAAACCTTTCCTTTTTACCCATTATGGTAGTTACATCTTTAAGTAAATCTCACATCAGTACATTGTACATTGTGCACTGACTCGTAGTGATTCCTTTTTCTGCAAATTCATGAATAATTACTGCTAACAACCATATCAAGAGTATTACTCCCTCGTTGCCTTTCGAACGTGCTGCTTTTGGAAGAGCATCATCCACTTTGATGTTTTGACCAGCACCTCAAATTCATCAAATTTATTTACTAAACTCCTGCATTGGTGTATTGCGAAATTATACATGCAATTGTTCTTATTCTTAACTACACAAACACAGCCCATTTATTTACTTGTTCCACTATGACTCCCTGCAGTCTGTGAAATCCCCAACACCTTGTTTTCCAGGCTGTTGCTCGTTCCAATAGAAGCAGTGCAAGAATCTCTTTCACCTCTACCACTGGCTACTGTTAATCTATTAGTCTGTGTATCCCCCCAAGTTATCAGTTTTCTGACCCAGCTTACACTGCCTCGATTGCATCAGTAAATATTCTTGAACCCTTGCTATTTAAGTGTATCCCTGTAGAAGCAGTCTCTCCTGTTAAAAAGTACACACCACGCTGAGAAAAATTCTATCCCATGAGCCTTGCGCAATCTCTCCAGGGCTGAACTGATTGATAAAACTTTCATCATATACTCCCTCCTATCATGTCTGGGCAGAATGTAGACTCTTTCAAATTCAACCCTAACTTGCAGCTTTTTTTCAACATAGCATTCTTCCTCTTTCTCAGACGACACAAATACACACATGCGGGGGGCTAAATTTAAAATGAGGAAGAATGGTGGGCAGTTTGAATAAATTTAAGGAAGAACTAGATAAACTGTTCAAGGGGATGTACATGTGAAATGGGAATTGTTGGATTTTTTATTTTTTTATTTGGCTGATGATGTATGAGCCTGATTTCTTGCATCAAAACCTTTTTAACTATTGATAATAAATAATAATAATCAGTGCTTTTTTTGGGATGGTACGGCGTACTGGAATCTTTATTAACAGTGACATGTGACATTTGGGTGTAATGCACTTTGAAATTTGTAATATTCCTTAAATTTGCTATTCAAAAAAGCTTAAAATTATTTAACTAAATTTGCATTTTTCACTGTCTATAAGATATTTTCTATAGAAAACTGTATAACTATTTTTATATAATTCTAAATTACTCAGTCGGACTTCTGTTTAATGAAATCCTTTTATAGCGAATCATTATGAATTCCCCCTGGAAGTTACATTTAAAATTTCCGTTGAGCGAGAAAATTTTCACATAGCGAACGGATTAGGAGAGAAAATACTTGATATGCACTGTTTGCATTTCTGGCCTTTAGGCAATTAGTGCTGCTGCACGAATTAAGATGGCTAAAGGGATTACCATTCTACAACTTAGTGGTACCTGGTAAAACCTATCCGAACATCTGTTCCACATACAGAGAAGTCATGCTGGTCAGCAGTGAGCAGATTAAGTGGTATTCCCAATGGGCTCTGGTCCACCTTCAACTGCAGTGGTGTCCAAACTTTTCCCGTACAGAAGCCATATTAAAAAAAAATTCAAAGTTAGATTCCTTTAGTGTGTTCCTTTTTCCATATCTTGTTACATGTAAAAGTAAAATTTAAAATATTCGAAAATTTTATTAAGTACAATACACAATTACATTTACTGAACAAAACATTTAATGAGAAAATTTATTTGATAATTATCAAAATTTAAAATGCTGTTTCAGTTCACCTTCCTTGTGGGCCATGGGTTGGACACCACTACAAATCAACTGTAAGCGTCCTGTTTGAGAATTAAGAGGGAATGATTTTCTTTTACCCCGACAAATAATCATCTGTTGTTTCACGAAAGTGTGCTATTCAAATTTTTCTGTAAATGTTCCCTATATCTGTTTACATGTTCACAGTACCTGAATATCCAAATGACACCGACATTTTGGCCAGTTTCAAAAAAAAAAAAAAATCATCAAATATTAAGAACTAGTAACAATTTTGATGAGAGAAAGAAAATGAGGACAACGAAGGTATTAAACCTTCTAAATGTGAAATGATGGCATTTGGTGAAACATAAGTTAGAAAATTGTCAATTAGGTTACAGTTAAATGAAAGAGATACAATTTGTGGGTTTTGGGACTAATTGAAAAGATGGTTTTGGAAGAATTGAAGCATTTGATGGAAGCTCTGAGTAGGATGCCAATTTCATCAAGTGAATGTGAACGAGGATTTTCACAAATGAATCTGATTGTCAGCCCAGCCAGAGCTTCGTTGATGACAAAAACAGTTACTTTACTACTGTTTGTAGGCCCACTGCTGACCCGCTTCGATCCAGCAAAATATTTTGATTCGTGGCTGCTCCGAAAATGTCATTAAGCAAGAGACACACAAAGAGGAAGAAAAGAAGTCGGCAGAGGGTGTCGGATGAGAACTTAATAAAAATTTGGAATATTCTACAAAAACTTTATTATTAAATTATTTTTATTTATGTTATTTATTTTTAGGGGCTGTAGGACCCTTATAATGTCACTCGGTTGTTTGTCTGTCTGTCACAGCATTGTATCTCTGGAACCGCCCAACCTGTTTACTTGAAATTTTGCATGGATTTGTACATCATGTGGGCCAACATAATGCCATATTGATCATTGTTGAAAAAAATTTGTCTGAGAAATGGGGGGGGGGGGTAAAATATGGGGGGAACAAAAATTTCGTCGACAACCTATAGCTTATTATACACAGTTGGAAAGAGCTCAATGAGTAGGTTTAAAATATTTTTTAAATTAAAAATGGTGGCGCCAGACAGGAATATGTAATTTTCGTGTCCCCTCCCCCTCTATTTCCATCGCTAATGGAGCTAAAAATTTAAAAATCACATTAGCTATGTGTTATTCGGTGTTTATTAAGGGTAAACTATTTCGATTGAAATCTATCATTTACTTTTTGCGTTAAAATTAAAAAAACAATTTTTTATTGCACTTCGATAGCACGCTTCTTTCTACTAAGCAAATCTTCTTTTGGTGACAAAAAAGGTTGCTAAATAGTTAGTTATAAAGGTCATTTATAAATTTTGCGACGAGAAGTATTTTTTAACAATTTTCAAAGATGGAGTTGTTCCGGCAAGGAGGTACTCAGAGAGCCAGTGTTGAGGCAGCAGTGGTGGGGAGGCACCTGTGCGGAGTCTCGCACGGCCCTCACCTGCCAGCCACTTCATCATGTTTGTATTCTACCTTCTCTAGTACCTCTGCTCCATTTCCTTTATGTCCTGATGGAATCTCCCCCAAGACTTTAATTGCTTCCCCAGGAAGAGGTTGGAGTCGCTTCTCCCACCCTTGGCCCCGAGTGCCAAGTGATAGTGCCCAAGCGATATTTTGTGCGATACATAGCGTTCTTTCTCAGCGGATTAGTTATATTTATTTTCCAGTGTCACTATTCTTCTTGTTTTTCATAAGTGATTCTTTACTTAAAAGCTTTGAAGTAGAATCCAGAAAGGAAATACACCTTTCTTTCCTTGTGTATATATATATATAATCCGTACTAACCTAACTAAACCGCTTGGTCACTGGTGGCACCGCTCCTGCCTCCACTTAGCAGGGCTGGTAACCTGGGAGAAGAAAAACACTCTCCCGGGGCAAAAAGGAGCAAAGATGGACATAAACAGACATGCCACTTATGGATCTCATGATCCAGATTTCTCAAACAGAGAAGACTTAAATGCAGGTAATGCAAAACAGCAGAAAAAAGAAGGAACAGAAACCCTGCTCCTCTTTTTTTTAATACTGCATTCTTTGACTGACAATCCTTTGAGTAAGTTCTCCCCATTCTTAATACAGAAATGTCTTGAGAATGTGGCGGGCCCACCAAAAATGGTTCGAAGATTAAAATCCGGAGACCTTCTAGTGGAGATGAACGAGAATAAACACTTGGAAAAACTATTAAAAATATCGACTTTTGGTGGAATTCCCACAAAGGTTACCCCGCATGCCACCTTAAACTCCACTAAAGGAGTAATAGCCGAGTGGGATCTCCTTAATGTATCTGAGGAGGAAATCGTTCAGTAATTAGGCGATCAAAATGTAATAAATGCCAAAATTATAGTCATTAAGAAAGTTGGGGGTTCTTACTCCTACCCGAACGGTCATTCTTACATTTAAAACACCAATTTTACCAACAACTGTTAAAGCTGGATATTTAAGGTGCAAAATTCGACCTTATATTCCAAACCCAGTCCGGTGTTTTAAATGCCAAAAATTTGGACACTCACAAGCAGTCTGCAGGGGATGTAACCACCTGTGCCTCCTGTGGTTCAAAAGAGCATGTTCACACAGACTGCCCCACTGAAATACAAAGCTGCCCAAACTGTAAGGGGAATCATTTAGCATTTTCAAAGGAGTGCATCCAGTGGCAGACTGAAAAGAATATACAAAAGTACAAAGTGGAACACAAGGTGCCATACCAAGAAGCAAAAAGACATTGTTTAATTTCAAATAAATTGCCATCTTATTCTTCAGTTGTAAAAAAGCAACGATCCATAACAGTACAAACAGATTGTTCAGTTCCGCCAAGCATCTCAATTTCTAATTGGGCCAGGTCAGTCTCGCTACACTAAAAGAACAGCCTACCCAACAGCGATCAACTCATTCGGTAAACACACCATTGACAATACCGCCAGATAAAAATTCTGTACAACAGCCAGTTAATCAAACAAGCTCTGAAAGAAATAATCAAAAAACCAGTACTGATACCATGGACATAGATAGAAAATCACACCGAGATGATCCACTTCTTGAACTTCATGCAGAAGAGGAGGACATGGACGTCACTAGACCAAATTTCCCAAAAAGTGAAAAAATACTAGACAGGTGCAAACAGACCACATCCCGTAAGCAAGCAGACACGCCCAATAATCCTCAATAATGCATAGAATCATTCAATGGAATTGTCGCAGACTCCGAGCTAACTTAGACAATGTTTATGACTTAATTACCGAATATAAGCCTGCTGTTCTTTGTCTACAGGAAACAAACCTGACCCCTAAAATAACTATGAGCATAAAACATCATATAATGCTTAGAAAGGATAGGAACGACTCTAATACAGCACATGGAGGTGTAGCATTGCTAGTAAACTCCAGAACTCCTTTCAGACCAGTCCCACCTGCAAACAACTTTAGAAGCAATTGCTGCTAGAGTTATGGTTAAGATAGCGGTAACAGTTGTTTCCCTATACCTTTCGCCAAACTATTCATACTCTCTAGCAGATTTTGAATGATTTAGTTACCCAGCTGCCACCACCTTTCTGTATCTTGGGTGACTGGAATGGGCATCACCCCCTATGGGGTTCCTCGCACCTTGATAAGAGAGGTCAGTTAATTGAAAAATTTCTTGAAAGGCACAACTTAACATTATTAAACAATGGGACTCACACGTACGTGCATCTTTCCTCAAGGTCAACTTCTGCAATTGATCTTTCAATATGTTCGCCAAACCTCCTTCCTCTTATTGATTGGACGGTCACTGATAACCTGTGAAATAGTGACCACTTTCCAGTAATATGCACACTATCGGCTAACTCTCCTCCTCAAACTGAGATAAAAACTTTTTGGAAATTCGACAAAGCTAACTGGAAGAAATATCAAGAGCTGGCACATCTAGATATTCAGACTGTTGAGACCCTCACCATTGACTCTGCCGTAACTTACATAACTCAGCAAATGATAGCAGCTGCAGAAACCAGTATACCCAGATCATCCATGAAAACTCGCTCCCACCCAAAAATATGGTGGAATGAAGCCTGTAGCAATGCGAAAAAAGAGAATAATAGATACTGGAACTTATTTCGTAAATACCCAACCACAGCTAATCTCATACAGTTCAAGAAAGCTAGAGCTAAATCTTGTCACATACAACGAATAAGCAAAAAAAAGAGACATGGTCTAAATATGCCTCCTCTATAAACAGGACCACAAATATCAGAACTGTTTGGACTAAAGTTCGAAGAATTAATGGAAAATATCCACCTATAACCACTCCGATAATATATCTAAAAGGCAAAGAAATCTGCAATCCTCTCGATATTTCTAATACATTAGGTGAAACCTTTGAAAAAATCTCTGCTGTAACCGCATTTGAGCCAAGTTTCCAGGCACATAAAGTACAAGCAGAAAAATATAATCTCAATTTCAATACTTCACGACAGCATCCATATAATGTACCCCTTACCATGGCAGAGTTACATTGCGCACTCGCAAGATCCAAAAATAGTGCTGCTGGCCCTGATGGAGTGTACTATGCCATGATATATCACTTGATTGAAGAATTCCTTTTTGCTCTGCTAAAACTGTATAATAGAATCTTTGGTGAAGACTACTACCCTACCAGTTGGGGTCATTCTATTGTTATTAGCTTTCCCAAAACCAGGAAAGGACCATTCAGATCCAGCAAATTACGGACCGATAGCGTTAACTAGTTGTATAGGAAAAGCATTAGAAAAAATAATTAATGCCAGATTGACATGGTTCCTAGAGACTGAATGCATTCCAAGTCAAAATCAATATGGATTTCGAAGAACTGGATCAACACTTGACCTTATGGTCAAAGCTGAAGGAAACATCCGAAATGCATTTCTCAGGAACGAACACCTAGTGATGATATGTCTTGACATCGAAAAAGCTTTTGATACAACCTGGCAGTATGGAATTCTTCACAATCTCTATGAATCTGGTATTCGTGGTCATCTTCCAAAATTTATCCAGAACTTTTTGACAATAGGACCTTTCAGGTACGATTTCACTCTGCTCTCTCAGGATTAATTCCATTACCAAATGTATTCCCGACACAGTTGAAACTTATCTGTATGCCGACGATCTGGCAATATCAAGCCACTCACAAAACATGCGTTTCATTGAAAGGCAGCTTCAAGGTACAATTAACAAGCTTGTTCAGTGGGCCAAAAATAATGGATACAGACTTTCAAAACAAAAAACAACAGCAATTCATTTTTGCTGTAAACGGAATTTACTTCCAGATCCCGATTTACATCTTGATTCTCATCCAATATCTTTTCAACAGAGTATTAGCTTTCTTGGACTAATTCTGGATAAAAAACTTAGTTTCTTAGAGCATATTAAGCATTTTCGTACAAGCTGTCTAAAGAAGCTGAATCTCCTCAGGGTAATTTCCGCTGTGTCATGGGGTGCAGATCTGTACATGCTGCTGCTGCACTTATACCGGTCGCTCATAAGATCCAAACTAGACTATGGGTCACCTGCATATGCCTCAGCTAGAGAAGGTGTATTAAAATGGCTCGACCCAGTACATCACAATGCTCTCCGAATTGCACTGGGAGCTTTTCGTACATCGCCAGTTCAGAGTCTCTATACGGAAGCACACAAATCACCCCTATTTCTTCGTCGGCAAGCTCTGTTATTAAGTTATGCAGCAAAAATCAGAAGTTTCCCACATCATCCTATAAAGCAGTATTTATTCACCCCAAAATGGCATAATTTGTACCAAAATAAACCTTTTCAGAATAAACCATGTGGCATTAGATTACAAAGCATAACTACGTGCTGGGAATTAAATATGAATGACATAATTCTAGATATTAGCACGGCTATGCCACCATGGCAAATACCCTTGGCCAACGTTGACCAACATTTCCAACAATGGGGAAAGAATGCACTTCCAAATTTCAGTATTCAGCAGATCCATGCAACTCATTCTTTTCAGTTCTCTAGTTTTACCCAAATTTACACTGATGGTTCCAAGACAGATAGTAAAGTTGGAGCAGCTGCAGTTCTACCAAACATTACAATATCCCAGCAGCTCCCTTTGGAGTACAGTATTTACACCGCAGAACTGTATGCTATCCTGATAGCTCTAGACAATGTAAAACAGTCATTATATCCTCAAACTATTATCTACACCGATTCCTTAAGTGCTGTATCTGCTCTTCAGTGTAAATTTCCTTCCAGTCATCCATTTCTACAATAAATTCAAACCAAGTTAGTGCAGCTTCTTGCAAACAGGCAAAAATTAATTTTCTGTTGGATACCTGGGCACTCTGGAATCAGAGGAAACGAACAAGCGGATCTTGCAGCCAAGAACGCCAGTCACATAAAATCAGACATGCAGATGCCTTACACAGATTTAAAATGCATCATACGTAGCAATGTTAAAAAAAAATGGCTATCCATTTGGCAGGGAGAAAAAAGCAATAAGCTTTTTCAGATTAAAAACGATCACAAGAAGTAGCTATCAAGCCTAAGAGGTAATAGAACGGAAGAAGTAGTACTTGCTAGAATTCGAATAGGACATACTCACCTAACTCATAGTTATTTACTCACTCAGGATGACCCTCCACTATGCAGCGACTGTCAAACTCAACTCACAGTAAACCACTTGATCATTGAATGTCCATTATATCTGAGAGAATGAAAAACAGCTTTCTCTTCACATCTATATTCTTCTAATAAACTTACCTTACAACAGATTCTCGGAGACCGACAAGATATTGATGTTTTTACCTTCCTCAAAATGATAAACAAATATCACCTGATCTGAATCCTTTTATTTAATATAACAATCATGTACCAAATAAGATTGAAATAGGTGCATTATGGCCTTAGTAGCCCTTGCACCAATAAATCCAACAAATAACTCCCACCCTTGTCATTCACAACAACCAACTGCAAAGACTCAAATAGACAAATTTTTCGTTAGTTCCTCAGTTTTAGGCCAAGCTGGGGTACTATAAACTTTTTTCAGTTACCACAAAACTCTCTATTTGAGATACTATACTAACGACCATTCATGACAACAGACCCTTCATCCTGAGTGCCGGGCACTCAGGATGAAGTTGACCGATTTATTTACTTATTTTACTCATATTTTTACTTATTTTTTTAATATACTTGAATAATAAATTTATGCATAATAAACTGTGTTAATATACTAAATTTGTTGTTCTTATTCCAAAAACATTACTACGAAAGTAACAATATCAGGAAAAAAAAACTTTTAGAGTACTTTTCGTATCATTTTAATTTTCAGTTTTTCCTGATAGCAAAAAATGAGTATCGGCACCTATATTTTTTTACAAAAAAAGCACTGATAATAATAACTAATGAATAACACTAGTTTACAAATTTAAGTTTATTCACTGGGGTTTGAATTTCAATAGGTCCTACTGCTGAAATATGCTGCTGTGGTTTAAAATATGTGGTTTAAAAAAAAGATTAGTGAATGGAACAAAGGGGTGCTCTTACGAAGAAAGGCTTAAGTTTTGCAAATTACAGTGTCTGGAGACTAGGCACCAGCGAGGTGATCTGATAGAGGTGTATAAAGCCTTGAATGGTTTAAGCATGCTCAATGCTGATGGGATTCTTCCTCTAGCTCAGAAAAATCACCTGAGAGGGCATAAATTCAAATTGAGGAAAGACAGATGTAGGATAGACGTGCGGAAATTTGCCTTTAGCCAGCGGGTGGTTGGTTGGTGGAACAGACTTCCATCCCTTGTGGTGGAGGTTGATAGCCTAAATAAGTTTAAGGCTCAGCTGGACAGGTATTTTGAACGAACAGAGGGGTGAAGTGGAAGTGGGTTTTTTTTTTTTGGCTGATGCTGCATAAGCTTGCTTTCTTGCATCAAATGCCTCTACTAATGCTAATGCTAATGACTTAAAATTTTTTTCTATCATATCCTGATACATCACGATTTAAGAAATAAAATATTGTTTTTTTGGAAGTATATAACTTTATTGTATTTAGTAATGACAAATTGATAGGATTACATTTTCATATATCAAAAAATACGTAAATACTAACAAGTATTAATCAAAATCTGAAACTTTCATTAATCAGACCATCTCTTTGTTTGAAAAGAATGTTTAATCGTTTTTTTTTTTTTTTTTTTTTTTTTTTTTTTTTATGTACAGTGCCAGGTTTCTCTCTTTTTAAGTACCAGCAGTAGTTGGTCATCATGCTTGTATTCCACCTTCTCTGGTACCTCTGCTCCATTTCCTTCATGTCCTGATGGAATCTCTCCCCTTGTTTTTCGCTCATATGTGCTCATCTGTGAAAGATTTTCGAGAAAAAAAATTAAGATGGGCATGCAAAAAGTGAATTTTGATGCTCATATTGCAACCTAAATTGCGAAGCTTTTTTGAGCATATTTTGAACAATTTTCTCCTAATCCTTTGATTTATGATTTCCTAGAAAGTTTTCCCTTACAATTTTAAAAGCAATCTAGGCTTCCCTTTCAACGTGTCATAGTAGTTTCAAACTGACCATCTAAAACCAGTTTTCTAATTTGGGGACCAGTGAAGATACCCTCCTTGAATTTTACCTCAGATAAACCGAGAAATTTACTGCAAAGGTACTTAAAGCAGTTGCCATCCTTATTCAGGGCTTTAACAAATTGCTTCATTATGCCTAACTTGATATGCAGTGGTGGTAAAAGTATTTTATCTGGCTTCACCAAACTTCGTGCACAAAATTTTTTGACCCTGGTGTTAAGATTGTGCCTCTGAGGCCATTGCTTCTTTGTCTAATGCAGTGCTTTAGCTCTGCTGTCCCATTCACAAATAAAGTGTGGCATTTTAGTGTACCCACCCTGTTGCACCAACAACATACATAACACTTTTAAGTCTCCACATAGTTGCCATTCTTGATCTTGATATTTAATTTTCTCCAGAAGCAACTTTAGGTTGTCATAAGCTTCTTTTAAGAAGACTGAATGAGCAACTGGCACAGATGTATACTTATCTCCATTATACAAGAGAACACCTTTTAAACTAGTCTTAGAAGAGGCTATAAATAGTCTCCATTTACTAGGAACATATGATGGAGCTCCTAAGGCACTTATTAAACCAGCAATATCACTGCAATATACAAGAGGACCTTCTTGTGAAAAATACTGTATAAACTCCCTTTCACAATTTCTGTACCAGGAAAATGATGTACCTAGAGCAAGTAAGTTCTTCGCTTGAAGTCTGGATCCCAGAATTTCAGCAGCATACTTTGGAAGACCTAAGTCCCTTACTAAATTGTTCAGTTAGACTTGCGTGAATTGCTGTGGTGTTAAAATATTTTCTGGTTGATAACATTCATCTTCACTAACCTCTTTAGCTTCTGCTGCGGTGGAAGATGTGGACTCCAAAGTTTCTGGTAGAGGTTTTACAGGCAGATCAGGTCCATGCGGAACCGGATCTTATGGCTGACGGTAGATCTGGATATTTGATGTCCTTTTTATTTTTTGAATTGTAACCTTCAGCGTCACATACACAAAAGTAACATTCAGCATGGCTTACTGGCTCTTGCCACACCATAAGAATAGCAAATGGCAAGCACACCATTTTTCCTTGACTCCATTTTCTAAGATGTTCCACATGGGCATGGCATACTTTATGCTGTGCCCACGATTTATCCTGATCACCTAGTTTTATGTCAAAGTATGCATAATAATATTTTTTTACAAAATCTGTAATATTTCACCTCTGCTTTATGGGAACAAAACAACCAAACATGTAACAAAATATGCCGCGACTGTTTATATACTTTCTGGTTGCCATACTAAAAGAAAACTAAAACACAGTAAGAGCTCACGATGGTTTTTCCAGGAGTACTGTGACCGCATAAGGGATGTGTCACTTATATAGGATGTGCCATAAGGGATGTGCCACTTATATAGTCTGAGCATGCACTCACTTGTTTGTACAGTCCACTCTGTGGACTGTACAAACAAGCGAGTGCATGCTCAGACAAGTTTAACCCGTAACTACACACACAGGTCTCCCAGACTCCACTTGGAAAATAAAATTCTGGGAATCACAGATGGGCTGGAAGAGCGGGGTGGGGGCCGTCTACCTTCCTGGGTCAAGGTCGGCTACCTTGCAGTGTGTAGTTACGGGTTAAACATGCACAATCTGTTGTATTTGAGGCAAAATATTTGATACTGATTATGAATATAGGGGTATAAAACTTGTAAACTGTTGCAGAAACTATAATTATGTACACATTTGCGTATAATACCTAGGTAATGTTTTGTTAATGAATTGTAAAAAATCTTTATGTGATAGAAATAAACGGACTTCGGTTTAGTAATCAGTAAACATTCATAACTAACTGTCACATACTTTTACTCAAACCCCAGATACACTGTAAACCAGTGTAATTCTTTACCTGTGGTGTTAGGGTGCCTTTGTAGCCAGGTGGGAAGGAGCAGTAGCGCGTATCACATGCTTTTCGATTAGACCGGGGTTTGAGCCCGTCACCACCAAATACGGAAGATGCGGAAAGGTCAGGGAATGACCACCGCATATCCCGGAGCAATATGGCCTTAGTTGCTAATGCTCCTAAAAACCAAAACAACAACAACAACTGTGGTGTTAATTTTTTTTTTTTAGTGGCAAATCAAACTTTGATTTCTTCCTCGCTGTGTTTTATATTTATTGTTTGTTTACTCAATATAATTACCCAAACATTTTATGCAGTTTAGGGAGAATTCATTTCTGAAATATCTGTAGTCTAATAGGAGTACTGAATAAATAATCTGAAATAGGTGGTTGGATACAATTATTGATGCTATATATAACAGATTTTGTATTGTCATATTATTTGGAATGTGAAGCATTGCTTTTTAAGACCAGAGTTCTAGAATGCATATCTAAATCATAGTCTGTTATTCTCATGCTAATGCATGAGTGCTTATTATTCTACATTAGATGAGAATACAGATTTTGGATAAGTTACAGTTCAAATGGTAAGCTTATTTTTGCATGGCAGCACTTGTATAGCAGTTTATTGTACTTCATAATGTACCAAAATGATCATTTAACTTTCAGTTTGCATTTTTATCTTATATCTGGTTTTATACCGTAAGGCATAATTTTCTTTATCTATATTGCAGGTAGCAGGAGATCATAAATTTCACCCAGAATGTTTCAAATGTACAAACTGTGGTGGCTTTATTGGAGATGGAGAATCTTATGCATTAGTGGAAAGATCAAAATTATTTTGGTGCGTGTTTTCCATTTAAGTATTTTTTATATAATTTAATCAGTGTGGAATGCCTATTTTTGGAGCTCAGATATTCTAGATATGTTTTTGTTTGTTAAATGTTACCAAGTCTCTAAAAAATTATATATTATATACGAGGGACATTCAAAAAATAAGTTACACCTGCCGCCATCTCTTGGTATAATTGCGCAACAATGTGGTGCCTGCGCAGAATGGAGTTCATATCATGCGTACCCTGGTAGGTGAGTTTATCGATGTAGCGGTAACAGTTGTGTAGGAGCAATCGTTCGTAATGGCACGTCAGCTAGAATGTTACTCCAAGTTCGAGGTATGCGGAACAGTACGATTTTTATGGGCAAAACGTCTGAATTGTTCTGAGATTCATTGTGAAATAACAGCGGTGTATGGGGAAATGCAGTGCCACGTCCAGCCATAGTGAAGTGGTGCCAGCAGTTTAAAAGTGGTTGCACAGAATTGACGGATGCTGATTGAAAAGGAGGGCCATCAACGCTGACCACTGCAGACAACGTGATGCAGGTTGATGAAATTATTTGCAATAATCGAAGACTGATAGTTGCAGAAATGGCAAAGGAGTTGGATATTTCAATAGGCAGTGTTCATTCCATCATCCGTGAACATCTTGGCTATCGCAAATTGTGTGCACAATGGGTTCCTTGTTCGCTGACAGACAAACACAAAGGTCAACTTTTTTGTCTTCTCTAGCCTTCCTACAATGCTATTCTGTGAAAGGCCATGACTTCTTATGCCGCATCATTACTGGTCATGAAACGTGGGTGCACCATTTCACCCTAGAAACGAAGAGAACTTCTATGGAATGGAGACACACATTGCCTGTGCAGAAGAAATTCAAAGTTGCACAATCAGCAGGAAAGGTCATGGCCACTGTGTTTTTCGACTGTGACAGAGTTGTTTACACAGAATTTATGGCAAAAGGCACAACAATTAATGCTGCCTCATACTGCCAAACATTACGGTCTTTGCGAACAGCCATGAAAAACAAGAGGCCTGTAAAGTTACACAAAGGTTTTGTTCTCATTCAGGACAACGCCATGCCACACAATGCATGCACAACATGACACTTGCTCCAAAGTTTTGGATGGTATGGCGACATCCACCATACAGTCCCGATCTTTCACCTTGTGACTATTACCTCTTCGGTAAGCTTGAAAGAACATCTAGGGGACAACGATTTGCAAATGATGAGCAGGTGCAAACAGCAGTTCGACAGTGGCTGAATGACCACGGAGTGAATTTCTATCATAAGGGAATCTAACGTTTATTCACACTTTCTGAGAAGTGTTTACACCGACTTTGTGACTGTGGAAAAGTGGTGCAAGGAATTTGCTTTCTATTGCATAATGTTACTTACCTCAATAAATGTCCCTTGGGCTACAACGGTCAAGTGTAAACTTATTTTTTAAATTACCCTCGTATATTCCCCCCAGAAGCTCGTATCTGGTATGGGCTTGGCACACCCAGGCTCCTGAGCTGGATATCATCATTCTTCCCTTTCTTGGTGATTCTCCTCTATTTCTGACTTTGGTTCTCTCTCTCTCTCTCTCTCAGGGGTAACTCAAATTTTTTTTTTTTTTTTTTTTTTTTTGTTGTGCAGCAAAAGCCTCAGGCTTCCTTGCATCCTAAGGTTAATAACACACACACACACACACACACACACACACACACACACACACACACACACACACACACACACACACACATTTATTGATCACTGAACTGAATTGTGACCACCAACCAAATACCATGTTAGACCACCATTCACTTGGATTACATCTGCTGTTCGCCTAGGTGTTGACTCCATTAGATGTCTAAAGATGTCTGTAGGGATATTTCCACAGTGTCAGAATAGATGACAGTTGCATGTCCATATACCTCACTTCCCATTCCAAAACGTCCAACAGGTGTTCAATTGGATTGAGTTCAGGTGAATTTGGAGGTCAATCAAGATGGTTGATATCTTTTCTGTGTTTCTTGAACCATTTGTGCACAATGCAGTCCCAATGAATATAGTGTATTATCATCTTGGAAGATTCCATTTCTGTTCCAGGAAAAAAAAAATAAACGCAACAGGGTGCACATTGTCTTCTAAGAGCTGCTGGTAGACCTAACTAGTGGAATGTTGGTTGGTATGCACCAGTGGTATTAAAACATGCCCCATACAAAGCAGTCACCTCCATTGCCTAGATAGTGAGCACCATGCACAATTGGTCAGTGGACTTGTTTTGCTTGTATTATTATATTACATAATAATACATACAAATTATTACAAAGCTTGTATTAAATATCTGGCACAGCATCCATCTGGATGTTGTACCAGATATTTGAACTCATCTGTCAAGCACACTTGTTTCCAGTGTGTTGTTGAAACCACAGCACCTGCCATTGACGATGAACAGTGGTGAGAAGACGCTCTCTCTCTCTCTTTTGGGTTGTCTGCTGTGGAATCCCATATGTATGAGTGCAGTGAGATATTTTTCTTGCATTCCCCATATTGTATTGCAATGCAAAATATCACTGAGTGATCTGCTGTTCAGCACGTTCAATGTGCTGCACCCTTTGCCCACCTTGTGTAATCCTTTTCAGTTCTGCTGGTTGGAGGTGGTTTATCCCATTCAACACCATTCTTTGTACACCTACACGGCGCCATTTCCAATTTGGAAGCACCTGACACAAGCGCTTCCACACTCTCCACTTTTGAAACTCTGATGTCTTTACTATGTCTCATAACTACTACTTTATCACTGCGATTATTTGCATGACCAAATTACCAGTGGCATAGTGTAAGAGGCTGATTGACTTTTTGTACTGTGGGCTGTGCAGCGTGGTCCTTTATGGATGGGGGTAGTCACAATTCAGTGATCACTGAGTATATAACTAGCATATAACACATCTTAAAATGATGGGGACAGTGTTGTTAAGGAGTAAGAATATAAAGAAAAAAATATATATAGCAAAAAAATTTTTGAATCTCAGATTTTATCATAACTGTTGTTCACAGTATTTTATAAACAACATACATATATAGTAGAGTCCTGTGAAATTTATGGGTCATTCACACAGCCAGTATCATATTTTAACTTTTTGAACGTTGTCCCACCTCTAATTCTTCCTCTAACAACATGTAAAAACATGTTAACCTCCCCCACCAATTAATATTAATGAAATATGCCAGTTAAAATCACATTATTTATTAATTAGCATTAGTGGAGGCGTATGATGCAAGAAACCAAGCTTACACAGCATTAGTCAAAAAAAAAAAAAAAAAATCCTTCCCATTTCCTATCCATTCACTCCAAAAGTTTGTCTAGTTCTGCCTTGAATTTATTTAAGCTGTTAACTTTCACAATGGCAGATGGAAGTTTGTTCCAGCAGTTAACCACCTCCTGGCCAAAGGCAAATTTCTTGCACATCTATTCTACCACTGTCTTTCCTCAATTTGAATTTTTGCTTCTCACATTCGTAATCTGAGCAAGAGGAAGAATCCCTCGGCATTAAGCTTGCTCAAACCATTCAGGGCTTTATGCACCTCAGTCTTATACACCTTGCATATGCCTAGTCTCTAGACACCAATTTGGAGAACTTAAACCTTTCTTGGTAAAGGCAACCCTTTGTTCCACTCACCAATCTCATTGCCCTTCTCTGTACTCGTTCCAGCAGCTCTATATTCTTCCTGTATGTAGTATTCATGGTGTAGACTGACCATTGCCTTATACAAGGGTATAATCACCTCCTTATCCTTGTTAGCAAAATTCCTGTATGTCATTGACAAGAAACTATGAGCTACTCTTGCAACCTGTCTGCACTGCTCAAAAAACTACATATTCCACTGCACAGTCCCCCCCCCCCAGGTCTTTTTCATTTTCCACTACCCTGATTGAAGTATTGCACAGTTGGTACGTTACTCTGGGAATACTGCTACCCATATGCAGTACTTTGTGTTTGTCAATGTTAAACTTCAGTTGCCACCTCAGTCCATCTGCTGAATATTTCTAGATCCTGTTAATCATTGTTTATATCATTAACAATGATACCATTAGATTAATGATATTAACAATGCTACCAACCTTCATATTATCTGCAAACTTGTACATTAAGCCTGATATACCTTCATTGATAAATACAGAATACAACAATGGGCTCAACACAAAACCCTGAGGGACTCCACTAATAACATTAGTCCATGAAGAGCAGCGTCCATTGTTTACCACTGTCCGTCTTCTCTCACTCAACCATCCCTTTATTCATAGCAGCAACTTTCCCTTCATGCCATTCTTCTCCGATTTGTGCAGTATTCTTCCATGTGTTACAGTATCAAAAGCTTTCCTGAAATCCAAGTATGTGATATTAAAATTATTTTTTGCATCCAGTTCCTTTGTGTCTACATCATAGTATCCAATCAAATTGGTCAGACAAGACTTCCCCTTAACAAACCTATGCTGTGTCTGAATTATTATTGCAGTCTTGTCTGGATGATTCTGCAATGCTTCTTTAACCAGTGACTCCATTATTTTCTCTGGAATAGAAGTTAAACTAACAGGTCCATAATTACTCGTGTCACCCTTTGATCCCCCTCTTTGTGAATTGCAGATACATTTGCACAGCTCCAGTCTGTAAGGACCTACCCTGAGTTCATGGATGCTCTCATAATCATGGCTAAGAGTTTGCTTACTTCCTTTGCTGCCTCCTTTAATATAACTGGATAGATCCAATACACCCCAGCCCTTCTTACATTTAACTTCAACAATTCTCCTCCACTTTGCTCTCAGTTATTACAAAATTATTTAGCTCCATGTTAGAGTTTGATAAGCTTCTGGCCTCCACTTCTATACAGAATTCCTCTTGTGTGAATGTAGATGCAAAATGCTCATTCAGTTTGTCAGCTACCTGAGCAGAATCATCAATAATCAAACCATTGACATCAGGTGGCCCAATCTGATTCATTCCCTTCCTTCTAGAGTTTACATAAGTAAAGAATTCTCTGCTGTTTTTCTTTGCATCCTTTGTCAAAGATTTCTTGTAATCTGCCTTGCCTCATTTGTGACTGATTACAGACCAGCATCTATCTATCTTCTGTGTCACCTGTTAATTTATATGCATCCCATGCATTTTTCTTCTCTGCCATGACTCTCATCAGTTCATCTGACCTCCATTTAGGCCTAAACCTTGAACAATATTTCTTAATTGGTATGATAAGCTTAGTAGCTCTCCATTTAGAATTTGCTGTTGGTAACATCATCAGTTAGTCCCACTGTATAGAATTTAAAAATTGTCAGACCACCATAGTCACCTTTACGAAAGCCAAAACCCTTCCCTTTACCCCTAATGATAGTTACATCTTTGAGTAAATCCCACATCAGTACACAGTGATCGCTGCCCCTGGTGGTTCCTTTATCTGCAAATACTTAATGATGAATTTTCACTGCTGTTAATCAAATAGAGTATTACTTCCTCCCGTTGCCTGTTTTCCACAGCAGCATGTTCAATAGTCATCCAGTAAATCCGCAATAGTCTTGCTAGTGTGCGAGTGACCAACCAACAAGTTCCAGTCAATAATTGGGAAGTTAAAATCCCTCATTATAACACAGTCATTCAGATTCACTGGCCCACTATGTTTCTCTGTACAGTTGTTTATTGTACTTCTCAGAATCATTAAGCCTTTAACTCCCTCCTACTCTCAATTTTGCTTTCCCAGTGCTTATATCACCCGAAACTGACTCAGCATTGCACTTTCCACCCATATCAACTGGATGCAGTTGCTTAGATTTTGTGTTTCTTCACTAACAGTATAACCTCCCTTTCTGTCCTATCTGTATGCATTATACTCTCCAAATTCCAATTCTGCATTCCTTAAATCTGTGTGACGCCATGTCTCTGATATTCCAACAATATCTGCCTTTGATGTCTTGATCAGCACCTCAGATTTATCAAATTTACAAGTTTACATACTATACTCCTGACATTAGTGTACCTGCAAGAATACATTCACCTATTCGTACTCTTAGTTACCCTAACACAGTCGATGTATTTACTTGTTTCATGATGATTCCCGGCAGTCCTTTAAATATCCAGCACCTTGCTTTCTAGGCTGTTGCCCATTCAAAATGAAGCAGTGTGAGACACTCTCACCTCTGCCTGCATCTACTGTTAATCTGTGAAATATTATTATGTGAACTGTTTTAAACTGTTAGTTTTTATGTAATATTTGTTCAGATTGCATAAGGCTTATAAAACATATAATGAAACTAATTTAAAGAAATGTTAGTTTGCACTTAATGCACTGAATAGGAATAAGAAGAAATAGAATAAATGCTTTTATGACTAAATATTTTTTATCCTGAGGATTAAATAAATTAGTTCCAATTCATTCGTCTTTTTCCCAGTATTAACAATCTCATATAACTTATTACTACATTATAAAAAGCCAGATCAGTAATAGTAAAGGCTACTGTAATTTTGTACATACTGCACTCTTGATTGCAAACTGACTATTTTAAAATAAAATTTGTCACCTTTAATGTGGAGAGTACATAATACAAGCATTATCTCAATATAATGCACATGGTGCACATGCTCCAAAGTTACACCTATGCAACTGGTATTTATCAGGATAATAATTTGAAGTTTATCCTCAAAATTAGCATATTTGAAATAGAGTTCCTGCATTGAATGTTTGTATAGACGCTTTTAAAAATGGATGGTGATATTGGTTCAAGTCAGATTACATTTTCAGATAAAAGATCTTTTTATCAGAATCGAAATTTTGTGTGGTTGAATGATAACACAAATTTATGAATTGTTGCAATACAGGTGAGTCATCAGTAGATCATAGCATGATTTCATGTTGGTTTCAAAGATTTCATCGTCAGTCTATTGTTGGTCTTTGGGTAGACCAAGAACATCTATGGACAACACTACACTACCATTTTGGAGGAATACAGTTGTATGAACAGTAAAGAAATAGCCAACTTGAAAAGACTAATTCTGGAATACTGAAATCATCCATTCACTGAAGTTTAACTGTGGTGTTACAAAAATGAGAGACTGCTACCCAGTGTGTTCTGCTCTTGCTGTCAGATGAATAATGAGCAGAATGTAAAGAAATTGCAAAGCAGTTACTCGAATGTTACCAACAAGGTGAAGAATTTTTTAAAATGCATTGTTGCCATTGATTAAACATGGACACACAACTTTGAACCTCAACTGATGTCCCAATCAGCACAACTGAACTATTCATCTTTGCCATGCCATAAACATTTCTAAATATTTCCTGCAAAGGTGAGACAAATGGTCATTGTGGCCTACAATGACCATTTGTCTTAACCTTAACAGGATATTATTATCATACCTTAACAGGATATTATTGCCATTAATCACATGCCACTTGGAAGGTCAATAACTGGAGACTACCCTGCAACATTTCTTTGTCAGAAATTGTGCCCAAAAATTCATCAGAAGTGGCCGCAAATGGTGGAAGTAGGCGTGCTTATCTCCATGGCAATGCAAGGCTTCATATCACACAGTCTCTACAGCCTGTTTTAACCATTATGATTTATTCCCTAAGCCCAAGGAACCACTGTGGGGACAGAAATTTCTGTCTTTAGAAGCTTTGAGTGTAGCTATGACCCAACACATTAGACAGCGCTTAACTTCAGTAGACAGTTAAAATGGCATTATGCAAAAATTACCGGAAGCAGTCATAAGGTGTGAAGGTAGTCTCCTTCAAACAAAGGTTTTTAACGTAAATTGTGTATAAAATAAATTCATTTAAAATTAACAACTTTTGGGTTTACCCTTGTGGAAACAAGGAAGTGTTATGACTGTATCATTATAGAAAATGATTTTAAACAACAATCAAGAAAGAGGCATTTGGGGAAAATAAAAAATATTAAAATTAAAAAAAATACCACTTGCACTTTCCAATTTTAGGAAAGTGCAAGTGGTCTAAGTTATGAGTGAGAGAAACCCAAGAAAAACCTTTGGAAGAGTTAAGAAATATATGGAAAAACAGTATCAGGAAGGTAGAATATTTTGATGCTTAGTTAAAATTCTCAGAACAGAGAGGAAAGCCCTTAACTAAAGTAATCAGAAATAATAAGGGTGAAGTTTATTAGTAACATACATTCTTTTATTAATGCAATAAAATTATAAAAGAAGTGGTGATAAGGATTAAGTTTGCCTCATACCTTAAACATTCTTCAACTTCAATGCTCACTGGATTTACCATTTTCATACAAATATTTTATTGCTTGTAAAAAAATTATCCTCAGTGCCATATTATTCTAAAATTATAAAGGTGAAACCTTATCATATGCTTTGTCAGAATCAGTAAATCCAAAATATAGGTTCATTTTATGTTCCCATGACATCCTGTAATTTATCTTAGTGCAAATATTTGAACTCTAGAATCTCTTATTTTGCCAAAAACTTTACATTCAACAAATATTTCTAATCCTCTTCTGGTATGCTAAGGAGTGAAACTTAATTGTGATTTCCACTCAGCTTTCCCTATCTATATGTTGTTATAATTAATGGATAAATTGTACCAATTTATATATGACACCATTCACCACAATATTATTTTCCTTCAGCTTTCAGCATTTCTAGTCTAATCTAAAAGAAAAAAAAAAAAGTTCTGGTTATAATCCAGTGCAGTTATGAAGGTCAGAGGATTTTACAACTAATCATTCTGACATTGAATATAATCATTAACCATATTAAGCAATAATGTGGGTTTGAACCCCAGACAACTCAAATGCATGTTGGAGTGTACTACTTCACTCTGTGCTGACTACTCACGTTGCTGAGTGGCCAGCACAAAGTGCATGCTGGAAATCTTCTATGACTGCTTTCTACCTCAGAAACAGATTAACAAAAGTTAACCCCCCCTATTTTAATCTTTTCCTTTCATCAGTGATGGCTTTGTGCTTCTAAAGTATCCTTATCTTCTCTTTTTAACTTCCCCCTTATTATTTCTGTTAGTTATGGGGTTTCCTCTCTTTTCTGAGAATTTTAACCGAGCATCAAAGGATTCTACCTTCCTGATACTGTTTTTCCATATCATAGATGTATAGGGTAAAACGGTTTTTCCATGCATTAGATGTACGTGAGAAAAGTATATTGGATCATTGTTATGTGTAGATGAGCATTATGTAAATTAGATAAGGTTATAGAGAATCTTCATTGAAAACTAGTTAAAAATTATGTAAGTTAAAAGAAAGTTGAGAGTGTAGGTAAATGCCCAAGTTAATAAGTAATTTTGTTAAAAAGTTAATAATTTTTTGTACTTAGGGACATATTTTAATGATGGACATTGAAATAAACAATGGAAATAGTTAATCAGGAAGCCACTGAGCAAATTCTTTTGGGGAGAGAAAGATTATCCAAAGGACAGAAAGTTCTAAGAAAAATAAATGGAATTTAATTATATATAAGGTGCATAAAAATTATTCACCTGATTATGAAGTTTGATTGAAATTTTTATTGTAATAGGTATTGTAAAACATTTTACTGCATTTAATAGAGCAACTCAAAGAATTTTCTTATCACACAACCACACTTGGAATGAAATAGACTGTAGTCTATTTCATTCCAAGTTTTTTGATGCATCTCTTAAGAAATAGAAATCACTGCCTGTTCAACCCAGTCTTTTAACACTCACTGATGTTGTTAACTTTTGTGCATATACCTTGTTGTTTATGTAACCTCATACAAAGAAATCCATGGGTGTGATATAACCGGAGCATGAGGAGGTCATTCCATGACTTCCTTGATGGGGGGACTATTCTGGATGATCCATTGCTTAGGGTTTTTTTTTTTTTTTTTTACTAGCATGGATAAGGAGGTAATCATCCCATTGTATAAAGCACTGGTCAGGACACACCTTGAGTATAGATCTGAGGCCTCATTTTATTATGGATGTAGAGCTGCTGAGTGTTAGGAATGGAGAAGGGAAACAATATTGATGAGGGGAACAAAGAAGTGCTTTTACCAAGAAAGGCTTTAGTTCTGCAAATTGCAGTGTGTGGAAACTTGGCACATGTGATGTGATCTGATTGGGGTATTTAAGGCTTTGAATGGCTTGAGCAAACTCTTGCTGCTGACGGGATTCTTTCTCTTGCTCAGATTATGCATGAGTGGTGATAAATTCAAAATTAAGGAAGAATGGTTGCAGAATAGATGTGCGGAGAGTTGCCTTCAGTCAATGCGTAATAGTTTGCTTTAACAAGTTACCAGCTGTTGTTGTTTTAGAAGTGGATGGTTTTGAATAAATTCAAAGAAGAACTAGACAAACTATTTTTTTTTTTTTTACTGCATCTGTATAAAATGGAAACTCATATTTAAACAGAAATCATGCCCCAAACTAGAGCAGCAAAGCACAAAGTAGCGGGAGTGCTGTGGCTCAGGGGAGAACCAAAGAGTTCTCCCCTAAAAGGTTGAAAAAGAGTTGCGAGTTAGGGTTAAATTTGAAAGTGTCTGTCTGCAATTCTACCCAGACAAGATAGAAGGGAGTATATGATGAGAGCCTTGTCAATCAATTTGGCCCTGGAGAGATTGTGTAAGGCTCATGGGATAGAATTTTTTTTTTTTTTTCAGCGTGGTCTGTGCTTGCTAACAGGAGAGACTGCTTCTACAGGGAATGGGATACATTTAAATAGAAAGGGTGCAAGAATATTTACTGATGCTATTGAGGCAGTGTTAAGTGGGTCGGAAAACTCCTAGCTTAGGGGGAGTCACAGACTAATAGATAAACAGTAGCCACAGGCAGAAGTGAAAGTGATTCTTGCACTGCTTCTATTGGAAGCAGCAGCAGCAGCCTGGAATGAGAGTTGCTGGGAATATCAAGGACTACAGGAAATCATCATGGAACAAGTGAATACATGGGCTGTGTTAGGGTAGGCATGCGTAAGAATAGGTGCATGCAGTGGTGAGCTGTGAATATTTTAACAATTGGCTCACAGTTTTTCCCACTTTCCACCGAGTAAATTTGATCAGTCACGGAAGTGATGTCATCCATGTCTTCCACCAGAGGTGCTTCCCATGCGTGCACTACTAGTCATGTGATCAGAGCGTGCGACGCATTTTTCTTGACTAGTATGATATCTCAAGTTAGGGGGGTGTACAAATGTGGCTTATTACCCTCTTAACCATGTGTATAAGTGTATGTGTATAATGTTTCTAGGTCTATCTAAAAAAAAACCTTAAAAACCTGGTCGTCATGCCTCCCCTTACGATGATACCTGGATACGATAGTGTGTGGAGTTCTAACGTTTTAGAATTTTTGAATAGTGTGTTGTCACAATCATACTTCCTGAAGTTGCTACTGCAGTAAGTATGATTTCAACAATACAAGTATTTGTCAACAATTTCTTTTTTTTTTTGTCTCGCATTTTCGTTACATTCTATTGTTAGGTTCCCCTAACATCTGCATATGTCGCTTCAACTAGGTTTAAAATTTCTTTCAATTCCTCGTTGTCTATGGTATCATGATTTTCTTTATTAAATTTAAAATGACTGTTGCATTAATAACTTATCCTTTAAGCATAAAACAATGCATTTAATAACTTGTCACGAGGTAATTTTTTAAATGTGTTCCTACTTTTGATTTTGATTCCTTCAAATTCTTTCCACTTCAACATGCTATCAATTTTCGCTTCATAATTTCTTTCTGAATTTTTCAAATTAGCAATAGCATTCATAGTTCAAATGATTAATTTGTCTGCTTTTACGATAGTGAACCTGTAAAGCTTCTGAAAGGTAAGAGAGCTCCTGCAGGATGTCGATCAAATGGTTAAGAAATTCCAGATTTAAAAGTCGATTTAATAATCAGGAATATTTAACTTCTGATTTAAAATGTTTGCACAAGGCAGGATAACTCCTCCAACCTGCAATTGCTGCCTGCAAGCTACAAGCTGCTCATCGTGGCCTGAACACACGACCGACCTTTATAGTTTCCACATCAAGTTCTTTGGCAATCATCCTTAATTTGTGCTGGTTTTTTGGAGATTGGTGATATAATGCATACAGTTTTTTTTTTTAATTATCGCCTCTATGCCATTATATTTTAGAACATTTTCTACACAGTGAAAGCCTCGACAAAATTTCAAAATCTGCCAACATTTCACCTTCGTAAAGTTTATATATCTTAGTTGCCTCAATCCTCCCCCCCCCCCACACTTTTCTACTGTCACTAGTTCTTGGAATATTCTGGAAAATGTCGGAATCACTCAGATATTCAGCTACTCTGACCATGTAAACATAGACAGGAGAAATTTATTGGAAGGCGTGGATCACTCATTTCTCCAAAAAAACATGCCAGTTTGTCAGAGTAAAGGGAACCACAACACAGGTTGATCAGAGGCTATTATCTGTATCAGGAATCTTAATCCTATGACTGGCTGTGGAAAGAATATTGACTAGCGCGACTTCTCGGTATGTGACTGCACAGGTTTTAGGGACACCACTAACATTGTGAAACGGTAATCCCTTTCACCCTTAATTTGCGCTTTCTAATTACCTAAAGGCCCAAGGTGAGAACAATGCATACAAAGTTGTATCTCATAATCCGTTTGTTATACCGAAATATTTTTTTGTTCAACAGAAACTATTTTAAATGTAATTACCAAGGGGAATTTTTAAAAAAAAATCGCTATAAAGAAGTTGGTTAATCAGAGGTCCTACTGTAATTAAATCAAAAATGAAGCAATTTTAAATTACATAACTGATTGATTGTGGCATTAAAATGCTGGGCATAGGGGCCCACTCAACCCACTGTAGTTTCGGCTCTAGATACTCAATAATTGCATTCAGGATTTCATTTGTAAAATAAATGATCGTTTCAACAATGGGCTTAAATTTTCAAAGGCAGATATTGTTGGGATATCAGAGACATTCCACACAGATATAAGGAATTAGAATCTGAGGAGTACAATGTGTTCAGACAGGTTAGTAAGGGAGGGAGGGGGGGTCATGCTGTTAGTTAAGAAACGTAAAATTTAAGGAAGTGTTTGAAATAAGCACTGGGAAAGCAAAATTGAGAGTAAAAGTGTGTTATATATAGGCCATAATAACCATAATAACTTTGTACAGTTGTTTGTTGTACTCTGACGAGTACAACAAACAACTGTACAAAGAAATAGTGGATCAGTAAATCAGATTGTCTTATAATCGGGGATTTTAACTTCCCAGATATAGACTGGAACTTGGAGGTTGGTCACTCGCATACTAGCAACACTTGTGTGGATTTATTGGATGATTGTTTTCTACAGCACCATGTTTGAGCGGTAACCAGACGGAATAATACTCGTGATCTGAGTATCAGCAGTGATCATTCATTCATTCATTAAGAATCTGCAAATAAAGGAACCACTAGGTGGTAGTGATCACAGTGTACTAATGTGGGATTTTCTCAAAGATGTAACTACCATCAGGGGTAAAGGGAAAAGTTTTTTTCTACAGGTTATTGAAGGTTACTACAGTGGTCTCAGATGGTTTTTAAATTCTCCACAGTGGGAACAACTGATGACGTTACCAACAGTAAATTCTAAATGAGAAACATTCAAGGAATTAGGCCCAATGGATGTTAGATGACATCCATCACTTCCTAGTTCATTTCACAAATATACGTGGTCTCAATTCTAATCTCAACAATGTCCATTTCCACTTGCAGTCTGCCAAATTCCATATTCTTTTTCTGACAGAATCTCAGTTATCTGTTGATTCAACTTCTGCTCATCTCAGTTGCCCAAATTATTTGCTGTATGATTCCTTTCGCCTCAAAGGCGGTACTTGTGCATATATTCGTTGCGATATTCCCTGTCAGAGACTTGGTAATTTGGAATCTCCTCTTTTCGATCTTCTCTGGTTCAAAACCTCTCTACCTCATTGTGTCAAATTCATCTGTTGTCTCTACCGTTCTCCCAACTCCACTAATCACTTGGAGCTCTTTGACTTCCTCTCTTTGCAACTTGACATTCTCCTGTCCAACTTTCCTAACAGTGAGGCAATTTTCCTTGGAGATTTTAATGTTCACAATTCCAGCTGGCTTCCGTTTTCTAGGCACACCGACCCAGCTGGTCGAGATGCTGAGGCTTTTGCAATTACTAATGACCTTGCAAAGATTGTTCATCTACCTACAAGAATAACGGACAATCCTAACCATGCAGCCAACATGCTCGATCTTTTTCTCACAAACAACCCTTCTAAGCACACGGTCGAAGTGAGTGGTCCTTTAGGCACCTCAGATCACAACTTTGTGATTGTCTCTTCTCCAATGGAACCTTTATCTCATGGCTATTCCCAACCTCATATTGTTTGGCATTGTATGTATGACCTGCAAGATTTCTTTTCCTTGGTCAGATTAGTGTTTTTTTTTTTTTTTTTGATAGTTGTTTGCGCATCGGCTTCTGTGGCCATAATGCACCTCCCAAGGTTTTTGCAGTACTTTGATCCAAGCCCGAGGCGGGATTCAAACCCGCGACTTTTAGGTTGCCAGGCAGGCACTTTACCTACCCGGCCAGCCCGGTCGGCGATTAGTGTTTCAAAACTTCTGATGTCAACATTTGCTCAGATGATTTTAGTGAAATTATTCTTGTAGGAATGGAATCCTTTATTCTACACTCCACTTTAAAATCTCATCCTTTATCTAAACTTTGGTTTTCTAATAAATGTGGTAAGGCTATTCAAGAAAAGAAAGTTGTATATCGTAATTGGCTTGTTTCTAGTTCTTCAGTTTCATTTTCTGCCTACCCCAAAGCTTGCAACATTTGTAAAGCAGTTATTAACCAGTGTAAACTAGATTTTGAACCAGCTAAGAGTAGAAACGTAACCCTAGAGGAATGTACCAACTGTGTGGTACTACACTTAGAGTGGTAGAAAATGAAAAAGACCTGGGAGTAATTGTGCAGTCAGATATGAAGTTTTCTGAGCAGTGCAGACAGGCTGCCATATCAGGTCATGGGGTATTGTCAATGATATACAGGAATTTTGCTAGTAGGGAAAAGGAGGTGTTATCTCTTTGTATAAGGCAATGGTCAGGCCATGCCTTGAGTACTCCATACAGGTCTGGAGGCTCATTTTGGGAAGGATGTAGAGTTGCTTGAGTGTGTACATAGAAGGGCAAGATTGTTGAGGGGAACGAAGGAGTCCTCTTACCAAGAAAGGCTTAATTTCTGCAAATTGCAGCAGCGGAGACTAGGCACCTGAGAGGTGATCTGATTGAGGTGCATAAGGCCTTAAATGGGTTGAGCATTCTGAATTCTGATGGGATTTTTCCGCTTGCTCATTTTGCAAACATGATGGGGCATAAATTCAAATTGAGGAAAGACAGTTGTAGAATAGATATGTGGAAATTTGCCTTTAGCCAGCAGGTGGTTAATTGCTGGAACAAACTTCTATTTGTTGTTGTGGAAGTTGATTGCTTAAATAAATTTGAGGAACCGGACAAAATTTTAGAGGGAATGGTTGTGTGAAATTGTTTTTTTTTTTGACTGATGCTACATAAGCTCATATGCTTACTTTCTTGCATCACATGCTTCTATTGCTATTACTGCCATTTTTTTTTTTTTTTTTATGTAAACCCCAAACACAAGAGGTATTAGAATCTATAGTACTTAGTAACATGCTTGGGTTGGAGGTTGAGAAGACGAAAGAAGATATTTGTTGACACTGGACTTGAACTTCTGTAGACTGTAATTTTCAGGAAATACATATAAAGGAAGGTTGTTCCAGAAAATGGCAGTTGAATGAATAAACGAGGAAGATGAAAAGTTGGTTCTGCGAGTTTGAAGTTGGACAGTAAATGGATGTTGGCTGGTGGTAGCACATGTTCAGACTGTTTTGAAAGAGAGAGAGAGCGGGAATTATAGAAGCCAATTCAGAAGAACAGTGCCCATGGAAGTATCTGTAGAAGAGGCATGCAGCAGAAACAGTATGTCTATGAGAGAGCGAGTGGAGAGACTCTGTTAGAGATGAACCATTAATTAACCTAATTGTCCTCTTCTGAATGGAATCAAGAAGCCTGAGAGAGGTTTTGGGGGCACCACCCCAGATGTGGGAACAATATTCCATGGCAGGGCGGACTTGCAATTTATACAAAGTGAGCATCTGTTTGGAAGAAAAGTAACGCTGAGAGCGAAAGAGAAAACCAAGTTTTTTAGATGCAGAGGAAGCAATATTTGTAATGTGCTTTTGCCGAGAGAGAGAGAGAGAGAGAGAGAGAGAGAGAGAGAGAGAGAGAGAGAGAGAGAGAGAGAGAGAGAGAGGTTGATTAGAAGTCACGGTAATCCTCAGAAGAGATATATCATTTTGCCTAGAAATCGGAGTGTCACTAAAGATAAGCATAGGATCAGAAGAATCCTTTTTGCGAGATTTGAGACAAGACTGAGTTTTTATAAGGGTTGAAATCAACTAAGTTGTCTTGGCCCAACTGGAGAATTACCTGAAGATTGGCATTTAAGGAATTGGTAGCAGATTTTCGAGAAGTTGAAGCTGATTGAGCAGGACAAGGTTTCTGAAAATGGAAAGTAGAATGCAATGTGCTATCATCGGCAAAACTATGGATACGAGTTCCAGTCAATGGAAGAAGGTCATTAATATACAAGAGGAAAAGAGTGGGGGAAAGAACTGAACCTTGGGGGACACCGGCATTAGTGGAGAAGTTTGAAAATAGAGAGCCATCTACCATCACCTTCAGTGAGTGATCAGAGAGAAAGCTTGATTACCAATTACTAAAAACAGTTGGCAACCATAAAATGGAAGCTTGTTTCGAAGACCTTTATGCCAAACATGATTGAAAGCCTTGAGATGTCAAGAGCAACTACTTGTGTTTCACCGAACCTTTCCATTGAATTAGTCCATAAATGGGTAACATAAGCCAGAACATCACCAGTGGATCAACACTGATGGAATCCATACTGGCGATCGTTGATCAGACGGAAGGTTTCTAGGTAGTTTAGGAGTTGGCTGTTAATTGATTTCTCCATTACTTTAGAAAGAGTAGAAGTAATTGCAATGGGATGATAATTGGATGGGAGGGATTTGTCACCCCTTTTTAGGAACCTGCTGGATATGAGCATTTTTCCAAGCAGAAGGAAAAACACCTTTGGAATAAGAAAGTTAAAAAAGGTGGCAAAGCATAGGAGTAAGTTCAGGAGCACAGGTTTTGAGAACAAGTGGAGAAATACCATTGGGACCGGGAGCTTTCTTAGCATCAAGATTCGTCAAAATCTTTCTGACATCCTTTTGACGGAAGACCACAGGAGGCATTGAATGGAGCGTGTTGGGAATGGTGGGAAGTGTTTTACCAAGATTATTAATATATGAGTTGGAAGAAAAATGGAATGCTAGCAGGTGAACTTTATCCTTGGCTGAAGTGACAACAGAACCATCTGGTTTAGACAGAGGTGGGAGCAGAGATGGGCAAATGTTGCGGCCAATAGCTTTGGCAAGGGACCAGAATGCTCGGCTACCATTAGGGCAAGAAGCAAGTTTTCTACTCTTGGCCTGTTCATTTGGTCAGGCAAGACTTTCCCTTAACAAAACCATGCTGTGTACGAGCTATAACTGAAGTCTTGTCTATATGATCATGCAGTGTTTCTTTAACCAGTGCCTCCATTAATTTTCCAGGAACACAAGTTGAACTCACAGGTCTATAATTGCTTGTGTCAGCCTTTATCCTCCTTTGGGAATTGGGGTCACATTTGCACTTCTCCAGTCTATGGGTACCTCCACTGAGTTCAAAGAAGCTCTCATAATTATGACTAAGGGTTTGTTTACTTCCTTTGCTGTCTCTTTAATATAACTGGATAGATCCCATCCACCCCGGGTTCCTTTTTTATGTTTATCCTCAAGAGTTTATTGTCCACTTTCCTCTCAGTTATTACAACATCAGCTAGCTCACTGCCAGAGTTTACTTCACCTCTGGCATTCCCCTTCCTAAATGATCCCTCATGTGTGAATGTAGATGCAAAATACTCGTTTAGTTTGTTAGTCACCTGCAACAGTTGAACCATCAATATCCAGTCGACCAATCTGATTCATCCCTTTCCTTCTAGAGTTTACGTAAGTAAAGAACTCTTTTCTGTTTTTCTTTGCATCCTTTGCCTAATAAAATAAAAAGGAGATTAGGTAGGCAAAGGCATAATCTGCCTTTGCCTGCCTAATCTCCTTTGTGACTTGGTCACAGACCAGCTGATATCTATCATAGGCTTCCATGTGACCCATTAATTTATATGTATCCCATGCATTTTTCTTCTCTGCCATATGTCTTATTAGTTCATCTGACATCCATTTAGGCCTAAACCTTGAACAATATTTCTTAGTTGGTATGTAAAGCCTAGTAGCTTCCAAGGTAAATTCTTTGAATGCTTCCCATTTTGAATTTGCTGATTGTAACATCATCAGTTGGCCCCACTGTATATAGAATTTAAATACTGTCTCAGACCATCATAGTCGCCTTTATGAAAGCAAATACCCTTCCCTTTACCCCTGATGGTAGTTACCTCTGAGTAAATCCCACTTCAGTACACTGTGATCACTGCCACGTAGTGATTCCTTTATCTGCAGATTCTTAATGCATGAAGAATAACTACTGATAATCAGATCAAGAGTATTAATCCCTCTAGTTGCCTCCCGAAAATGCTCTTGTAGAAAACAGTCATCCAATAAATCCATAAAAGCCTTGCTAGTGTGTGAGTGACCAACCCACAAATTCCAATCAGTATCTGGGAAATTAAAATCCCCCATTATAAGACTCTCTGATATACTGGCCCACTCTATTTCCCTATACAGTTACTTATTATACTCATCAGAGTCATTAGGTCTATAGCACACTCCTACTCTCAATTTTGATCTCCCAATGCTTACGTCACACCAAACTGACTCAACATTGCACTGTCCAGCGTTGTCGACTGGCTTCACTTCCTTGGATTTTGTGTGTTTCTTAATTAATAGCATAACCCCTTCTCCCTTCCTATCCTGTCTGTCGTTTCTGTACACATTGTACTCCCCATATTCCAGTTATGCATTCCTTATATCTGTGTGACACCACGTCTCTGATATACCAACAATATCTGCCTTTGATGTTTTGAGCAATACCTCAAATTCATCAAATTTATTTACCAAACTGACATCCATTGTAACTTGTTCCTATTCTTTGCCACCCTAACATAACCCATGTGTCTACTTGTACCGCAATGATTCCCAGCAGTCTCTGAAATACCCTGCATCTTGTTTTCCAGGCTGCTGCTCATTCCAATAGAAGCAGTGCAAGAATCACTTTCACCTCTGCCAGTGGCTACTGTTAATCTATTAGTCCTTGTATCCCCGCAAGCTACCAGTTTTCCGACCCACCTAGCACTGCCTCGGTAGCATCAGCAAATATTCTTGCACCCTTTCTATTTAAGTGTATCCCATCCCTGTAGAAGCAGTCTCTCCTGTTAACAAGTACAGATCAGGCTGAAAAAGTGAAGAAGATCATAATGAAGTGAAGAACCTGAATGAACATTTTCTTCAGCATTGGAGGCCATATGGAATGGCCTCAGAGGTTGCCTGATCTGATGCTGATGGATTTATTTTTGTGGGGTTATGTGAAGGACTGTGTGCATACCTCTATTACCAATAACACTGCAGGAGCTGAAAGCACGGATCATAGAGATCATTGAATATTGCTATGATATCCTTCTAGTTACTCATGGGGCCTGCATTGAACTATACAAATGACTTTATGTACCTTCATAAAACTTATTGAATTGATCTTTCATCTGGTATGTGTTTTGTGAGTGTAACTTGAAGTCATTCTGAATAAAAAAAATAAAAAAAAAAAAAAAATATTAAAATCAAAAATATCATTTATGGACCCTGTATATTAGTATGATGTTATTATTATAGAAATAACAACAAAATTGTACAAATACAGTCGAACTTCCCTATAATGAATTTGATAAATCCAGCAAAAAAAATTCGTTATAGAGAAATTTAGTTATACAGAGAATATCTTTTATTAGAAATTGTTATCTAATTAGAAAATGAAAATGAATCTACATTTATTTTTAATGTATTTTATTTCAAAAACATACTTATTTAAATCAGGTTTACACAATTTTCTCTGGTAAGTATCACAATTTAAAAAAAATCTGTAATTTTCGTTTGCACAGTACAATTAAAAAATTGTCTGATTCCCAGAGAAAACCTCACATTTTCAGAGCATTAAAAACATTATCAGGAACATTTTCATAAAACTGTAGACCCATACAAACCATTTTAAAAGCTTTAATAATTTCTTCACGAGTTGGCTTTTCTATGGGTTGTCCTGATGCGTCTTCAATGTCATTGTTAATTTCTTCGTGATCATGGTCGCGTCTAACACTGTTCAGCAGTATTTCATCTTCATTTGAATGTTCTACTGTGATCTACATAAACATAACTATACAGTGTTATTTCATTTTTGATGTTTCCAGACGATTCTAATAATGTCCAAAAGTTTTTCAGTTGTGAAAGGGGCAGTTCATCTTGTTCGTCCAGTTGTTGTTTGACTTCTGTATTCAATGCAAATCCTGCTTTCGAAAAACAATTTTGAATAGTGTATTCAGTGACATCGTTTGTCCAAACTTTTGCCAGTTCAGAGATGCAATCTCTAAAGTTAATTGTAACCTCCAAGTTTCTATTTTCTGATAACGCATTGACAATCTTCATTATTATTCTCTTTTGATAATGAAATTTAAAATTTTTAATAATGCCTTGGTCCATTTGGCTGGAGTTTTGACGTTACATTTGGTGGTAAAAACAACAACTTCGCACTTTTAAGTTTGGCAGAAATACTGGCAGGATGTGCCAGACAGTTGTCAGTTACCAACACAATTTTCCTTTTTTTCTTTTGTTATATGCTTGTCTAGTTTTAATATCATTCTTCAAAAGTATCACTTGTCATCCATGCTTTTTTTATTTAAGGTGTAGTCAACTTCCAAAGATTTTGTGCCTCTAAAACAGCTTGGTTTTTTGATATTCCGATGACTAAAAGTCTTAATTTTTCACTGTCTGTCAAATTTTCTCCAAGTAGCACAGTGATTCTTTCTTTGCTTTGATTTCCGCCAAAAAATTTATCCTTAAAAGCAAGTGTTCTATTCGGTAAACATTTAAAGAATAAACCTATTTCGTCAGCATTAAAAGCATCCTTAGGTTCATATTCTTCCAATATCTTCTTTAAGGTATTGTTCCTCCAACTGTTGCAATCTTCTTCTTCGCTTACATTTTTAACACTTTCTCCCCAAATAACCTTTTCCACAATTCTGTTGCACTTCTTAAATTTATCTAGTCACCCAGTGCTCGAATCAAATTCTGTATTGCACTTCCCATGGGACTGTGCAAATTTCAGAGCTTGTTGCTTAATTATTGGACCCGATATTGGTGTATTCTTTTCACATATCATTTGCACCCATTTTAGAACAACTTTATCAACATCTTCGTATATACGCAACTTAATTTGCATCTTGTCTGCTCCTCCTTCAATTGCATTTAAAATTGATTCTCGATTTTTTAAAATCATAGATAAACTTCTTGCAGGTATGCCACATCTCTCTCCGCAATATAATTTTTCTTAAAACCCTGGTCAGTATAATAACAGTCTTTGTTTATCATTAATACTTAAACACTTTCTCTTCGACATTGTTTCCACAATTGTAAAAATTACTCGATAGTAACTTGTCGAGTAAAAATTACTTGAAAAATTACTCTTGCCGATACATACACTGCAAACTTCGCTGTACTGGCTGTATAGTGAATTGTTAGTACCACCTATGCAATGAACTTTGCTTGCCAATTCAACAGTATCACGTGACCTTTCCTATCAATCACTTTAAAGGACTATATGACTTTGTGAATTTTTTATTCTGCTTTCATTCATATTACACAAAAGAAAATTTATGATTAATGTATGCTGTATGTTACTTGGGCCTTAGAGGGGAACAGGTATTCTTTGTGTTATCAGACACTCAGCCTAAAACTCTGATGGATCCAATATCTCTCTATTACAGAAGATTTAGGAAAAGTCTGGTTGGCCTGCCTCCCTAAAATCCGCTCATGCACACCTTCTTGATGGTAAGCCCTGTTACGTCACTTAGGTGGCAACGAACGTGTAGAGTGGTTCTCTTCAAAACGCCTGGTCAGCATGAAGAGGAAAAGACCAAACCCTCCGGCATATGAGAGCACAACAATACAAATGGCCCTTAGTTCCCAGCAGCTTTCACTCTCCGTCTTAGGGCAGCGAGAGGATCAGAGTGGAAGCCGAGGGTGCTAAGAATCTCTGGGTACGACCAGGCTGCCATGCACGGAAACTGAACTTGGCCTGTTTTAACGTACGATCACTCATCGGTGAAGACAGAATATTAGAGCTGGAAAAGGAATTAGAAAATGTGAATTGGAATATCATCGGTTTGGCTGAAACAAGAAGAAGAAATTAATCACTTATAAGTTTATCACGTGGAAATCTGCTGTACACCAATGGAAACAGTGAAAGGAATGAAGATGGAGTTGGGTTTCTGGTCCATACAGCTGTTTACTGCTGCCCTTGAGGAAGCTTTCAGAAGATTAGACTGGTCGGAGAAAGGAGTCAACGTGAACGGAGAGTACCTAAACTATTTACAATTTGCAGATGACATTGTGGTCATAAGCCACAATCCCAAAGAATTAGAGGGAAATCTTAATCAGTTATACACAGTTAGTAAGGATTTTGGACTAAAGATGAATATGGCTAAAACAAAAGTAATGATGAACAAATATACCACAGAAAGGGGTATAATGATTGAAGGAGCGGTAATTGAAAAGGTGGAGTCATATACTTATCTGGGACAAGTTATTAGCTATAATAATGGTAAATGGCTGGAAGTCAAGAGAAGAATAAATTTTGAATGGATAGCATTCAGGAAATAAAGTCACATACTGAAGAGCAATATCCCAGTTTGTCTGAAATGTAAAATAACAAATCAATGTATACTCCCCACCATGACTTATGGAAGTGAAACTTGGGCACTCACCAAAAGAATGGAAGAGAAGCTGAGAACTACACAGCGAAGAATGGAACGAATTATATTGGGAATCAGACTGTTAGATAAGAAGAGAAACACTTGGATTAGGCAGCAAACTCAAGTAAAGGACATTCTTATCAAAACTAAAGAACTAAAATGGTCTTTGGCAGGACACATAGCTCAAAGATATGATGACAGATGGACTAAGAAAATAACAGAATGGTACCCAAGAGGAGCTAGAAGAAAACCTGGAAGACAAAGGTGAAGATGGATAGATGAAATTCATGAGTTTTTGGGTAGTAAATGGATGGCCAGTGCTCAAAACAGAAGGAACTGGAAAGTTGCTGGAGAGGCCTTCATCCTGCAGTGGATTGAAAATGGCTGATGATGATGATGTATGTTACTTTTCAGAAAAAAAAAATACAAGAGCATATAGCCTATGTGACTGATGAAGGCGCCTCTGTAGCCAGGTGGGAAGGAGCAGCAGTGCTAGCACACGTTTCTTGATTAGAGCGGGGTTTGAGCCCATACCACCAAATACGGAGGATGTAGAAAGGTCAGGGAATGACCACCGCATATTCCCGGAGCAATATGGCCTTAGTTGCTAATGCTCCTAAAATCCAAATAATAACAACTGATGATGAACAAAATTTAAAAAAAAAAAAAAATAAAAAAATCATGAAAACCATCTATTAGGAGTCCAGTTACATGAGAACGGACATATCATATAATGATTGATGGGAAGCTCACGTGGTACAGTTGAGGTGAGAAGCGAATGTCACTGAGTAGGCGTTACTAAAAACCGACCATGGTAGCGTTCTATGTATTACCGCCGAAGCATGCTAAAGTTTACCACAGCGAATTTCGTTTTCACCTGAGCCATCATAAATTTACAAATCTATCCTATTTATTGTAAAGTTTACGACCACTTTTAAGAAAACCCATTTGGTTTAATAACTGTAACAAAAATGAAATAAAGACTATGGGCGTCAATGGCCACAAGTGTTCACTAAAAGGATGGTTTATTTAATTCCAGATGCTAATGCACAATTTCAGAAAGAAGGAAGGAAGGAAGCAGTATATTTGAGCAGCAATTAGGAGTAAATGCTTGAAAATCTTCAAAAATGCTTTTACTAATTTTTTAAAAAATTCGTTATAGAGAGACTAACACTTCGCTATATGGTGTTAATTTTACATGTAATTTTGTTTCAAGGTGCAATGTTTTGCGAAAAAATTCATAATATGGAGAAATTCGTTAAATAGAAGTTCGTAATAGAGAAGTTCCACTGTATTTACAAAAATCTAAACTATTTACAATCATTCCTCTACTATATTGGGAAATGGGTCCCTTCATCAGCTAACAAAAAACGTTACAATGGAACATCAAATGATGCCGTGCGTGGTCATGTATTAGACTGTGCAGCACGTGCACAAGGTTGTTGAATGTTAAATGGAAGCACAAAAATGGGTTACTGGGCAGAATCAGACATTTGCTGATGATAATTTAGAACACATACATAGTGACGCGTGCTAATGTTTGATGCATTGCAAGACAACTGCCTCCTAATGTTCACTAACCACTTGCACATGTTTCACTGACTAATACATAACCAAGCCCGGCATTATTTGATGTTCCATTTTAATGTTTTTTGTATATTAATAAGAAGGGAACCATTGTCCCAATGTATTTTGTAAATATTTTAAATATTTGTATAGTTTATAAATATTTTAGTCTTGCTCTTTCGGGTGCAACAATATTTCTCATGCATTTTGGAACCTGGGGCAAAAGGCCTTTTCCTAAGTGATCTCTGTAAAATCAGGTAAATAATTATATAGTGATATTTATTTGACCTTGCGAATGCCACTTGGAGGGTAGCAAATGGGAGAAGAGGGATGCAAGTCACATGGTACATGTGGGTCGTACAATTATGTCACTACAAATGCATAGGTAAATGATTAACAGGTCATTTCCTGATTAAATATCGATCAATGCATTTCAACAGGTGTGTCTTTTATGTAGAAAACATTTGATTTACTCTGTCTTAGGGGTGGGCCATTATTCCACCCCTAAGAAGGCCCTGGTGTTTTTCTCAGGGGCCGATGACCAGATAGTTGATGCATACAATGGAATTAGTGTAACATATTTAAGGGTGTATTGGATTATAAGATGAGGGCTGAGATCGGCAAGTTCATGTCTAGTGCTCCAGAGTGCTGCATATGTCTTCTTTCAAATATATTCGAAGTGAGGTGTGAAGGTTAATCCTTCGTCCTACTTAAAGTGAAGGTCGACATGTGCAGGGGCTTTTTGAACTCTGGTACAATTCACAGAGATTGTAATTTCATGTTTCTTCTTTATGTTGAAGGTCATTTGGGCAGTTTTCTTTCCATTTAGTTTCAGACCAATGTAGTGTAAGTATTCTTCAAGCTTCATAATTGTCTTGTTTATCTCTTTGGATAGATGAAGTGCAGTATCTTGTTCTCTATAGGTAACAAAAAATTTCAAATCATCTGCATATGTAATGAATTATTCACAGCTTTGAGCTAAAAATGGAGTTGGTGTCATTGCGAAGAAGGTAGCAGACAATATTTGTCCCCCGGGGTACTTGCCTGCAAATACAGTAAGTTGCTGTTTGCTTCCTGTTAATTGTAGTAACATTTCTTTCTTGAAAGGTGTTTGTCAGAACACTTAAGGTGCTTCCTGGACTGAGGAAATACTCCTTCAGGATTACTGTCATAGCTGGGTTAGAGATGTTGTCGAAGGCTGCTGCTGCTACTTGCAGGAAAATGACATCCAACTGTTATTTATTATTTAATTAGTAGTTAGTATAACTATTAAGCATGTAGTATATTAGTAGTTATACTATACAGTATAACTACTAACCATGTACTATATACTAGAGTTCTGCATGGACCTGGGCCTAGCCCTCGGGCTGGGTAACACAAATGATGTTTGGACTTAGGTCGGGTACAAATTATCGAAATGAATTGTTATTTCTAACTATTTCTTACATATATTTTCTTTAAATTCTGTATTTTTTTATGTATTTAAATTTTAAAAGTTTTTTTTTTTTAGAAAAACACTTCGCTATATGTGTATTATTTGTCTGTTGACACTTTTAATTGGCCAAGAAGATGCACTTCGCCAATGTCTCCAAAATTCACTCTTTTGGAAATAACCCGCCAGCAGTGAAAGCTCTGGAAGAAATTTTAGTGCAATCAGATTAGCAGTGCAAGAGCATCGAAAGTAGTAACAGTGTTGACGCTATTTTATTTCTGCACAACAATTTACAATAAAAAGCTTATGAAGAGAAGGTGGCTGGTAGAAGTGGTTATTGATATTCATTTTGGAATTATATGAAGTATGTTAAATCGAAAATTTATTACATTTTATTTTTTTATAATTAATATTGATAATTATTTTGGAATATTATTATTGTTATATAACTCTTAATATTGAATTTTGAATCTGAAAGTTTATTTCTTTATTATTATAAAACTTCTGAAACTAATGCTAGCGATTTTATTTATATAAAAAGTTTCAATTGGGTTGGGATAAAAATCAGTTTGGTGGGGTCGGGTATGTGTAATGAATTTGAAAAACAAATTTGGGCTCGTGTCGTGTCGGGTTAACTGGGGAAAGCTTTTATTCTTGCATAATATTACTACCTGCTACTTACTCTATCGAATCAACGTTAGTGACGTTGAGTTAGCATCATTAGCAACATTTAGGAATTAATGTCGTTTGTGTCATTTCCCTAAGAAAATTTCGTTAGCAATTGGTTTTGCTTTAGTCCGAAAATGTAGTAGGTGCTGCCGAAGATGTTTTCACAGAAAAAAAAAAAAAATCCTTCCTGCATCACTTGTCTGTCACCTCCAATAATTTGTCTAGTTCTTCCTTGAATTTATTCTAAAAGTACCCGACTCCGCAACAAAAGATAGATGGTCCTCTATCATTTCTGCAGGCCCTGCAGGAAGTTAAACTAAGCGGTTGGCTAACGTACAGGTTTGTGCTATAGCATCATATTGATACGTAGCATCATATTGATGCCAATTTTGCAACTACTAAGTAGTTGCAAAATTGGCATCATTTAAGTATACCTCTTATTGTAAATGCCTTCACAACAAGTTTGTGTTATTGCTCTACCTCATATAAGTAACTCTTCTCTAATAGAGAAGACTACTGTTACTTATTCCCGGCAAATTCCACCATCCAGACAGCACCGGTTTAGAGCTTATTGGCTCTTCATCAGTGGGTGGGCAGGTACCTCGGTATTGCAAACCTATACGTTAGTTAACTTCTTTGTAACCTGAGGTTGTTGCCCTAAACAAATTATATAACTAAGAGGTCGGCAATTACTAATGTCACTTTTTGATCCCCATTTGTGAACTGGTGATACATTTGCACATCACCAGTCCTAAGGGCCCATCTATCCAGAGATGCTGTCATAATTATGGCTAAAGGTTTGTTTATCTTCTTTGCTGCCTCTCTTAACATAATGGGATAGATCTCAACGACCCCCAGCCACCTTTTTATGTTAGTCTTCAACGATTTCTCTTCCACTTTCGAACTAAGGGCCTGACGTAGCCCAGTGGTCAGGAGCGAGAGTGTATAGCATGCGTTCCTTGAGTGGACCGGAGGTTCAAGCCCGTGACTACTAAATACGATAAATATTTGTATTGACGATTTATTGTAAACTCTACTGACTTGGTTGTCGTGCTGGAATATAAACAGAAAATTTATTTATCACCGCCTCCGTAGCCAGGTGGGAAGGAGCAGCAGCAGTGCGTAACACACTCTTCTTGATTAGACCGGGGTTCGAGCCCATCACCACCAAATACGGAGGATGCGGAAAGGTCAGGGAATGACCATCGCATATCCTCGAGCAATATGGCCTTGGTTGCTAATGCTCCTAAAAACCAAATAACAAACGAACAATAACAATCTTCCACTTTCCTCTCAGTTATCACAGAATCATTTAGCACCCTGTTAGATTTTTATGAACTTCTGGCATTCCCCTCCCTAAAGAATTCCTCGTGTGAAAATGTAGATACAAAATACCTATTTATTTTGTCAGCAACCTGAGCAGGATCATCAAGAGTTATAACATCAAATGGACTATTGTGATTTAACCCCTTCCTTCTGCTACTAATACAAGTAAAAAAATCTTTGCTGCTTTGTCTGCATTGTTTGGAAGAGATCTAAATCTTCATTAGCTTGCCTAACCTCCTTTGTGACTCATGTGAGAATGTAGAAGCAAAATACCTGTTCATTTTGTCATTCATTACAAACTAGTTTATATCCACCATAGGCTTCAGGGATGGGATACACTTAAATAGAAAGGGTGTAAGAATATTTGTTATGCTATCGAGGCAGTGCTAGGTGGGTCGGAAAACTGCTAGCTTGCGGGGATACAAGGACTAATAGGCCCCGGGTGCCAAGCGTTTCCGTGGCCAAGCGATTCTCGTGCGTTTAAAGAGCGTTTTTTGGTAAGCGACTAGGTTCTATTTTGCTTTCTCCCTTGCTTATTAAACCTTTTCGTTAAGTAGCTTCATCTTCTTAAAAGTACTAAGAGGTGAGCCCAGAAGAAGGAAAGAACCTTTTTCTTTAATTTAGTACTCCTACTAACTATATTAACCTATACGCTTGGCCACAAGCGGCACTGCTCCTGCCTCCCCGTGGCGGGGCCGGTAACCTGGGTGGTAAAGGTAAACCCCCAGGGCCAAAAGGAGCTAACATGGATACAAATAATTATCCCCCTTTAGAGCCATTGAGCTCAAGACAAGAGACTCCCGATATTGACCATGACTCTGTTCACCCAAAAAGGCTTCGAACAGAAGCAAAATGTCCAAATGAGATACCGAATTTCTTGGTGGTACATTCGTTATCTGCCCAACCTGTAGGCAAGTTATCACCATTTTTGATACAAAAGTGTTTAGAGTCTATTGCAGGGTCACCAAAAATGGTGAAGCGACTACAATCCGGAGACCTCCTGATCGAAACAGCCACCTCAAAACATTCTGAACGGCTGTTAAATACAACATCATTTGGGGGGCTGACAGTATCAGTTACTCCCCACAGAACCTTAAATTCATCAAGAGGTGTGATCAGTGAGTGGGACCTAATTACAGTCTCCGAAGAAGAACTACTGCAAGAACTTAGTAGTCAAAAGGTAACAAGTGTAAAAAGAATCATGAGTAAAAAAGATGGGAATCTAACTCCAACTAGAACCATCATTTTAACATTCAGTACTCCAGACTTACCATCCTCAATCAAAGCTGGCTATTTGAATTGTCGTATTAGACCATATATCCCGAATCCTGTTCGTTGCTTCAAATGCCAGAAATATGGTCATTCACAGCAGGCATGTAGAGGTGACCCCATTTGTCCCATCTGCGGAGCTAAAGAACATACTCAAGCTGATTGCTCGGCCGCAACCGCTGCGTGTCCAAACTGCAAGGGAAGTCACCCTGCCTTTTCCAAATCTTGCGAATTATGGATTACAGGGAAAAAAATCCAAAAATATAGAATAGAAAATAAAGTTTCTTTTCCTGAGGCACGTAGGCAAGTTATGTTGAGCATGCCTAGCAGTCGAACCTACGCTGCTCGCACTAGAAACTATGTATCTACTGGAGCACAAACAGATGTATCAATTCCGCCTAATACCTCAATGACTAATTGGCTTAAATCTACTCTTTCAAATTCAAAAAAGGAAAATCCTCAAAATAAATCTAGCGAAGCTACAAATACCCCAATCAGTATCCCTAGTGATACTGAATCGGTCCCATATGACACAGAGCAAAGGAAATCTGACACAGGCTCAAAAAAAATGGAAACTCCCACCAACAGTATGGAAGTAGATGAGCGTTCAGATAATGGGGAGCCCATTTTGGAACTCCATGCAAATGACACCATGGATTCCGTACGCCCCTATTTTCCGAAAAAAGATAAAATAAAGCAAGACAGATCGAAATGCTCCACTTCTAAAAAACAGTCAGAACAATCGACCACAACTAAACTCAAATAATGTCTAATATCATACAGTGGAACTGCAGAGGACTAAGAAGCAATTCTGATGACATAAAAGATTTACTGATTCAATACAATCCGATAGGAGTATGTCTACAAGAAACTTTCTTATCATCTGAAGCTTCACCAAAATTTACAAATTATACAATATATAAAAAAGACAGGATTTCGGAGTCTCCTGCTCGCGGAGGAGTAGCTGTGCTTATAAAATCAAACATACCGTCCAGGCAAATTCAGTTACAAACTAGTCTAGAAGCTGTGGCAGCACGTATTTCAATCGGTATATCAATTACCCTAACTTCTATTTATATTTCCCCTTCTCAACCATTTTCAAATACAGATCTTGATAATTTGGTTATGCAACTACCATCTCCAATCTGCCTTCTTGGTGACTTTAATGGCCACCATCCATTATGGGGGTCGCCAGCGATTGACACAAGAGGCAAATTAATCGAAACATTCATGAATAATAACAACCTAACTATACTAAATTCTGGATCTCCCACTTATATTAACCTATCTACAGGATCTACCTCTGCAATAGACTTGTCTATCTGCTCACCAGCAATTCTCCCAAGTATGTCATGGTCAGTGCTAAACAATCCTTTAAACAGCGATCACTTTCCAATCCTTTGCTCATTACAAACACGGATAACTGCAAATCTCGAGGTCCGATCCACCTGGAAGTTCAAGAAGGCAAACTGGGAGAGCTACTGTACCCAGGTCCAGTTAGACAGGAGTTATGTTCAGCAACATCCAATTGAAGACGTAACTAACTACATTACCAATCAGATACTAAATGCAGCAAAAAATTCAATCCCGAAGTCACAACCTCACAAGTACTCCCACCATAACAACTGGTGGAATACAGATTGTTCTAATGCCAAGCGTGAGAAAAACCGTGCTTGGAACAAATTCCGTAAGTTTCCGACAACCAATAATCTAATAGAATACAAAAGACTTAAAGCCAAAGCAAGGCAGATTAGGAGAAAAGCCAAACGTGACTCGTGGATCTCATTTGCCTCAACTATCACCAAAGACACTGACCCACGATTCATTTGGAGAAGAATTAAAGCACTAAATGGAAAATTCACTCGACCACCCTCTCCAATACTCTGTTGGAATGGGAAAGATCTATCGGCACCTAAGGAAATCGCCAATGCGTTAGCAGAATCATTCTCTACAATATCTGCTTCTACTTCCTACTCGATCTCCTTTCAGCGCATCAAGGCAGATGCAGAACGCCGCAAAATTAACTTCTCCACACAGCTCTCACTTCCATACAATCAACCATTTAATATAACAGAACTCAAAGAATCCTTAAATAAATCTTCAAATAGTGCGGCCGGCCCAGACGACGTACATTACATCATGCTAAAACAATTACTTGAAGAGGACTTACGTACCCTATTAATTTTCTATAATCGAATCTTCTCAGAAAATGCCTATCCGCTTTCCTGGCGTCATTCTCTCATACTTGCCATACCAAAACCAGGCAAAGACCCTTCTTTGGTTAACAATTATAGGCCAATATCTCTCACAAGCTGCATGGGGAAAATTTTTGAAAGAATGGTACATACGAGGCTTACCTGGATCTTAGAAGCAGAGAACCTTTTAACAGACCATCAGAGTGGCTTTCGTAAGAACAGATCCACTCTTGATGTCCTTATCAAAACTGAATCGAATATTCGCAACGCCTTTGTCATGAAGCAACATCTAGTCATGGTCAATTTAGATATTGAAAAGGCATTTGATACTACCTGGCGACATGGTATTATTATGGACCTTTATCATCTAGGACTAAGGGGTCATCTCCCTCAGATAATTCAGAATTTCTTGCGCCACCGCTCTTTTCAGGTCCGTTATCAGAACGTACTGTCTACACCCCATATTCAGGAAGAAGGAGTACCGCAGGGATCTATACTCAGCGCAACGTTATTTGCAATTCGAGTCAACAGCATAACTAGAGACATCCCCAAAACTGTGGAGGCATATATGTACGCGGATGACCTCGCCATCTCCTGCCAATCGCAAAGCATGAACACCATTGAGCGTCAACTCCAACTTGCCATTAACAGAATTGAATCCTGGATGTCACGCAACGGATATCGTCTAGCTGTACAAAAGTCTACCACCACTCACTTTTGTAAGAAACGTGCTGTCCACCACCATCCTGAATTACGGCTAAACAATTGTCCAATACCAGTAGTAAACAGCATCAGATTTCTCGGTCTGATTTTAGATAGTAAGCTTAACTTCCAAGCACATATCACATATCTACGAACTACTTGTCTAAAACAGTTGAACATGCTTCGATCAGTCTCATCCATGTCGTGGGGAGCTGATCGGTACTCCTTACTTCACCTCTACAAATCTCTGATCCGTTCACGCTTAGATTATGGTTCTCCCGTATATGACTCAGCTAGGAAAAGCACATTAGATCGGCTGAATGTCATCCAGCACAGTGCCCTGAGGACTGCTCTGGGCGCATTCAGGACTTCTCCCATGCAAAGTCTTTATATCGAAGCCCACGAGCCTCCATTACATCTTCGTAGAAAAACATTATTGCTTTTCTATGCTTCTAAGATCCAGAGTCTTCCATCGCACCCCAGTTGGGAGTATCTTTATCACACTCGGTGGGATTCCTTTTATGAGAATAAGCCACATGAAAATCGACCTGCTTCTCTCAGGATCAAAGATCTTATTCTGAGTTGGAACATTGATTTAGCTGATATTTTTCAGAACACAACTGCACCTATTCCACCTTGGACGTATGTTTGTGCCTCACATGACACACATTTTCTCCAGTGGGGGAAGAATGTCATATCTCCCAATAACATGAGACAGTTGCACTCAGCTCATGCTAATCTTAACTCCGATTTCTGTAAAATATATACTGATGGGTCTAAAACTGATAGTATGGTAGGTGCTGCAGCTGTCTTTCCTACATGTACAATTTCAGCCACACTACCTTTATCATGCAGTGTCTTCACTACTGAACTTTATGCCATCAAGTTAGCACTTAGTAAGATTATTGAACTTTGCATCTCACCCGCAATAATTTACACGGATTCCCTCAGTGCTATCAATGCCATAAGGAAGAATTTCTCCTCTTCTCATCCTATATTGAAAGAAATTCATTCCCAACTATTTTCCTGTAGTATGTCCAATCTGTCAATCTGCTTTTGCTGGATCCCTGGCCATTCTGGCATTCCGGGAAATGAAAGTGCAGACTTTGCCGCTAAACATCCTCAACCCACTCTCTCACAACAACCTCAGATTCCATACACTGATTACAAACCTGTTATTCGTAAAGCATGTTACCACAACTGGTCACAGATATGGAAAAGGAAGACTAACAGCAAACTTTACCAAATAAAACAAGAACCAAAGCTGTGGCTCTCTTGCTTCAGACCAAACAGACGTGAGGAAGTGGTGTTGGCAAGGCTAAGAATTGGACATACACATCATACCCATCTCCACTTGCTATTGGGAGAAATCCCACCTCAGTGTTCATCCTGTAACAGTCGGCTCACAGTCCGCCATTTTCTGCTTGATTGTCCCTTGCATTCAACCATCTGGTCAAACACTTTTCAATCAATTTCCAGGCTTAACGTATCACCTGATTTATCTCATATCCTAGGAAACAATGCAAATATTGAAGAACTTTTAACATACTTAAAATGTATTGGCCTATACAACAGCATATAATTTAACAACTATAAAGATTGGGTCATGCAATTAAACGATGAATAGACACAATTTGGCCTCAGATGCCCTTGTGTCTTTAAACCCAATAACAACAACAACAAGGACTAATAGATTAACAGTAGCCACTGGCAGAGGTGAAAGTGATTCTTGCATTGCTTCTATTGGAATGAGCAGCAGCCTGGAAAACAAGATGCAGGGTATTTCAGAGACTGCTGGGAATCGTTGCGGTACAAATAAACACATGGGTTGTGTTAGGGTAGCTAAGAATAGGAACAGGTGCATATATACTTGCATGTACACCAATGCTAGGAGTTTGGTAAATAAAGTTGATAATTTGAGGTATTGCTCAAAACATCAAAGGCTGATATTGTTGGGATATCAGAGACGTGGTGTCACACAGATATAAGGAATGCAGAACTGGAATTTGGGGAGTACAGTGTATACAGGAAGGATAGGAAGAGAGGAGTGGTTATGCTATTAGTTAAGAAACACATAAAACCCAAGGAAGTGCAGTGTTGAGTCAGTTTGGTGTAACATAAGCATTGGGAAATCAAAATTGAGAGGAGGAGTGTGTTATAGGCTTAATGATTCTGATAAGTATAATAAGAAACTGTACAGGGAAATAGAGTTGGCCAGTAAATCAGAGAGTCTTATAATGGGGTATTTTAATTTCCCAGGTATTGACTGGAATTTGTGGGTTGGTCACTCACACACTAGCAAGACTTTTGTGGATTTATTGGATGATTGTTTTCTACATCAGCATGTTCGAGAGGCAACTAGAGGGAGTAATACCCTTGATCTGATTATCAGTAGTGATTCTTCATGCATTAAGAATCTGCAGATAAAGGAACCACTAGGTGGCAGTAATCACACTGTGCTGAAGTGCGATTTACTCAGAGGTAACTACCATTAGGGGTAAAGGGAAGGGTTTTTTCTTTCGTAAAGGTGACTACGGTGGTCTGAGACAGTATTTAAATTCTATACAGTGGGACCAACTGATGATGTTATCAACAGCAAATTCAAAATGGGAAGCATTCAAAGAATTTATCGTGGAAGCTACTAGGCTTTACATGCCAACTAAGAAATATTGATCAAGCTTTAGGCCTAAATGGATGTCAGATGAACTAAAGAGACATGGCAGAGAAGAAAAATGAATGGGATACATATAAATTAATGGGTGACATGGAAGCCTATGATAGATATAAGCTGGTTTGTAACAAAGTCATAAAGAAGATTAGGCAGGCAAAGGCAGATTATGAGAATTCTTGGCAAAGGATGCAAAGAAAAACAACAAAGAGTTCTTTACCTATGTAAACTCTAGAAGGAAAGGGATGAATCAGATTGGTCCACTGGATATTTGATGGTTCAACTGTTGATGATCGTGCTCAGGTGGCTAACAAACTAAATGAGTATTTTGCATCTACATTCACCTATGAGGAGTTATTCAGGGATCACTGCCAGAGGTGAGTTAAACTCTGGCAGTGATCTAGATGATTTTGTAATAACTGAGAGGAAAGGGGAGGAGAAATTGTTGAAGGTAAACATAAAAAAGGCACCTGGAGTGGATGGGATCTATCCAGTTATTAAAGGAGGTAACAAAGGAAGTAAGCAAACCCTTATCCATAATTATGAGAGCTTCTTTGGACCCCAATTCACAAAGGAGGATCAAAGGGCGACACAAGTAATTATAGACCTGTTAGTTTAACTTCTGTTCCAGAAAAATTAATGGAGGCACTGGTTAAAGAAGCACTGCAGGATCATCTAGACAAGACTTCAGTTATAGCTCGGACACAGCATGGTTTTGTTAAGGGCAAGTCTTGCCTGACCAAGTTGATTGGATACTATGATGCAGTCACAAAAGAACTGGATGCAGGGAATAACTTTGATATTATATACTTGGATCTTAGAAAGGCTTTTGATACTGTTGCACATGGAAGACTGCTGCATAAATTGGAGTAGTATGGCATTGGAGGCAAAATGCTGCTATGGATAAAGGGGTGGTTGAGGGGGAGAAGACAGAGTGGTAATCAATGGACACTGCTCATCTTGGACTAATGTTATTAGTGGAGTCCCTCAGGGTTCAGTATTGGGTCCATTATTGTTTTCTGTATTTATAAATGATATTGATGATGGTATATCAAGCTTAATGTCCAAGTTTGCAGACGATACGAAGGTTGGCAGGGTTGTCAAGGACACTATGACACTGACACTATGCTGCTGCAACAGGATCTGGAAAGGTTGAGCAGATGGGCTGAGAGGTGGCAAATGAAGTTTAACATTGACAAATGACAAAAGTACTACATATGGGAAACAGCAATCCCAGAGCAACGTATCAACTCTGTGGTACTACACTGACAGTGGTAGAGAATGAAAGGGACCTGGGGGTGGTTGTGCAGGCAGATATGAAGTTCTCTGAGCAGTGCAGACGGGCTGCAAGTGTAACTCATGGTGTATCGTCAATGATATATAGGAATTTTTCGAGCAGGGCTAAGGAGGTGATTATTCCCTTGTATAAGGCAATGGTCAGGCCACACCTAGAGTACTGTGTACAGACCTGGAGGTCTCATTTCAAGAAGGATGTAGAGCTGCTGGAACGAGTACAGAGAAGGGCAACAAGATTAGTGAATGGAACAAAGGGGTGCTCTTATGAAGAAAGGCTTAAGTTTTGCAAATTACAGTGTCTGGAGACTAGGCACCATTGAGGTGATCTGATAGAGGTATATAAAGCCTTGAATGGTTTGAGCATGCTCAATGCTGATGGGATTCTGCCTCTTGCTCAGAATAATCACCTGAGAGGGCATAAATTCAAATTGAGGAAAGACAGATGTAGGATAGACGTGCGGAAATTTGCCTTTAGCCAGCGGGTGGTTGGTTGGTGGAACAGACTTCCATCCCTTGTCGTGGAAGTTGATAGCCTAAATAAGTTTAAGGCTCAGCTGGACGGGTATTTCGAATGAACAGAGGGGTGAAGTGGAAGTGGTTATTTTATTTTTTTTTTTCCTTTGGCTGATGCTGCATAAGCTTGCTTTCTTGCATCAAATGCCTCTACTAATGCTAATGCTATTGATTTATGTTACCATCTTTGGATGAATTCAGTGGAAAAATTTGCTCAGGCATTTTTGTTCCGTATTTCTAATTCGTTTGATTATGCTTGGTGAAAGTCTTATGGTTAGCCAATTGTTTTTCAGAATTGGATACCCTGTGATCTGTTATTGTTCAGTCCCATAGTAATCAGCTCTGTCTTTTGATTTCACTAGTAATGCTGGTGTTCCACAAGGTTCTCTTCTTTCTCCCACTCTTTAATCTTTTATATTAATTATTTATAATCTGGTCTATTAATGACCTTCTTCCATTGACTGGAAATCTTGTTGATAGTAGCACATTAATGACTACAATTAATGGCCCATCTAAGTTTCTCAACTCTGTCTCATAGATTGACAGTAGAGGGTTTCAGATGACTATAGAAAAGGCATACATTTTCTGCTGTATGCATTTTCTATGGGTAGCGTTCCTCTGAATTGGTATCTTTAATTCCCCAACTTTCTTCTGAATGCATGCTGTAACCAGTCTGCATTCATTCACTATCCAACTTCAAGATGACAGCACTAACTTTTTTCTTTTCATTTGTCTTGTCTATTTCTGTTCTTTGGAACAACCCTCCTGCACATGTATTTCCAGAAAATTACAATCTACAGAAAAATTACAGAAATTTGTCTAACATTATCATATACTTCTGTCTTCTCAGCCTTCAATCCCTGCACAATATTAGTACTGTAGGTTCTAATACCTTTTGTGTTTGTTGTTTTCATAAAAAATTAAAAATAATAAATAAATTTATTGTTTTGTGCTTATAAGCTTAAATAGAATTTTTATTGTGATTTCTTATGACTTGTGTAGTTCAGTTTTGTACGCCGATTTCTTTTAAAATTTTTCCTCTATTTAGTGATATATGCTATTGACCTGAACCCCTAATCATAAAAATGTGGTAACTTTTTTTTTCACTTAAATTTTCTATGAAGTTTACCCATTTTGTGTTTATAAACTTGAGTAGAATTTTTATGTGCTGATTTCTTATAGCTTATATAGTTCGATTTTTGCACCATCTGACTTTTTATTTTTCCTTTTTCTCTCTATAGTGGTGTGTGCTATAAACGGCAAATGCAGCCATTAAGCAAACATTCCATATTTCAGAAGCATCCACATAGTATTCAATTAGTGGAAATACCTGCAAATGAAAATGGCTATCAAAGGTGTATCAAATTATCTCTTAGTTCACAGAATTCATCCATTAATATTAATGATGGGCTGCTGTTAGGGGTACACATTGTGGAGTAAGTAGATAAATTTTTGCTAAAATTTTTTAGTTATTATCATATTTATGTTATGTATAATATTTCACATACTGAAATGTGGATTACGAATGGCATCACCTAGGAAATGTACTGGGTTGAATGGTAGAAATGTCTAGTCTCCATTCGTTAGGTAATGATACAGTACAAGCTCTATTTAAGGTTTGCTTTTTTGTACAAAATTTGAGTACTTGAAAATTTGAAAGTTGAGAAAATTCTTTAATCGTGGTTATATATAAAACAAGCAGAAAGAAACACTCCATTACTAATCACAAATACTTGTTTTAACCTAATAAAAATAGGAAACATACAACAGCATGGTACACTTTATTCTTTTTTTTTTTTCTTTTTTTTTTTTCTTTTTTTTTTTTTTCTTTTTTTTTTTTTCTTTTTTTTTTTTTCTTTTTTTTTTTTTTTATGAGAACCTATAGTACTTAGTACCGTGCGTGGGTTGGAGGTTGAGAAGACGAAAGAAGATATTTGTTGATATTGGACTTGAACTTCTGTAGATTGTAATTTTCAGGAAATACGTATGAAGGAAGGTTGTTCCAGAAAACGGCAGTTGAATGAATAAACGAGGAAGATGAAAAGTTGGTTCTGTGAGTTTGAAGTTCGACAGTAAATGGATGTTGGCTGGTGGCGGCACGTGTTTGGACTATTTTGAAAGAGAGAGAGAGAGCGGGAATTATAGAAGCCAATTCAGAAGAACAGTGCCCATGGAACTATCTGTAGAAGAGGCATGCAGCAGAAACAGTATGTCTATGAGAGAGCTAGTGGAGAGATTCTGTTAGAGACGAATCATTAATTAACCTAACTGCCCTCGTCTGAATGGAATCAAGAAGCCTGAGAGAGGTTTTAGGGGCACCACCCCAAATTCAAACTAGTGTTCAATGTAATAAAAATTTATTGCCATTGTTAATTAAAATTGAAGTATTTTTATACATACTAGGAATATCATTATTTTAAAATAAACCGGGAGAGGTCTGCTTTTTTTTCTTGTTATCAGATGAAGAGCAGTTATCTGTCTAGTCGGTGAAATTGATCTGGCTGCATTATGATAGTTTAAACACTTATTTTTGGACATCCTCAAAGTCACAAACTGCCTCTCCAAATGTAGGAATTGGCATTTCCTTGTACATTTCCTCTTCACTATCTGCAAACTTTTCTTTCTCCTTTTTTGCAGTATTGCATATATATATAAGGTGTCTCAAAAATATTAGTACAAACGTTTAGTGGAGGTAGGTAACATCTAAAGGAATGTGAATCGCATAGGAACCCATAACCGGAAACATCACTGTAAGTCGGTAGATGGCGCTGTTCATTAGTTCGTGAGAGGGAAAATTTTTGGTTTACTCATTCAAGCAGTAGTCGCCGCATGAAGAGCATGCATCGATATGCGAACTGTGAGCTGGCAGACATGCACCTAGTGTATGGATTAGCGGAGGGCAATGGATGAGCCGCTCATCGAATTTATGGAGAACGCTTCCCAGACAAACATGTACTGGACCACCATTTGTTTGCGCGTTCTGCATCAAAATTTGAGCAATTATGGCTCATTTAGAGGTAACAGGAGTAATGCAGGCAGACCACGTTCGACGCGAACTCCCGCAATGGAATAAAGTGTGTTGAATGCCATCCAGAATAATCCTACTACCAGCACACGTGCTGTTGCCTCTGCCTTAGGAGTGTCTCGTTGCAATGTACAGCGTGTCTGGCTCGACGATTCCTTACACCCCTTTCATCTCCAAAGCATTCAGTTACTGCTCCCCCAAGATCATCCTGCATGTGTGGCTTTTGCACAGTGGTTTTTCTTAGAAAGTTTTTCTAATTTTCCAGCCTATGTTTTGTTCACGGATGAGGCTTATTTCACTCGGGAAGGCTTATTCAATCAGTATAATGCTCATGTGTGGGCTCACGAACAACCCACACGGTGTTCATCCCCCATGCGGCACAACATCGCTTCACAATAAACATGTGGCCAGGTATGGTCGGTGACTGGTTAGTCGGCACATACCTGTTACCATCCCGCATGAACTCCACCAAATATCGGATATTTCTTGAACAAGTTCTGCCAGGGTTACTTGACGATGCTCCAGCAAATGTGAGACGCAACGTTTGGTTTCAACATGACGGGGCACCTGCCCATTATGAAAGGTGTTGTTCGTGACCATTTGAACAGGCGTCGATGGATTGGCTGTGGTGGACCCATTGCCTGGCCCCCCACGTTCACCTGATTTATCGAGCCTTGATTTCTTTCTGTGCGGGGGCCCTCAAATCTATCATGTATGAATCGCCTGTGGAGACGGAAATGGATCTCGTGGCGAGACTCGTCTGTGCTGTTGCTACTGTCAAAGAAACTCCAGGTGTGTTCGACCGTGTCTGTCAATCCATGCTGCGTCGGTGTCACGCATGCATCGCGTCTCATGGTAGAATCTTCGAGCATCTGTCGTAAAATAATGAAATGTATCCATCTCGTACCCCATTGTTAATATTATGTCAAATAAATGTTTGTCACTAATTACTGTCTTGTGTTATTTCTGCTTCTTGTGCCTCTGCTACTAATTTCCCGTGACGTTTCCGGTTATGGGTTCCTATGCGATTCACATTCATTTAGGTGTTACCTACCTCCCCTAAACATGAGTACCAAAATTTTTGAGACACCCATCAGCCACAAAAAAAAAAAAAAAATCCCTTATTTCACCTATCCACTCGCTCCAAATGTTTGTCAAGTTCTGCCTTGAATCTATTTAAGCTATCAACTTCTACGACAGATGGAAGTTTGTTCCACCAATTGACCACCCACTGGCTAAAGGCAAATTTCCGCACATCTATCCTACATCTGTCTTTCCTCAATTTGAATTTATGCCCTCTCAGGTGATTATTCTGAGCAAGAGGCAGAATCCCATCAGCATTGAGCATGCTCAAACCATTCAAGGCTTTATACACCTCTATCAGATCACCTTGCCGGTGCCTAGTCTCCAGACACTGTAATTTGCAAAACTTAAGCCTTTCTTCGTAAGAGCAATCCTTTGTTCCATTCACTAATCTTGTTGCCCTTCTCTGTACCCGTTTCAAAAGCTCTACATTCTTCTTAAAATGAGACCTCTGGACCTTTAAACAGTTCTCAAGGTATGGCCTTACCTTTGCCTTATACAAGGGGATAATCACCTCCTTATCCCTGCTAGAAAAATTCCTGTACATCATTGACAAGACACTATGAGCTACTCTTGCAGCCCGTCCACACTGTCAGAAAACTTTATATCTGCATGCACAATTACCCCCAGGTCCTTTTCATTCTCTACCATTGTCAGTGTGGTACCACAGAGTTGATACCTTACTCTGGGATTACTGCTTCCCATATGTAGTACTTTTTACATTTGTCAATGTTAAACTTCATTTGCCACCTCTCAGCCCATCTGCTCAACTTTTCTAGATCCTGTTGCAGCAGTGTACTGTCGTTAGTGTCATTAAAAACCCTGCCGATTTCCCATCGTCTGCAAATTTGGACATTAAGCCTGATATTAAGCCATCATCAATATCAATAATGAATATAGAAAAACAACAATGGACCCAACGACGAACCCTATGGGACTCCAAGAAGAGCAGTGTCCATTGATTACCACTCTGTCTTCTCCCATTCAGCCATCCCTTTATCCATAGCAGCAATTTGCCTCCAATGCCACACTGCTCCAATTTTGCAACAGTTTCAAGGGCTTTTCTAAGATCCAAATATATGATATCAAAGTTATTCTTTGCATCCAGTTCCTTTGTGACTACATCATAGTATCCAATCAAAATAGTCAGACAAGACTTCCCCTTAACAAACCCATGCCATGTCCGAGCTGTAACTGAAGTCTTGTCTACGATCCTGCAATCCTTCTTCAACCAGTGGCTCCATTAATTTCCCTGGAACAAAAGTTAAACTAATAGGTCTGTAATTACCTGTGTCTCCCTTTGATCCTCCTTTGTGGATTGGGGTCACATTTGCACATCTCCAGTCCATGGGTACCTCCCATGAGTCCAAGGAAACTCTCATAATTATGGCTAAGGGTTTGCTTACTTCCTTTGCTGCCTCCTTTAATATTAGTGGATAGATGCCATCAATCCCAGGTGCCTTTCTTATATTTATCTTCAACAATTTCTCCTCCACTTTACTGTCAGTTATTACAAGATTATCTAGATTACTGCCAGAGTTGAATACACCTTTGGCATTCCCCTCCCTGAATAACTCCTCACGTGTGAATGTCGATACTAAAATATTCATTTAGTTTGTTAGCTACCTGAGCAGGATCATCAACAGTTGAACCATCGATATCAAGTGGACCAATCTGATTCATCCCCTTCCTTTTATTGTTTACAGACGTAAAGAACTCTGCTGTTTTTATTTGCATCCATTGCCAAAAATTTCTTGTAATCTGTCTTTTCCTGCCTAACCTTCTTTATAACTTGGTTACAGACCAGCTTATATGTATCATAGGCTTCTGTGTCACATGTTAATTTATATGTATCCCATGCATTTTTCTTCCCTGTCACATTTTTCTTCTCTGCCATATGTCTCATTAGCTCATCTGACATCCATTAGGCCTAAATCTTGAACAATATTTCCTTTTTGGTATGAAAAGCCTAATAGCTTCCAAAGTTAAATCTTTGAATGCTTCCCATTTTGAATTTGCTGTTGGTAACATGATCAGTTGGTTCCACTGTATAGATTTTAAATACTGTCTCAGACCACCGTAGTCGCCTTTACGAAAGAAAAAAACCTTCCCTTTACCCCTGATGGTAGTTACCTCTTTGAGTAAATCCCTCTTCAGCAGAGTGTGATTACTGCCACCTAGTGGTACCTTTATCTGCAGATTCTTAATGCACAAAGAATCACTACTGATAATCAGATCAAGAGTATTACGCCCTCTAGTTGCCTGCCGAACATGCTGCTGTAGAAAACAATCATCCAGTAAATACACAAAAGCCTTGCTAGTGTGTGAGTGACCAACCCTCAAAATCCGGGAAATTAAAATCCCCCATTTATAAGACACTCTGATTTACTGGCCCACTCTGTTTCTCTGCACAATTGCACATTATACTCATCAGAGTCATTAGGCCTATAACACACACCTACTGTCATTTTTCCTTTCCTAGTGCTTATGTCACACCAAACAGACTCAGCATTGCATTGTCCACCCACATCAATTGAATGCAGTTCCTTAGATTTTGTGCTTCTTCACTAACAGCATAACCCCTCCTCCCTTCCTGTCCTGTCTATCCTTTCTGTACACATTGTACTCCCCAAATTCCAGTTCTGCACTGCTTGTCTGTGTGAAACCATGTCTCTGATATCCCAACAGTATCTGCATTTGATCTGTTGACTAACACTTCAAGCTCATTGAATTTATTAACTATACTCCTAGCATTGGTGTACATGCCAGTATACATGAACCTGTTTCTACCCTTAGTTACCCTAACACAGCCCATGTATTTACTTGTTCCACTATGACTCCCAGCAGTCCTGGAAATTCCCATTGCCTTGTTTCCAGGCTGCTGCTCAATTGCATTTCAATAGAAGTAGTGCAAGAATCACTTTTACCTCTGCCAGCGTCTACTGTTAATCTATTAGTCCATGTATCCCTACAAGCTAGCAGTTTTCTGACCCACCTAGTTCTGCTTCAATAGCATCAGCAAATATTCTTGCACCCTTTCTATTTAAGTGAATCCCATCCCTGTAGAAGCAGTCTCTCTTGTTAACAAGCACAGACCAGGCTGAGAAAAATTCTACCCCTTGAGCCTTGCACAATCTCTCCATGGCAGAAATGATCGACAAGGCTCTCATCATATACTCCCTCCTATCATGTCTGAGCAGAATTGCAGACACTTTCAAATTCAACCCTAACTCACGGCTTTTTTCAGCATTGTCTTTTATTTCTTAAGTAATTCTGCCGGTCTTCTACTCTTATTATCATTTGTGCCAACTTGTACAACAATGTCACCCTTTGTGATATTGTTGATATCTTTGATATATTGTTAAGGATGATATCTGCCCTACAGTCATCAACCTATGCCCCTTGCAGATATACCCTGGTCCTGTTCCGTCTATCCTTTTTTGCACAGTATGGTCCTCGTTTCCCTGACGATAGAGTCATCACCTACAACAACCAATTCCTTTGGGACCAGCGCATTCTGCCTTGGGTGTTGCCGCTATGTTGCTTGATGTTCAAGTGCAAGCTCTGGCATTGATGTGGGCAGCTTAAGCTTGAATCACCCCTCAATTTAAATCCTTCGAGGGCATCTACCTTGTCCTTCAAGCTCTCATATAAGCCCATAACAATGCCGAGTTGGCGCCTGATTTCCTCGCACTCCTTACATCGTGCACACACAAAGGCATTCCCCTTGGCAATATTATGTCCCATTCCTGATGCCTCCGCAAACATCAAACAAACAGTGTATTTCAATAGACTGTGATTCAGAGGACAACCGTCCCCCCTCAGTTCTCCCCTGAGCCACAGCACTTCCACTAGTTTGAGCCTTTTGCTTTGCTGCTCTGGTTATAGTCATGCTTTCTATTTAAGTTCATTAAAATTCCAATACAAAATATAACCCTAAACCTATATTCCAATGCAGTTATAACACTATATATATATATATATATATATATATATATATATATATGTATTTCGGTATCGAATATTATCTCCAAGTTACGTTATTTGACTTTCTTATTCCCTGTCAACTTATATGTATTAATTTATGATGTTACGTTTGTAATAACTAGGTCGCCATAATTATTTAGTTAAAAAAAAGTACAATTCAATCAACAATGAAATTTAATAAGATTAATAAATTTTACTTATTAATTGATACTACTATACTCGCTACCTTGTTTTCCGTTAAACCTTGCACTAGTCCACGTATCGTATAACAATGGCAGCAAGTTACGAACGGTTAATCTACGGACATAAGGTATTATTTACTTTCCAAATCGCGCTATCTAAATTAAAAATAACCACGGAGCTTGATTATGTCTATAAGCTACTTATAGAAAATAATTTAATCTAACAATTAAGTCAATAAAGCGGCTAAGTATAATTAAAAACTTTTCGTTCGCGGGAGCTGCGAAACCTGTCCACCCATGGATTTGATACCCTTACCGATACTAAGTAATATCCTACAAAATCTCTAGGCACCTCCGTAGCCAGGTGGGAAGGAGCAGCAGTGCGTAGCACACGCTTCTTGATTAGACCGGGGTTCGAGCCCGTCACCACCGAATACGGAGGATGCGGAAAGGTCAGGGAATGACCACCGCATATCCCGGAGTAATATGGCCTTAGTTGCTAATGCTCCTAAAAACCAAATAACAAACAACAACAAACAAAATCTCTATATAAATTCAATTTAAACTAAAGTATTATTACTAGGAATATAAAGCAACTCTAAAAAATAAATTATTATATGCCAATTAAAGTCAATAAAAAAGCAAAAACTTCTCTATTTTCTGGAGCTGTAAAAACTTTGCCTGTTCACATGTATTCTTGCATCCATGCCAACTAAAGATAGGGAAGAAAAAAAACTACAACAACTAACAATAGTAACATTAATAAATACTTTATTTCTGTCCTATATGTTGAACAGTTGCACAAAAAGCTTAACCTATTCTTTAAAGATGCCGAATTTAAGATTGTGGCTAGATCAGTACAGAAATTCCACACTGTACTGAACAATCACTCAATCCTTTCCTCCTTTACAACACAAATAAATGACCTGGCATACAATATTTCTTGCAGTGATTGTGACTTGTCTTACCAAGGATCGATGCAATTTCCGCTGAATTTTAGAGTTAAACAGCATGCATCCTCAGTTCGTGCTTCTCCTTCAGCGGTTCCAGAATTAGTCTTTCGTGCCATTTATGAAAAACCTACATTTTTATTGAACAAAGCTAAAATATTTAAGTGTCCAATATAATTATACGAGACTATTAATTGCAGAAACTGTCAAAATTAAATTACATGAGAATTCTATTAATGTTTACCATCCATATTGTGTTCAATTGATTTTTTAATTGTTTTTTATTTATTTTCAAATTATTAGTTTTTACTGTAATCATTTTGGGTTAATGTTGTATTCATCTTAATTTCTGGAGAGTTGCATACGGAAGTGTTCTGTGTATCCTATTGAGGTAAATTTCTCTTATTCTTCTAGAAATATTGAAATCATTGTAGAATGTATTGAGCATCATAGTTCTGATTTATACACTCAAATTCTTATTTATTTAGCTTAGACATGAATCCAGATTTGATGTCACTGCATGTAGGTGACCGAATCCTTGAAGTTAATGGAACGCTTGTGAAAAATCAGTCTATTGAGGAGGTAAGTTGATGTGTTTTCTGCTCTGGCATTTCTGACATTTTTGTTGTTCACGAAACTTGTAAGATATTAGTATAGTCAGTACATTTTCATTATACTAAAACAGTATAATAGAATATAGAATATCTTACTAGAATATAGTAAGGTATATTAGTATAATGAGTACATTCTATAATGATACCATATTTTGAATATATTTTTAAAAAAAGTTTTTGAAAAATAAATTTCTCACAGAAAATCCTAACCCATTTAAAAGAAATGTAAATTTAATTTCTCAGAACTGGTGATATATTATTATTACTACCACTGCAGGTGATCTCTAAATACCATCTTTGCATATCTGAATTCCTGCTGAAGCGACTTTACATAATGCTTCTAAATTTGTTTATCCACTTGGCATTGTGAGGCATCTGTACATTGTGAGGAACCCTCACAGTGACTGCTGATCATCCATATTAGCAACTCTGGATCCAGTGCCCACAGGCTAACACCATAGGAATCTGGCATTCCCATTCCATGTGACCAGAAGAGGCAAGCTTCGGCACACCACTTTGGCACTTGCTCGGACAAGGCAGGAGGTCTTGAGCTGGCTTGCTGAGGTTCATCTTGTGAGTTTGCCTATGAGAGTGGGAGCCCTGGACTCCTAATTCTAAGTGCATTTATTACTTTCTGGGTGGTGGGTGCAAAACCTAAAGCACTGAACCCAAACAGTAAAAACCACACGAATCCTGATAAACTAAATTCTTCTTTTGGAATCCCAACATGATCCCTAGCGGAATACAATTCTGATAATAATACTACCACTGCAGAAAAAAAAAGTCCAGGACAGAAGAAATACCAGGACCAACACTGAAGACTTCCTGGAAATTCATTCCACTAGCAAAAAGTCAATAAAGCTGATGTCACCTTTCTTTATTCAGAAGAGTTTGGAGTGATTGGCGAATTACCTGAAATCAGTTAGTGGCTGTGTTCCGACAGTATTTTAGTAGAAACCAACATTGAAAGGCAAGCATTCAGAACAGTTTCTTCGAGGCACCTTTATTGGTAGAATTCTGATCATAGTAGTCGTCATAAGACACTAAATTTGTCTCATGGCATCATCTCACAATGATCATCTTGATGTATTCGAGGAAGAAATCATTTGTTATTAATTCTCATCGTTATCACAAGTAATTACAGCTGTAAACTGAATATTTGTGTGGGGGATGGGAATCTGGTACCCACTAAAAATTTTATTCTTACTTTCAACTCTCCAATGTTTCCTAATTCCATTATAGCTGAGTACTGGGTGTTAATTTCATTAACACCCAGTACTCAGAAAAATCCCATGAAATCATGGGATTTTTCACTCCAAAATCTGTGTTTTAACTGCCAAGGAGAACACCCTGCATATTCAGAAGCATACCTGTAGCAGCAGTAAGAGAAAGAAATATGGAGACTTAAGGCTGAGTTGAGCATATCCTATCTATCCAAAGTGGTATATTGGAAAACAGTTAAGGCAGTAAATAGCAGCAAACCCTCTGCTGCTTCTTCTTCTTCAGCTATGTTGAGAAGTTGCAAGAAAACTAATGGAGGCACTGGTTAAAGACTAATGGAGGCACTGCAGGATCATCTAGACAAGAATTCAGTTATAGCTCAGACGCAGCATGGTTTTGTTAAGGGCAGGTCTTGCCTGACCAATTTGATTGGATACTATGATGTAGTCACAAAAGAACTGGATGCAGGGAATAACTTTGATATTATATATTTGGATCTTAGAAAGGCTTTTGATACTGTTGCACATGGAAGACTGCTGCACAAATTGGAGCAGTGACAAATGACAAAATTACTACATATGGGAAACAGCAATCCCAGAGCAACGTATCAACTCTGTGGTACTACACTGACAGTGGTAGAGAATGAAAGGGACCTGGGGGTGGTTGTGCAGGCAGATATGAAGTTCTCTGAGCAGTGCAGACGGGCTGCAAGTGTAACTCATGGTGTATCGTCAATGATATATAGGAATTTTTCGAGCAGGGCTAAGGAGGTGATTATTCCCTTGTATAAGGCAATGGTCAGGCCACACCTAGAGTACTGTGTACAGACCTGGAGGTCTCATTTCAAGAAGGATGTAGAGCTGCTGGAACGAGTACAGAGAAGGGCAACAAGATTAGTGAATGGAACAAAGGGGTGCTCTTATGAAGAAAGGCTTAAATTTTGCAAATTACAGTGTCTGGAGACTAGGCACCATTGAGGTGATCTGATAGAGGTATATAAAGCCTTGAATGGTTTGAGCATGCTCAATGCTGATGGGATTCTGCCTCTTGCTCAGAATAATCACCTGAGAGGGCATAAATTCAAATTGAGGAAAGACAGATGTAGGATAGACGTGCGGAAATTTGCCTTTAGCCAGCGGGTGGTTGGTTGGTGGAACAGACTTCCATCCCTTGTCGTGGAAGTTGATAGCCTAAATAAGTTTAAGGCTCAGCTGGACGGGTATTTCGAATGAACAGAGGGGTGAAGTGGAAGTGGTTATTTTATTTTTTTTTTTCCTTTGGCTGATGCTGCATAAGCTTGCTTTCTTGCATCATATGCCTCTACTAATGCTAATTCAAGACTCAAGGGAATCTGGAAGATTCTGGTGAGTAGGAAATTTTTATCAATGTGGCCTGCCCTTGTAGGTAGAAGGAATCTATTTTGTAGAGATGGTATTCATTTTACCAAAGGTAGTGCAAGAATTTTTGTCATTATCATTGAAGATACCTTACAGGTTCACTGCTAGTTAGAGGGGAGAAGGGTAATATAGATTTGCATTTATCTGATGATATGGGTCAAAGTGTGCAGTAGCACACTCTTTGAGTAGACCAGGGTTCAAGCCCCTGACTTCTAAATATGGTCAATCTGCCAATCTGCACTGGACCAGCGTTGCAGATCATGGTCCATTTCCCTCAGCATGAATTGTTCCGGAGGTTTCGATCCTGCAGTGGTTGATAATGGCCTCAATTTTTTATTTATAATGTATTTAGGAAAGATAGAAGGAGTGGATGGGTCATGCTTCTTATTAAAAGCAGCCTGAGCATGAAAAGAGCTTTTCTGAGTCTGAAGTTATGTCCACCAGCTTAGAATCTGTGCGTTGTGAGGTAGTTGGAAGTAAAGGAACGATGGGAGTGGGAGTAATCTAGAGAGGCAACCAGAGAGACAGTAATACTCTTGATCTGATTTTCAGGCGTGATTATTCATGCTTTATCTGCAGATAAAGGAACCACTAGGTGGCAGTGACAACAGTGTGCTGATGTGGGATTTACTTAAAAATGTAACTACTATCAGGGGTAAAGAGAAGGTTTTTTGCTTTTGTAAAGGTGACTATAGTGGTCTCAGACAGTTTTTAACTTCTATACAATGAGGTCAACTAATGATGGTACCAACAGCAAATTCTAAATGGGAAGAATTCAAGGAAGTAATCCTGGAAGCTACTAGGCTTTTTGTCCCAACTAAGAAATATTGTTCAAAGTTTAGGTCTAAATGGATGTCAGATGAGCTAATGACACTCGTAGCAGAGAAGAAAAATGCATGGGATACATATAAATTATCAGGTGACACAGAAAACTATGAGAGATATAAGCAAGTCTGTAATCAAGTGAAGGCAGTTAGCCAAGTGAAGTTAGCCAAGTGAGGCAGATTTTGAAAAATCTTTGGCAAAGGATGCAAAGAAAACAGAAAATGCTTCTTTACTTATGTAAACTCTAGAAGGAAGGGGATGAATCAGAATGGTCCACATTATATTGAAGGTTTGATTGTTGACGAACACTGCTGTGGTAACTGACAAACTGAATGAGTATTTTGCATCTGCATTCACACGTGAGGAAGTCTGTAGGGAATTGGAGGCCAGTAGCTTATCAGACTCTAACAGGGAGCTAAATGATTTTGTAATAACTGAGAGCAAAGTTGATGAAAATGGTTGAAATTGCACATATAACCAGATAGATGGCATCTATCTGGTTATATTATAGGAGGCAGCAAAAGAAGTAAGCTTCTTTTGCTGCCTCCTATAATATAATGGGAGCTAATTATGGAAGCTTCCTTGGACTCAGGGGAGGTCCCCATGGACTGGAGACATGCAAATATGTCCCCAATTCACAAAGGGTGACACAAGTAATTACAGACCTGTTAGTTTATCTTCTGTTTCAAGGAAAATAATGGAGTCAATGTTTAAAGAAGCACTGCAGGATCATCTAGACAAGACTGCAGTTATAGTTCAGACAAAGCATGGATTTGTTAAGTGTAAGTCTTGTCGGACAAATTTGATTGGATACTATGATGAGGTCATAAAGGAACTTAATGCAAAAAATAATTTTAATATCATATACTTGGATTTTAGCAAAGCTTTTGATACTGTTGCAGATGGAAGATTACTGTCCAAATTGGTGCAGTGTAGGATTAAGGGCAAGTTTCTGCAATGGATAAAAGGGTGGTTGAGTGGGGGAAGACAGAGAACAGTAATCAATGGACACCGCTCTTCGTGGCCTAATGTTATTAGTGGAGTCCCCCAGGGTTTGGTGTTGGGCTCAGTGTTGTTTTCTGTATTTGTCAATGATAATGATGAAGGTATATCAGGGTTAATGTCTAAGTTTGCAGACGATATGAAAATTGGCAGGGTTGTTAATGACAGTAATGATAGTATACTACTGCAACAGGATCTAGAAAAGTTGAGCAGATGGGCTGGGAGATGGCAACTGAAGTTTAACATTGACAAATGAAAATTACTGCATATGGGTAGCAGTAACTGCAGGATAATGTACCAACTGTGTGGTACTACAATCAGGGTAGTAAAGAATGAAAAGGACCTGGTGGTAACTGCAGTCAGACATGAAGTTTTTTGAGCAGCGAAGACAGACTGCATGAGTATCTCATGGTGCCTTGTCAATGATATACAGGAATTTTGCTAGCAGGGATATGGAGGCGATTGGCCCCTTGTATAAATCAATGTTTAGGCCACACCTAGAGTACTGCATACAGGTTTGGAGGCCTCATATTAAGAACGATGTAGAGCTGCAGGAATGAGTTAGGAGAAGGGCAACGACAAGATTGGTGAGTGGAACAAAGGGTTGTTCTTACTAAGAAAGACTTAAGTTCTGCAAATTACAGAGTTTGAAGACCAAGCACCTGCAAGGTGATCTAATTGAGGTGTTAAAGCCTTGAATGGTCTGTGCAAGCTCAGTGCTGATGGGATTCTTCCTCTTTCTCAGATTACTGAATTTGATTAATTCAGATTACTCAATTATTTTGAGTGAATGGATGAGTGAAATGGGAACTTTTTTTTTTTTTTTTGGCTGATGCTATATAAGCTTGCTTTCTTGCATCATATGCCTCTTCTAATGCTAATGCTCATGAACTGCATCCAATCTTGATATCAACAGCAGAACAAATCTGTGGTAACCTCAGAAGGTTTTATCAGACATTATAACCCAAGTAGTTTGTGCATCCAAAAACTCCACAACAACCCACAATACAACACAGTGGATGAACTAGTTGATGATTATAGTTAGCAATGTACATTCCAACATGCACAGATATGAAAATATAAAAGGGCAATCTTTGCTTGAAAAGTCAGTGATCACATATAGCCATATATGTCGCAGCATGTACAGATTAAAGATGAATGAAGCTACTGTATCCTTTAACACTTCTTTCCAAGTTCTGAAATGTTTTGACTCTGCTCTATAAATAATCAGTGATCTCATCTGTTATGTTTATATTGTGTTTGCAGTGGCAGGTTTCATTTTATTTCAACTCTCTGTCCTCCCCTCCCTCCAGGTGAAACCTTAGGTTAACATAATCCATTTGTTATGACTGCAGTAGATTAATTATTGAACTGAAGAAATAGTTTTAAACTTATAAAATTTTCACTTGAAGAAAATTAAAGATTTCCAAAGAATCATTTTAAATAAAATTTTACCTTTATTTTAGTAACAATTTCCAAGCCATAATTGCCTTTGTTTATATCTGTTTGTTATTAGATTGAGGAGCTTATCCGATCAACAAAGAAAGTTTTACAGCTCACTATAGAACATGACCCAAATGCAGTGACCAATCAGCGTTCACTACCTTTTCCATCACATGTTCGGGTAGATCGTGAGAGAATATACAAGAAGAGAGATGATCTGGGTGGTCGTTCAAGGCAGCTGAAAAAAGGAAAGGTTAATAAGGAACGATCATCATCTTTACCACGGTTATTAGCCTGGTCAGTGTCATATTATTTAAAATTTGTTTAGGATTTTTAATATGTAAACGAGCGAAGAACAGTATTTCATATAAAAGATTGCCATATAAGTTCCTCATCTGAGTTTATTACAGTCAACACAGTGTTGAAATAAAGATAGCATCTGCATCTTTATCATATATTGGGCAGTAGAGATCTGCAATTTGTTGCTGTATAACCATTGCTTGTAGTAGGTCATCAAATGTAACTGGAAAATTTAAGCACATTCTTTTTTGTAGTCCTATTTTTCTACATTGAGAAAGAACGTAGCCATTGTAGTAGCTGCACAAAGGAAGAAGGATATTCAGGAAATTTTTCATGGGTGAAAAGCTTCAAAGGGAGTGACATGACATTGGTAGCCTTGTGCAGGCAAAGTTTTAAACTTCCAAAACCAAGATCCTTGGTTTATTCCAAATTTAGATAGAGAGATTTTGAAAGTTAAATAATATTTAGTGTCCGTAGATTTACCGTTTGTAACTTGCCGCCATTGTTATATGATACAAGGTTATATCCTGTACTAGATAGCATTAGCTTAGTATAGTGTAGTATATAATATTATCAGTAAATCAGTAAAATTTATTAATCTTGTTAAACTTCATTGTCAATTAAATTGTCCTGTTTTTTAACTAAATACATATAACGACTTAGATTTTACAAACGTAACATCATTAATTAATACATAACTTGATATGGAAGTTATATAACGAAATGCTGAGATAATACTCAATACTGAAAAAAAACAAAAATATATATAGATATATAGTGTAATAACTTCATTGGGATATAAGTTTAGGGTTATAATTTTGTATTGGAATTGAAATTTTATTGAAATTGAATCGAAATCATGACTCAGACTAGAGCAGCAAATCAAAAGGCTCAAGCTAATAGGAGTCCTTTGGCTCGGGGAAGAACTGAGGGAGACAGTTGCCCTCTGAATCACAGCCTTTTAAAATGCACTGTGCTTGTTTCATGTTTGTTGAGCAATCAGGTACGGTACATGATATTGCCAAGGGAATGTCTTTTTGCATTCACGATATAAGGAGTATGAGGAAATCAGGCGAAAACTCAGCATAGTTATGGGCCTATATGAAAGCTTGAAGGAGGGGGGGGTGCTCTCGAAGGATCTAAATTGAGGGACCCTTCAAGATCTCAGCTGCCCACATCAATGCCAGACTTGCACTTGATCATCATGCAACACAGCGTCAACTACTAAGGCAGAATGCGCTGGTCCCACAGGAACTAGTAGTTGTCAGCGAAACGGGTAACATAGTGTGTAAAAAGGATAGGTGGAACAGGACCAGGGTATGTCTGCCAGGGGCCAAAGTTGATGACGTAAAGCAGATATCATCTTTCAAGGGCACAAAAGGTGATATTGTTGTACATGTCGGCACTAGGCACCTCCGTAGCCAGGTGGACAGGAGCAACAGTGTGTAGCACATGCTTCTTGATTAGACTGGCATTCGCGCCCATGAGCCACCAAATACGGAGGATGCAGAAAGTCAGGGAATGACCACCGCATATCCCCGGAGAAATATGGCCTTAGTTGCTAATGCTCCTAAAAACCAAACAACAACACGTCGGCACTAATGATATTAAGAGTAGGAGACTGGCGGAATTACTTAACAACTACAGGTCACTGTTGAAAAAAAGCTGTGAATTAGGGTTGAAATTGAAAGTCTCTGCAATTCTGCCAAGACACGATAGGAGGGAGTATATGATGAGAGCCTTGGGGTCAAGAGGTAGAATTTTTTTCAGCCTGGTCTGTACTTCTTAACAGGAGAGACTGCTTCTGTAGGGATAGGATACACTTAAATAGAAAGGATGTAGAAAATATTGCTGATGCAATCAAGGCAGTGTTAGGTGGGTTGGAAAACTGCTAGCTTGGGAGGATACACGGATAAATAGTTTAACAGTAGCCACTGGCAGAGGTGAAAGCGATTCTTGCATTGCTTCTATTGGAATGAGTAGTAGCCTGGAAAAATAGATGCAGGGTATTTCAGAGATTTTTGGGAGTCATTGCAGAACAAGTAAACACATGTGTTGTGTTAGGGTAGCTAAGAATAGGAACAGGTGCATGTATACTTGCGTATATACACCAATGCTAGGAGGTTGGTAAATAAATTTGATGAATTTGATGTGTTGGTCAAAACATCAAGATACTGTTGGGATATCAGAGATGTGGTGTCACACAGATATAAGGAATGCAGAACTGGAATTTGGGGAGTACAATGTGTACAGGAAGGATATGCAGGATAGGGAGGGAGGGGGTAGTTAAGAAACACATAAAATCCAAGGAAGTGCAGCCAGTCGACATCACTGGACAGTGCAGTGTTAAGTCAGTTTGGTGTGACATGAGCACTGGGAGATCAAAATTGAGAGTAGGAGTATGTTATAGGCCTAATGACTCTGATGAGTATAATAAGAAACTGTACAGGGAAATAGAGTGGGCCAGTAAATCAGAGAGTCTTATAATGGGGGATTTTAATTTTCTGGATATTGACTGGAATTTGTGGGTTGGTCAGTCACACACTAGCAAAGCTTTTGTGGATTTATTGGTTGATTGTTTTCTACGTCAGCATGTTCAGGAGGCAACTAGGGGGGGGTAATACTCTTGATCTGATTATCAGTATTGATTCTTCATTTATTAAGCACCTGCAGATAAAGGAGCCACTAGGTGGCAGTGATCTGAAGTGTGCTGAAATGGGATTTACTCAAAGAGGTAACTACCATCAGTGATAAAGGAAAGAGTTTTTGCTTTCGTAAGGGCGACTACGGTGGTCTGAGACAGCATTTAAATTCTGTACGGTGGAACGAACTGATGATGTTACCAACACAAAATTCAAAATGGGAGGTATTCAAAGAATTTATCCTGGAAGCTACTAGGCTTTACATACCAACTAAGAAATATTGTTCAAGATTTAGGCCTAAATGGATGTCAGATGAACTAATGAGACAGGTGGCAGAGAAGAAAAATGCATAGGATACATATAAATTAATGGGTGACATGGAAGCCTATGATAGATATAAGCTGGTCTGTAACCAAGTCACAAAGGAGATTAGGCAGGCAAAGGCAGATTATGAGAAATCTTTGGCAAAGGATATAAAGAAAAAGGCGCCTCCGTAGCCAGGTGGGGAGGAGCAGCAGTGCGTAGCACACGTTTTTTAATTAGACCGGGGTTCGAGCCCGTCACCACCAAAAATGGAGGATGCAGAAAGGTCAGAGAATGACCACCGCATATCCTGGAGCAATATGGCCTTATGTGCTAATTCTCCTAAAAACCAAATAACTGACTAACTAACTAACTACCACAGAAAAACAGCAGAGTTCTTTCCTATGTAAACTCTAGAAGGAAAGGGATTAATCAGATTGGTCCACTGGATATTGATGGTTCAACTGTTGATGATCCTGCTCAGGTGGCTAACAAACTGAGTATTTTGCATCTACATTCACACATGAGGAGTTATTCAGGGAGGAATATGCAAGAAGTGAATTAAAGTCTGGCAGTGAGCTAGATGATTTTGTAATAACTGAGAGGAAAGTGGAGGAGAAATTGTTGAAGATAAACATAAAAAAGCTACCCAGGTAGATGTGATCTATCCAGTTATATTAAGCAAAGGAAGTAAGCAAACCCTTAGCTATAATTATGAGAGCTTCCTTGGACTCAGGGGAGTTATCCATGGACTGGAGATGTGCAATGTTCAACTTTGCAAATGTGACCCCAATTCACAAAGAAGGATTAAAGGGTGACACAAGTAATTATAGACCATTTAGTTTAACTTCTGTTCCAGGGAAATTAAAGGAGGCATAGGTGAAAGAAGAACTGCAGGATCATCTAGACAAGACTTCAGTTATAGCATGGTTTTGTTAAGGAAGGACACAGCATGGTTTTGTTAAGGGAAAGTCTTGCTTGACCAATTTGATGGGATACTGTGATGTGGTCACAAAGGAACTGGTTGCAGGGAATAACTTTGATATCATATATTTGGATCTTAGAAAGGCTTTTGATACTGCTGCACAAATTGGAACAGTGTGGCATTGGAGGAAAATTGTGGCTATGGATAAAAGGGATGGTTGAATGGGAGAAGACAGAGTAGTAATCAGTGGATACTGCTCTTCGTGGACTGTTATTAGTAGAATCCCTCAGGGTTCACTGTTGAGGCCATTGTTGTTTTCTGTATTTATAAATGATATTGATGATGGTATCAGGCTTAATGTTCAACTTTGCAGACGATACGAAGGTTGGCAGGGTTGTTAAGGACACTAATGACAGTACGCTGCCGCAAATGGATCTAGAAAAGTTGAGAAGATGGGCGGCTGAGAGGTGTTCGTTATTTGGTTTTGGCGCATTAACGACTAAAGCCATATTGCTTTGGGATATGCGGTGGTCATTACCTGACCTTTCCACATCCTCCGTATTTGGTGGTCACAGACTCGAAACTCGGTCTAATGAAGAAGTGTGTGCTATGCACTGCTGCTCCTGCCCACCTGGCTACGGAAGCACCAAAAGGGCTGAGAGGTGGCAAATGAAGCTCAGCATTGACAAATGTAAAATATTACATATGGGAAGCAGTAACCCCAGAGTAACGTATCAACTCGGTGGGACTACACTGACGTGGTAGAGAATGAAAAGGACCTGGGGTAATTGTGCAGGCAGATATGAAGTTTTCTGAGCAGTTCAGATGGTCTGCAAGAGTAGCTCATGGTGTCTTGTTAATGATATACAGGAATGTTTCTAGCAAGGATAAGGAGAATTTTTCTAGCATTATCAAGCAGGGATAAGGAGGTGATTATCCCCTTGTATAAGGCAGTGGCCAGGCTACACCTTGAGATACTGTATACAGGTCTGGAGTTCTCATTTTTTGAAGGATGTAGAGCTGTTGGAACGAATACAGAGAAGGGCAACAAGATAATTGAATGGAATGAAGGGTTGTTTTTCCTTTTGCTCAGAGTTAATCACCTGAGAGGGCATAAATTCATATTGAGGAAAGATAGTTGTAGGATAGATGTGTGGAAGTTTGCCTCTGGTCAGTGGGTAGTTGATTGGTGGAACAGACTTCCATCTTTTGTTGTGGAAGTTGATAGCCTAAATAAATTTAAGGCTGAACTGGACAGGTATTTGGAACTAACAAAGGGGTGAAATGGGAGCAGGTGTTTTTTTTTTTTTTTTTTTTTTTGGCTGATGCTGCATGAACTTGCTTTCTTGCATCATATGCTAATGCTAATAACAGGGAATATAATTGTTTACAGAAATAGGAATGTAGAAATAAATATTATTAACTTAAGTATCTTAATTGGAATTATTAAAATTATACAAAATCTGGCCATTAATAGATAGTTTGTAACAACAGGAAAAATATATCCCCTCCCCCAACTCTATCACACCCCGCTATTGCTTTCTGCCATTTAAGACCATTTATATACTGTACACCATTTATTTTTTAAAGTGGTCAAGTGGCACCCTGCCTTGAAAGATCTTGACATTTTATTTTGATTTTAATGCTTTTATCTATCAAATTTGTTTAGTTTTTATTTTTATTTTATTTCCATTTTAATGATATTTCCTTTTTTAGTTTTATTAAAAAAGGAAATATCATTTCCTTTTTGAGGAAAAATAATGGCTGTTAAAAGAATCCTTGTATTGTTTTTTTTATATCTGTAGCAAACAGGCTTGTAAAGCTCGTTTAAGGAAAAAATACAGTAAATTTTAAATGTGGAAAAACATAATTATTTGTTGGTTATAACACCTTACTATGAATGAGGATAAATGCACTCACTTACTAGCTAAAAAACATTACTCCGAATTCGATGAATCTTTTAAAGACTGTAGACATTTATTTTGCTTTTGATGAAAGGAGAATCTGCACACAGTCTTTTTTCACACAGATGGTACTGAAGTGGATGTGGCACTGCTTATTACGCCAGACAACCAAACCGCTAGGTGGTAATGATCATAGTGTATTGATGTGGGATTTACTTAAAGAGGAACACCATTTTGTTTTTGTAAAAGTGATTACAATCGTCTCAGACAGTTTCTAAATTCTTTACAGTGGAGCCAAATGAATATGTTATCAACAGCAAATTCTAAATTTGAAGCATTCAGTGAAGTAATTGTAGAGGCTGCTTTTAATACCAACAAAGAAACAATTTTCATAGCTTAGACCTAAATGGATCTCAGTGAACTAATGAGACTTGTGCAGAAAAAAAAAATGCATGGATGCATATAAATTACCAGGAAGTACAGGAGGCAATGGTAGATACAAACTAGTCTTCAGTCTCGGGGAAGAGAGTCCCGCTCGTGAGCCATGCATTGGAAGCAATTTTATCTATATGATCTTGATGGAGATCATTGTAGTGTCTGCCATGGAGTGTCTTCTCTGCCCATCTTTCTAGCTTCGTTTGTACCTCCTGGTTGGGGGGCACTCCTCGCTTAGGTTGAGTGGGGTATACCGCTTGTCTATCTTCCTTATGGCCTGATGGAGTGCTGCTGTGTGTTTCAGGAAGTAATCCTTCAGGTTAACTCTCGCTGTCTTCTGTTGCTCAGTGATGTTTCTCGGGGTCCCTTCCTCCAGGCTCCTCCATAGCCAGGCGGGCAGGAGCAGCAGTGCGTAGCACATGCTTCTTGATTAGACCTCAGTTCGAGCCCGTGACCACCAAATACAGAGGATGCGGAAAGGTCAGAGAATGACCACCGCATATCCACGGAGCAATATGGCCTTAGTTGCTAATGCTCCTAAAAACCAAGTAACAAACAAATAAGCAAACAGCCCCTTCCTCCTACTCCTTCTCAGGCAATTGTCAGTCTCTATGGCAGATTTCGGGTGGTGTTGGCAGCTCTTGGTTCATCGTCCCTGTCTTTCTCATGATATCCTCCAGCTTGGTGTTAGTCCAATCTGACCTGACCCTAAAGGAGTTTGTTAGCACTGGGGCTGCATAGGTGTTTATGGCTTTAACTGTGTTTCCTCCATTCATCTTTGCTTTAAGCAGGAATCTGAGTCTTTGATGGTATTTTTCGGTTTGTCAGGCCTTAATTTCCTTGTGCTGTAATTGCTGAACCTGCATCATCCCCAAGTATTTGTTGGCCTCTCCCTCTGCCATGGCTTCGATCACTTTACCCCTCTGCAGCTGGTAGTTTTGGTTGACTAATTTTCCCTGATGTAATCCATGGGTATTGCATTTGTCAAGGCGCCTCCGTAGCCAGGTGGGAAGGAGCAGCAGTGCGTAGCACATGCTTCTTGATTAAACCGGGGTTCGAGCCCGTCACCACCAAATACGGAGGATGCGGAAAAGGTCTGGGAATGACCCCCGCATATCCCGGAGCAATATGGCCTTAGTTGCTAATGCTCCTAAAAAAAAAACCAAATCACAAAAAAATCGCATTTGTCAAGACCAAATTCCATCCTAGTATCATTGCAAAATTCTTCGGTGATCTGGAGTAGTTGCTGAAGGTGCTTGTCTGTTCCACCTTAGAGCTTGATGTCATCCATGTACATCAGGTGGGTGAGGGTGTACAGGTTCTTCCTTCCTTCTTTGAGGGGGGAGAGAGAGAGAGAGAGAGAGAGAGAGAGAGAGAGAGAGAGAGAGAGAGAGAGAGAGAATGAGAAGTAGAAGGGAATCACCAAGAAAGAGAAGAATGATGATATCCGGCTCAGGACCTTGGGTGTGTCAAGCCCATGCTCACCAGATGTGATCCACTGGGGGTTGATTTTCTCTGTATTTCCTGAAAGGTGCCTCTGTAGCAAGGTGAGCAGGAGCAGCAGTGCATAGCACATGCTTCTTGATTAGACCGGGGTTCACGCCCGTGACCACCAAATACGGACGCGGAAAGGTCAGGGAATGACCACCGCATATCCTCGGAGCAATATGGCCTTACTTGCTAATGCTCCTAAAAACCAAATAACAAACAGATATTTCCTGAAAATTACAATCTGTAGGTTCTGATACCACTTGTGATTATGGTTTTCATAAAAAAAAGGAAAAAAAAAAGTGACATTTAAAAATTTCTGTGCTCTGTTAATTTATACATAAAGATTTAAAGTTAGACTACTTTTTTTTTTCTCTCATCCATTTTTATTTATATTTTTACTATAATACTCTATCTTAGGATATCATATTGCCTTTTTGAAATGGTAGCCTGTATATATGTAAACAGGCTGTACTAATTTATAATTTCTACTCTTTTTATTTTGAATTATAGCCTAAGATGCCAATGGGCCATAAAAAATGAAACCAAGCAACCAATCAAGGTTTAGCCCTAAATGGATGTCAAATGAACTGATGAGACTCATGGCAGGGAAGAAAAATGTATGGGATGCATATAAATTATTGCATATAAATCATGTCACAAAGGAGGCACTTGAGGGTAGATTATGAAAAATCTTAGCAAAGGAAAACTGCAAATACTTAGTTATAGTATCCAATGTAATAGTATTAGTTATAGTATCTTATGTAAGCACTAAAAAGGAAGGAGATTAATCAAATTTGTCCACTTGATATCGATGTTTCGACTGTTGATGATCCTGCTCAGGTTGTTAACAAGCTGAATAAGTACTTTGCATTTACATTCCCACTTCAGCAATTCTTTAGGGAAGTGGAGGTGAAAGGTTTATCTAACTCTAACATGTCAAACAGGGAGCTAAATGATTTTGCAATAATTGAGAGAAAAGTGGAAGAGTGATTATTGAAGTTAAACATAAGAAAGACACCTTGGGTGGATATGATCTATCCAATTATGTTAAGGGAGGTAGCGAAGGAAGTAAGCAAACCCTTAGGCATAATTATGAGAGCAAGCATCCTTGGATGCTCTCATAACAAATGGGGATCAAAGGGTGACATAGCATAACTTCTGCTCCAGGAAAATAAGTCACTGGATAAAGAAGAAATGTAGGTCTATCTAGACAGGAGCACGGTTATACTTCTCTCCCAGCATGGGGTTATCAAGTGGCAGTCTCATCTGACTAATTTGATTGGATACTATGATGTAATAAAGAAACTGGATGCAAAAAATAGTTTTGATATATACTTGGATTTCAGGAAACGTTTAATACTGTTGCACATAATTGGCTGCTATACAAATTGAGCAGTGTGGCATTAAGTGCAAGTTGTTGCTATGGGTAAAGGAATGGTTGGGTATGGGAAGACAGAGAGTGGCAGTTAGTGGACATTGCTCTGTGGAATGATGTTATTAGTGGAGTCCCCCAGGGTTCAGTGTTAGGCCCATTGTTGTTTTTTATATTTATAAATAGTATTGACGAAGGCATATCAGGTTGAGAGGATCAAAAGAGTGCTCTTACCAAGAAAGGCTTTAGTCCTGCAAATTGCAGCATCAGGAGAATAGGTACCTGTGGGGGTTATCTGATTGAGCTGTGTAAGGCTTTGATTGGATTGAGCAATGCCATCATTATTATTGCTGATGGGAATCCTCCTCTTGCTCAGACTGCACATGTCAGGGGAGATAAATTCAAAATAAAGAAGGACAGTTGCAGAATAGGTGTGTAAGTTTCTTTTTAGCTACTGTATGTGTGATTGCTGGAACGAAGTTCCATTTGTTTTTGTTACATGTTACCTATTTCTGTGGCAATAGAATCACCCAATAAAATTATAGCTCCTTCAATCAGAGCAGTATGCACTTGACTGTTCTGTTCTGGGACCTAAATCAGGGAAGCATCACTTGGTGAATAATTAGATACTTGAGTCCCTGACAAGCTCCTATTCACACCTATTTCTAGAGCAAGCACTCGTTTCTTCAGTGACTCAATTCTTGTAATGCTCCAAGTTTATATTTGAGATCAATATATTGGCAACTTGAGTAGTTGAGACCCGCTAATTTTCGTAAAATCGGACAAATGCTAATAATTTATTGTAGTTTTTTCTTGTAGTGGATCTGCAATCTCTTTATGGATTTAAAATAAACTTTGTAGATTTTATTTTTTTAAAAAAGGATGGTGACCAACCTCTTCCCATACGGGAGCTGTATTCAAAGTTAGATTTTCGAATCACTCTGTGCGGCCCGCACAGAGTGATTCGAAAAAAATTGTGTCACATTTTCTATTTCTTGTTACTCGTAAAAGGAAGTTTCTCTTTTCATGTTACTGTTTTTTCTTTTCAAGCAATATATAAAAAAATGAAAATTCCCAGCACTTTTATGTGCAACAAATCTATGTCAGTGATTTATTTTTTAGATTTTATTAAAATTATAAAAATATGACTTACTTTTGTTTGTGTTTTTTTTTAAATACTTTTGTTTCTGTTTGAAATACTTATTTTTTAAAAAAAACAACTTTACATTTTGCTTTTAAATACTCATTTTAGAAAATTTACAGCCTGAGAAGGATCACTGCTTTTCAATATTAAGGAGAATAAATAAATATAATGATAAACCTAAAATTCAAATATTCGAAAATTATATTAAGTACAATACACAATAACATTTACTGGACAAAATTTAACATTTAATGAGATGATTGAGGCTGAATATTTTTAAATAATTGTTCAAAATTTGGTTGAAAATTTGTGATCCCAATCTCAAAACATAATGAAGATTATGTCCTTTTTTTTTTTTTATGTGAACCCCAAACACGAGAGGTATTAGAACCTATAGTACTTAGTACCGTGCTTGGGTTGGAGGTTGAGAAGACAAAAGAAGATATTTGTTGACATTGGACTTGAACTTCTGTAGATTGTAATTTTCAGGAAATACGTATGAAGGAAGGTTGTTCCAGAAAACTGCAGTTGAATGAATAAATGAGGCAGATGAAAAGTTGGTTCTGTGGGTTTGAAGTTGGACAGTAAATGGATGTTGGCTGGTGGTGGCACGTGTTCGGACTGTTTTGAAAGAGAGAGCTGGAATTATAGAAGCCAATTCAGAAGAACAGTGCCTATGGAGGTATCTAGAAAGTAATGGAAAGTGGAATGCAATGTGCTATCATCGGCAAAACTAAGGATAGGATTTCCAGTCAATGGAAGAAGGTCATTAATATACAAGAGGAAAAGAACTGAATCTTGGGGGACACCAGCATTAGTGGAGAAGTTAGAAGACAGAGAGCCATCTACCATCACCCTCAGTGACCATTCAGAGAGAAAACTTGATAATCAATTATTAAAAACAGTTGGAAAACCATAAGATGGAAGCTTGTTTAGAAGACCTTTATGCCAAACACTATCAAAAGCCTTTGAGATGTCAAGAGCAACTACTTGTGTTTCACCGAACCTTTCCATTGAATTAGTCCATAAATGGGTAACATAAGCCAGAATATCACCAGTGGATCGACACTGACGGAATCCATACTGGCGATCGTTGATCAGACGGAAGGTTTCTAGGTAGTTTAAGAGTTGGCGGTTAATTGATTTCTCCGTTACTTTAGAAAGAGTAGAAGTAATTGTAATGGGACGATAATTGGATGGGAAGAATTTGTCACCCTTTTTAGGAACTGGCTGGATATCAGCAAATTTCCAAGCAGAAGGAAAAACACCTTTGGAATAAGAAAGTGAAAAAAGGTGGCAAAGAATAGGAGTAAGTTCAGGAGCACAGGTTTTGAGAACAAGTGGAGAAATACCATCAGGACCTGGAGCTTTCTTAGCATCAAGATTCGTCAAAATCCTTCTGATATCCTTTTGACGGAAGACCACAGGAGGCATTGAATGGAGCGTGTTGGGAATGGCGGGAGGTGTTTTACCAAGATCATTAATACATGAGCAGGAAGAAAAATTGGATGCTAGCAGGTGAGCTTTATCCTTGGCTGAAGTGACAACAGAACCATCTGGTTTGGACAGAGGTAGGAGCAGAGATGGGCAAAAGTTGCGCCAATAGCTTTGGCAAAGACCAAAATGCTCGGCTACCATTAGGGCAAGAAGCAAGTTTTCTACTCTTAGTCTGTTCAAACTCTAGTTTGGACTGATTAATAACTGCTTTACAATTGTTGCGAGCTTTGGTGTAGGCAGAAAACGAAACTGAAGAATTAGAAACAAGCCAATTACGATATGCAACATTTTTCTCTTGACCAGCCTTAGCACATTTATTGGAAAACCAAGGTTTAGATAAAGGACGAGATTTTAAAGTGGAGTGTGGGATAAATGATTCCATTCCTGCAAGAATAATTTCACTGACACGATCTCAGCAAACATTGACATCAGAAGTTTTGAAACAGTAATCTGACCAAGGAAAACAAGAAAAGAAGTCTTGCAGGTCATCCCATTTTGCGTTCTTGTAATGCCAAACAACACAATAAAGGTTCCATTGGAGAAGAGACAATCGCCAAGTTGTGATCTGAAGTGCCTAAAGGACCTCTCACTTCAACCATGTACTTAGAAGGGTTGTTTGTGAGAAAAAGATCAAGCGTGTTGGCTGTATGATTAGGATTATCCAGTATTCTTGTCGGTAAATGAACAATCTGTGCTGTCATTAGTAATTGCAAAAGCCTCAGCATCTCGACCTGCTGGGTCAGTGTGACTAGAAAATGGAAGCCAGCTGGAATTGTGAACATTAAAATCACCAAGGAAAATTGCCTCACTGTTAGGAAAGTTGGACTGGAGAAAGTCAAGTTGCAAAGAGAGGAAGTTGTTGTTATTTGGTTTTTAGGAGCATTAGCAACTAAGGCCATATTGCTCCGGGAATATGCGGTGGTCATTCCCTTGATCTTTCCGCATCCTCCGTATTTGGTGGTGACGGGCTCGAAACCTGGTCTAATCAAGAAGCGTGTGCTACGCACTGCTGAAAGAGAGGAAGTCAAAGAGCTCCAAGTGATTAGTGGAGTTGGGAGAATGGTAGAGACAACAGATGAATTTGACACAATGAGGTAGAGAGATTTTAAGCCAGAGAAGATCAAAGAGAGGAGATTCCAAATTGCCAAGTTTCTGACAGGGAATAACAGAACGGACTTATGCACAAGTACCACCTTTGAGGCGAAAGGAATCGCACAGCGAATAATTTGGGCATCTGAGATGAGCAGTAGTTGAATCAACTGATAATTGAGATTCTGTCAGAAAAAGTACATGGGGTTTGGCAGACTGCAAGTGGAAATGGACATCATTGAGATTAGAAATGAGACCACATATATTTGTGAAATGAATTAGGAAGTGCTTGGGAGGTTTAGATCTTTTCACAGATAAGCTTGCTCTATTAGTTTGACAATTCATGGCATATTCAATAGTAAGAAAAAGTAGGTGGGACATGCTGTATGAAGTAATGAAATTTTTGGATATGGTATACACGTGGTAAGAATATACCCAGATCCTTGACATAACGTTTCCTCGACAATGCTCCCCGCATACACACTACTCGGACTCCTTCCAGTCACTATCTGGCAGAGTAGAGGTAGCAAGATTATACACTAGCTGATCCGGAAGCCTCTTAGAGAGTTACCAATAGGTTCGGTCCGGTGTACCAACTAGCGGCCGGCCTGCGAACACCGTTTTAGAGCATAACCTCGAAATGTAAGGAATATTGGATCTCACCATGACGTTCATCATAACCTCAAAAGTCATCAATGACTTTTGAGGTTATGATGGAAGAGATAGGGAAGCGTTGACTGGAACTTAGCTCTAGAGACTAAACATGGGTTCCACCACTTCAAGCATGGTATTTCTCGGTGGAGCTCCAGGTCCTGATGGTATTTCTCTACTTGTTCTCAAAGCCGGTGCTCCTGAACTTACTCCTGTTCTATGCCACCTTTATTTACTTTCTTATTCCAAAGGTGTTTTTCCTTTTGCTTGAAAATTTGCTCATATCCAGCCAGTTCCTAAAAAGGGTGGCAAATCCCTCCCATCCAATTACTTCTACTCTTTCTAAAGTAATGGAGAAATCACTTAACCGTCAACTCTTAAACTTTTCTAGAAACCTTCCATCTGCTGATCAACGATTGCCAGTAGGGATTCCATCAGTGTCAATCCACAGGTGATATTCTGGCTTATGTTACCAATTTATGGACAAATTCAATGGAAAAGTTCAGTGAAACACAAACAGTTGCTCTTGACATCTCAAAGGCTTTCAATCATGTTTAGCATAAAGATTTTCTAATTGGTTATCCAGTTTTCTCTCTGACTGCCCATGGAGGGTGATGGTAGATGGCTCTCTGTCTTCTAACTTAACTACTAATACTGGTGTCCCTGAAGGTTCAGTTCTTTCCCTCCATTCCTTTCCTCTTTTTTATTAATGACCTTCTTTCATTCATCAGAAATCCTACCCATAGTTTTGCTGATGATAGCACATTGCATTCCACTTTCCAGTTTGAGAAACCTTACCCTGCTCAATCAGCTTCAACTTCTCGAATATCCGCAATCAGTTCCTTAAATGTCGATCTCCAGGTAATTCTCCACTGGAGCAAAGACAACTTAGTTGATTTCAATCCTTCTAAAACTCAGTCCTTTCTTATATCTCGCAAAAAGGATTCTTCTGCTTCTATGCTCATCTTTGGTGATACTCCATTTTTTTTTAGACAAGATGATATATCTCTTTTGGGGATTACCCTGACTTCTAAACTCTCTTTGACAAGCACATTACGAATATTGCTTCCTCTGCATCTAAAAAACTTGGTTTTCTCCAGAAAACCAAGAGAAAAGCTTGGTTATCTCTTTTGCTTCTTACTTTTCGTCCAAACGGCTGTTCACTCTGTACAAATCGCAGATCTGCCCTACCACATCTGGGGCGGTGCTCCCAAAATCTCTCTCAGGCTTCTAGATTCCATTCAGAAGAAGGCAGTTAGGTTAATTAATGAATCCTCTCTAACAGAGTCTTTCCACTCTCTGTCTCATAGACATAACTGTTTCTGCTGTATGCCTTTTCTTTAGATACTTGCATGGGCACTGTTCTTCTGAATTTGCTTCTATAATTCCTGCCCTCTCTTTCAAAACAGTCCGAGCACATGCCCACACCAACCAACATCCATTTACTGTTCAATTTCGAACTTGCAGAACCAAGTTTTCATCTTCCTCGTTTATTCATTCAACCGCCATTTTTCTGGAACAACGTTCCTTCATACGTATTTCCTGAAAATTGCAGTGCACAGAAGTTCAAATCTAATGTCAACTAATATCTTCTCTCGTCTTCTCAACATCCAACCCATGCATGGTATTATAGGTTTTAATATCTCTCGTGTTTAGAGTTTTCATAAAAATACAAAATGCTCATCTGTTATTCTGTTTCTTTTTAAATATTTATTTGATTTTACGAGTGAAAAATATCTGCTTACAAACATACGTTGATCTAAACAAAATAGCTATTTTCAGGGCATTTTCTTTTATTAGCAGAAAATATTCAGATGGGAAAGCCTTGTAAAATTCAAATAGTTTATTTTTGCAGTCTATATACTTACTTTTGAATCATATTTTGGCTTAAAGATCAATAATTTCAAGTTGCAATCTGAGATAGTAGTTTTCAGCCACAGAAGTAAATGGTTCTCAAACAAAAGCTTATGTTTTTCATGGGATTTTATATCAAAAAAATCAACTTTCAAACTTGTCAGAAAGTAAAAGTAATTCAAAATGAAAATTGTCTTGCTCAACTAGGATTTAAATAATAACTTATTCTGAAATGATTTGATATCACCAAACAAATCAGACCAATTTTTCTTTCCCCTGTAGTTTTAAATTAAGAGCATTTAAATGACTAGAAATATATATATGAATTGCAAGATCAAAAAGCCACTCCATATTTGATAGTTGTTTTATTGGTTTCTCTTTTTTGTGTGTTGAAACATTCGTTGATGTTTCAACAGACACATTAAGGCCATGTGATCTTGTAAAATTTACAGTTGAAGTAACCACATTCATAATGTGTTGGAGATCCAATACTTTCCCATAAAGAGCTTCTTAATGCACGATTCAATGAATTCCAATCGGAGTTTCAGCTCCGATATCTATCATTTTCTTGATCATTCTACCCATAAGCCCAATGTTTTTAGCAATCATCTTTTTTGCAATGCCAGTTGTGACTCCTACCAGGTTTTTTATATTTAATCCTAACTTTTCAATAGATTGGCAAAAATTTTCAAAAAGATTTTCACCTGTAGTTGTTCTGCACATACTCTGTAGATCAGCTAAATCTTCAACTGGTACAAAATTATCATTAATTCCACGTATGAAGATGAAGAGTTCCGCTGTGACATTTACATCAGTACTATCATCCAGTGCCACACTAAAATATTTCATTTATTTTATGCTTTCCAAAAGTTGTTCGAACAAATTCTTTCCAATATCTTCTACTCTTCGCATAATTGTTTGTCGAGACAAATTAATATCTTGTATCATTCTTCGTTTCTCCGGACAAATTCTTCCACAACTTTAAGAAACAACGCGTAACAAATTCACCATCATTGAATGGTTTACTTTCGAATGCGATTAAATGTGCAATTTGATAACTGGCACTTACAGCACATAAATTTCTTGACTGCTTCGTTTTCAGTGTGTTTTGTTGTTTTCTTAATTTGTTTTGTAACTTTGAACACTTTTCTTTTCTTAGCACTCCTTTATGTTGATCATAAGATTTATGATTGGAATCAGTGTCGTTTTAAATTATATTCTTCAAAAACACACACAGTCTCCTGACACACCAACCACACTGCTTTTTTTGTGGTAATCAATGAAGAAATAGTCTTCAGTCCACCTTGGATCAAAAACACAACACTCCAAATCGATTTTCCCCTTTTGGAACATTTTTAAGAATGATTTTTTTTAAAAATTCAATACAAATTAATTCAATGCAGTGAACAAGCTATATCAAAATACATAACTGTATTTAGTGTACATATGACTGCTCTGAACCACATGTACATGTTTAATACAGTCGAGTTGGATGTTTGCATGCCTATACACGCAGTGGAGTTTGATACTGTTTTAGTTCACTTTCCTCTCGGGCCTTATAGCATTAGCATTAGTAGAGGCATTTGATGCAAGAAAGCAAGCTTATGCAGCATCAGCCAAAAAAAAAAAAATAAAAAAATAACCACTTCCACTTCACCCCTCTGTTCGTTCGAAATACCTGTCCAACTGAGCCTTAAACTTATTTAGGCTATCAACTTCCACAACAAGGGATGGAAGTCTGTTCCACTAACCAACCACCCGTTGGCTAAAGGCAAATTTCCGCACGTCTGTCTTACATCTGTCTTTCCTCAATTTGAATTTATGCCCTCTCAGGTGATTATTCTGAGCAAGAGGGAAAATCCCATCACCATTGAGTATGCTCAAACCATTCAAGGCTTTATACACCTCTATCAGATTACCTCGCTGGTGCCTAGTCTCCAACACTGTAATTTGCAAAACTTAAGCCTTTCTTCGTAAGAGCACCCCTTTGTTCCATTCACTAATCTTGTTGCTCTTCTCTGTATTCGTTCCAGCAGCTCTATATCCTTCTTGAAATGAGGCCTCCAGGCCTCTATACAGTACTCTAGGTGTGGTCTGACCATTGCCTTATGCAAGGGAATAATCACCTCCTTATCCTTGCTAGAAAAATTTCTGTATATCATTGACAATACACCATGAGCTACTCTTGCAGCCCGTCTGCACTGTTCAGAGAACTTCATATCTGCCTGCACAACCACCCCCAGGTCCTTTTCATTCTTTACCACTGTCAGTGTAGTACCACAGAGTTGATACGTTGCTCTGCGGTTGCTGTTTCCCATATGTAGTACTTTACATTTGTCATTGTTAAACTTCATTTGCCACCTCTCAGCCCATCTGCTCAACCTTTCCAGATCCTGTTGCAGCAGCATAGTGTCAGTGTCATAGTGTCCTTGACAACCCTGCCAACCTTCGTATCGTCTGCAAACTTGGACATTAAGCTTGATATACCATCATCAATATCATTTATAAATACAGAAAACAATAATGGACCCAATACTGAACCCTGAGGGACTCCACTAATAACATTAGACCACGATGAGCATTGTCCATTGATTACCACTCTCTGGCTTCTCCCCCTCAACCACCCCTTTATCCATAGCAGCGATTTGCCTCCAATGCCACGCTGCTCCAATTTGTGCAGCAGTCTTCCAGGTGCAACAGTATCAAAAGCCTTTCTAAGATCCAAGTATATAATATCAAAGTTATTCCCTGCATCCAGTTCTTTTGTGACTGCATCATAGTATCCAATCATATTGGTCAGGCAAGTCTTCCACTAACAAAACCATGCTGTGTCTGAGCTATAACTGAAGTCTTGTCTAGATGATCCTGCAGTGCTTCTTTAACCAGTGCCTCCATTAATTTTCCGGGAACAGAAGTTAAACTCACAAGTTCTATAATTACTTGAGTCAGCCTTTGATCCTCTTTTGTGAATTGGGGTCACATTTGCACATTTCCAGTCTATGGGTACCTCTCCTGAGTCCAAGGAAGCTCTCATAATTATGGCTATGGGTTTGCTTACTTCCTTTGCTGCCTCCTTTAATATAACTGGATAGATCCCATCCACCCCAGGTGCCTTTCTTGTGTTTATCTTCAACAATTTCTCCTCCACTTTACTCTCAGAGATTACAAGATTCTCTAGCTTACTGCCAGAGTTGAATACACCTCTGGCATTCCCCTTGCTGAATAACTCCTCATGAATGTCGATGCAAAATATTCATTTAGTTTGTTAGCTACCTGAGCAGAATCATCAACAGTTAACCCATCGATATCAAATGGACCAATCTGATTCATCCCCTTCCTTCTAGAGTTTACATAAGTAAAGAACTCTTTGCTGTTTTTCTTTGCATCCCTTGCCAAAGATATCTCGTAATCTACCTTCGCCTGCCTAACCTCCTTTGTAACTTGGTTACAGATCAACTTGCATCTTTCATAGGCTTCTGTGTCACGTGTTAATTTGTATGTATCCCATGCATTTTTCTTCTCTTTCATATGTCTCATTAGTTCATCTGACATCCATTTAGGGCTAAACCTTGAACAATATTTCTTAGTTGGTATGTAAAGCCTAGTAGCTTCCAAGATAAGTTCTTTGAATGCTTCCCATTTTGAATTTGCTGTTGGTAACATGATCAATTGGTCCCACTGTATAGAATTTAAATACTGTCTCAGTCCATCGTAATCGCCTTTACGAAAGCAATAACCCTTCCCTTTACCCCTAATGGTAGTTACCTCTTTGAGTAAATCCCACTTCAGCACATTGTGATCACTGCCACCTAGTGGTTCATTTATCTGCAGATTCTTAATGCATGAAGAATCACTACTGATAATCAAATCAAGAGTATTACTCCCTCTAGTTGCCTCCCGAACATGCTTCTGTAGAAAACAATCATCCAATAAATCCACAAAAGCCTTGCTAGTGTGTGAGTGACCAGCCCCCAAATTCCAGTCAATATCTGGGAAATTAAAATCCTCCATTTTAAGACCCTCTGATTTACTGGCCCACTCTGTTTCCCTGTACAGTTTCTTATTATCCTCATCAGAGTCATTAGGCCTATAGCACACTCCTACTCTCAATTTTGATCTCCCAATGCTTATGTCACACCAAACTGACTCGACACTGCACTGTCCAGCGATGTCGACTGGCTTCACTTCCTTGGATTTTATGTATTTCTTAACTAATAGCATAACCCCTCCTCCCTTCCTATCCTGTCTCTCCTTTCTATAGACATTGTACTCCCCAAATTCCAGTTCTGCATTCCTTATATCTGTGTGACACCACGTCTCTGAAAATCCCAACAATATCTGCCTTTGATGTTTTGAGCAATACCTCAAATTCATCAAATTTATTTACTAAACTCCTAGCATTGGTGTACACACAAGTATACATGCACCTGTTCTTTTTCTTAGCTACCCTAACACAACCCATGTGTTTACTTGTACCCCAATGATTCCCAGCAGTCTCTGAAATATCCTGCATCTTGTTTTCCAGGCTGCTGCTCATTCCAATAGAAGCAGTGCAAGAATCACTTTCACCTCTGCCAGTGGCTACTGTTAATCTATTAGTCCTTGTATCCCCCCAATATAGCAGTTTTCCAACCCACCTAACACTGCCTCGATAGCATCAGCAAACATTCTTGCACCCTTTCTATTTAAATGTATCCCATCCCTGTAGAAGCAGTCTCTCCTGTTAAGAAGTACAGACCAGGCTGAAAAAAATTCTACCCCTTGAGCCTTGTAGTCTTTCCAGGGCCGAATTGATCGACAGGGCTCCCATCATATACTCCCTCCTATCGTGTCTGGTCAGAATTGCAGACACTTTCAAATTCAACCCTAATTCACAGCTTTTTTTTCAACAGTGACCTGTACTTGTTAAGTAATTCCGCCGTTCTCGTACTCTTAATATCATTAGTGCCAACGTGTACAACTATATCACCTTTTGTGCCTTTAAAAGATGATATCCGCTCTACAACATCATGAACCTTTGCCCCTAGCCGACATACCCTGGTCCTGTTCCACCTGTCCTTTTTGCAAAGCATGTTCCCCGCTTCCCTGACAATAGAGTCACCAACAACTACTAGTTCCTTTGGGACCAGCGCATTCTGCCTTGGGGGCTGCCATTGTGTTGTGCGATGAACAAGTGCAAGCTCTGGCTTTGGTGTGGTCAGCTGAGAGCTTGATGGGCCCCTCAATTTTAATCCTTCGAGGGCAACCACCCTGTCCTTCAAGCTCTCATATAGGCCTATAACAACGCTGAGTTGTCGCTTGATTTCCTTACACTCCTTGCATCGTGCACAAACAAAGACATCCCCCATGGCAGTATCATGTCCCATACCCGACTGCCCCACAAACGTCAAGCAAGTAGTGCCTTTTAAAAGGCTGTGATTCAGAGGGCAACTGCCCCCCCCCCTCAGTTCTCCTCTGAGCCACAGCCCTCCCATTAGCTTGAGCCATTTGCTTTGCGGCTCTGGTTTGAATCATGATTTCGATTTAATTTCAATAAAATTTCAATTTCAGTACAAAATTAAAACCCTAAACTTGTATCCCAACACAGTTATAACGCTATATTTGTGTTTCAGTATAGAGTGTTATCTACGAAATTCCTTTATATAACTTCCGTATCAAGTTAAGTATTAATTATTTATTTTTCTAATTATTTATGTTACGTAACCTAAGTCGTTTTATATGTATAGTTAAAAGTACAATTTAATTGACAATGAAGTTCAACAAGATTAATAGATTTTACTGAGTAATTGACAACATTATGTACTATACTATACTATATTAAGCTTATGCTATCTAGTTCGAGATATTTTGTATCGCGTTACAATGGTGGTAATTTACGAACGGTCAACACGTGGATTTGATACCCTTACCGATACTAAGTAATACCTACAAAATCTCTATCTAAGTTATTTTAAACAAGTATTGTAAATAGGAATATAAAGCTACTCTAGAAAATAAGTTAATATGCCAATTTAAGCTAATAAAACAGAAATAAATCAGAAAAAACTTCTCTGTTCCAGGAGCGGCAAAAAGCTACATCCGGACAGGCTACACTCGTTCTCAAACTGCTATAAAAATTATTCGCCGTCTGGATCCAGCCCTTGGTCTGTAGGTTGGACACCACTGGTGTAGGCTATTTTTGGAATATTAAATTTTAGAATATTATATATTTTAAGGCAGAAGAATTCTCTTAACTGGGATTTTCTTCAGAAACGGCTGAATCCAGGTGATGTGTAATTCAGAAGGTGTTGAAATTGCATATATATGCAAGGTGGATGAAGGAAAATGCAAGCTTTTGTCCTAAATCCTTGCATAGCGAGTGATCTCCCCAATACACTTCTTGCTGTATTCATGGCTCTGGTTCAGTAACCAGTGGATGGGGGGGGGGCAGATTTTTTTTTTTAACTTAAGACTGTATATCTAACTCAAATATTTCTAGGTAAGGGTAAATTTGACTAACCCTTGTATTAGACATCATGTTACCCAGCTTATCTAGTTTTTTGGGAAATGAAATTAAATGTCACTATTGTTTCCTTATTATTTTCATTCAGTGAACCTCCCAGTACAAGCAGGCTTCCTTATGACTTAAGCAGGACCAAGTCATTTCGAGTCGAGCCTAAAAATCAAAGAATTTTTCGTGCATCTGACCTAGTCCAAGGAAAGTTGTTAGGAAAAGGTTTCTTTGGTCAAGTTTATCAAGTAAGTTTGGGGCTTTTAATGATATTAAAATATTATTTTATTTATGGATATCATTAGTTACATTACATAAAATTTATGCGTGCTCACGTATGGTGTGTGGGTCATTTTATTTTATTTCTTTACTGATTTAAAATTTATTCATATACATGCACTCCCTGGCTTACGTAATACTCAACTTACGCAAATTGGACTTTACATAAGTTTTTGCCAGCCAGTGCAAAAATCATGGAAACCTATTTTGCATCCCATGGGAATAAATGGAGGCATCGTGAAAATATCGTAATGTGAACCCAGTAACACATTGTTTTTTTTTGTAATTCGTTCCAAGACCTTTGAAGTTGAAATTTTCAGTATATAATTAAGCTAGGGTCCGGAAAATTGATCGCCAGCAATTTGCCACCGCGTCAGTTTATCGTGTTTTACCATCTAGAATCATAAAAAGTTATTTTTTATTTAAGTTTCTGCCCTAAGCTATGATTAGCATATTTTTTTAATTCTATGAACTGTGAGGGAATAGTACGGAAATAAAAAAAAACACTTGTGTGGAAATATGTAATTTAATAGGTAGATTATGTATTTTAATAGTTACATGTATCACAAAAATAGTCAAAAAATCCATTATTTGAACAATATAACAATTGATTAATTTTAAACTGAACTAATTATAACATTAGGTATGTCATAGTACACTGCAAAAATTCAAAATGAATGTTTATGCAATCTTCAGAATCAGTCAAGTTGGGATAATTAATTACTAAAAAACTGTAATATGTACAACACAGTATGTAAATTATTAATAAGAAATATTATGCGCTATACCTCTTAGATAATCAACAATATCACCTCGTTCATCGTATGCACTAACAAGCCTTTTAATTCGTTCATCACAATCACGATACTTCTTTTTTTTGTTGCCCGTATAACTTCCACTTAGATATTGTTCAATGCGCATTTCGTTAATACTTTGTTCTTTTTTAATGCCATCGATAAATTTCCAAATGTTGGGATGATAAGCAGCGACTTTTTCCTCAAATCCTCTATGCCACCCTTCAACAGAATTATTCGTTCTTGGTAATCCTTCTAGAACAAGCTGGTGTACGTTCCACATTTCATGGGAATACTTTGGTGGTTGACGAAGATATCGTCTGGTTGGGTGTCCAATCCATTTATCCTCAAAATAATCAAAAACTTATTGCGATTCTGGAGGAAAAACACCATTTTCACACAATTGTTCAAAAACGACCATCACAATTGGAGTGGGCACGAATGCAATTGCTGCCAAAATTCGCATATTTAAAGCAAAATTAGCATCAGTTTCATAATGTTGTTTCAATCCATTATTCTGAATGGAACGAAAAATACATTGCGAAAAGTGGGAAAAAACAACCCTGTTGCAAAGCGTCAGGTAAAACTCTTCTGCAAGCATTCATCATCACCGTCTCAAAATCTATAGTTATTGATATTGGGGACGTCATCATCATCATCATCAGCCATTTTCAATCCACTGCAGGATGAAGGCCTCTCCAGCAACTTTCCAGTTCCTTCTGTTTTGAGCACTGGCCATCCATTTACTACTCAAAAACTCATGAATTTCATCTATCCATCTCCGCCTTTGTCTTCCAGGTTTTCTTCTAGCTCCTCTTGGGTACCATTCTGTTATTTTCTTAGTCCATCTGTCATCATGTTTTCGAGCTATGTGTCCTGCCCAAGACCATTTTAGTTCTTTAGTTTTGATAAGAATGTCCTTTACTTGAGTTTGCTGCCTAATCCATGTGTTTCTCTTCTTATCTAACAGTCTGATTCCCAATATAATTCGTTCCATTCTTCGCTGTGTAGTTCTTAGCTTCTCTTCCATTTCTTTTGGTGAGTGCCCAAGTTTCACTTCCATAAGTCATGGTGGGGAGTATACATTGATTCATTATTTTACGTTTCAGACAAACTGGGATACTGCTCTTCAGTATGTGACTATATTTCCTGAATGCTATCCATCCAAAATTTATTCTTCTCTTGACTTACAGCCATTTATCATTATTACAGCTAATATCTTGTCCCAGAAAAGTATATGACTCCACCTTTTCAATTACTGCTCCTTCAATCATTATTTCCCTTTCTGTGACATGCTTGTTCATCATTACTGTTGTTTTAGCCATATTCATCTTTAGTCCAAAATTCTTACTAACTGTGCATAACTGATTAAGATTTTCCTCTAATTCTTTGGGATTGTGGCTTATGACCACAATGTCATCTGCAAATCGTAAATGGTTTAGGTACTCTCCGTTCACATTGACTCCTTTCTGCGACCAGTCTAATCTTCTGAAAGCTTCCTCAAGGGCGACAGTAAACAGCTTCGGAGATGTTGTCTCCTTGTCGAACTCCTTTCTCGATTTTAAATTTGCTACTGTCTTTGTCTAGTCTAATAAAGGATGTAGCACTCTCATATTTTCTTCAAAATCATAATATATGGAGTATCTATGCCTTGTCTTTCCAGTGCCCGAAACATTGCCTTATGCTGTATGGAGTCAAATGCCTTTTCATAATCCACAAATGCCAGGCATAATGGTGTTTTATATTCATTTGCTTTCTCCATTAGCTGTGATATTACGTGAAGGTGATCCATAGTTGAGAATCCTGTCCTAAAGCCAGCGTGCTCTTTCGGTTGATTCTCATCAAGTATTCTTTCTAATCTGTTAGTAATGACCCTTGTGAACAACTTGTAGATATGGGATAACAAGCTAATTGGTCTAAGAAAGGCATAAGAAAGGAGATAAATCAGAAATTTCCAATTTCTGATTTATCTCCTTTCTTATGCAGCAAAACTATGATTGCATTATTCCACTGCTTAGGCATCACACCTTTTCTAATGCACTTTGTGAAGAGCCTTGCCAGTTTTTGTGTTATGTCTCTACCTCCCAATTTTAACAACTCTACAGTAACTTCATCTTCCCCCGGGGCTTTCCGATTCTTCATTTTCTTCAATGCATGTTCTACCTCATCAGGAAGAATATCGGGTATGTCGTATGTGTTGCTACTTTGCAATCCATCTTCCCCACTGCTGGTATCATTCCCTCGCTCCTTGTATAATTCTCTATAGTAGTCTTTTGCTATTTGAATTATGCCTTCTCTGCTGTTTATAAGTACACCCTCGTTATTCTTCAGTTTCAGTATCATTTGTCTTTCTGTATTACTGCTCATGGCTGCTGATTTAAATCCTTTGTTTCCCTTAATGCTTGTTCTACTTTTCTTGTGTTAAATCTTCTTATGTCCTCTCTGAGTCTCTTTCTAATGGCTTTGCATAACTCAGTATACTCAATTTTCTCCCTGTCAGTGTTTTTCTTGCTCTTCATTTGTCGTCTTTGGTTCATCATGACAAGTGTTTCTTGACTAATTTTTTCTTCTTTGGATTTCTGTTTCCCTATAGGTTTCTCGGGCTTTATCACTTTCAGAAAGTTGTAATATTCCTTGTCGATATTTTGGTCCTGAGCAGTCTGCAGAAGCTCAAACTTGTTCTTAAGTTCCAGTACATACTGCTTTTTCTCCTCTGTTATTTCAAAGACCTTTGTATTATTTACTCGAGTCAGTTTTTTCCTTTCCTTTCCTACATCTATATCAAGTGTACATCTTACCATTCTGTGATCACTTCCAACATTTACCTTATTCAGGACGGTAACATCATTCACAATATATCTTCTATTAGTGAGGATGAAGTCGATTTCATTAGTTGTTAATCCATTTGGACTCTTCCATGTCCACTTTCTGTTCACCCTTTTCTTGAAAAAAGTGTTCATTACTGACATTTCTTGAGATTCTGCAAATTCCACAAGTCTTTCACCTCTTTTATTTCTTTCACCAATTCCAAAATTTCCTATAGTTCCTCTTTCTGCGCTGTTTTGCCTTTTTCCAACCTTAGCATTGAAGTCCCCCATAATAATAGTGTAGTGGGTTTTCTGCTCATCTAGAAGACTCAATTTCAGTGTACATTTCTTCAACCTCTTCATCATCATGGCTCGATGTTGGTGCATAAATCATTATAATCTTTAGCTTGTACCTCTTAGAAATCTTGAGTATTAGTCTTGACACCCTTGGTGATGTACTTTTGAATTCCAAAATGTTGTTTTTTAAATCTTTATGGACCAGAAACCCAACTCCACCTTCACTCCTTTCACTGTTTCCATTGGTATACAGCAGATTTCCACTTGATAAACTTATAAGTGATTCATTTCTTCTTCTTGTTTCAGCCAAACCGGGGACATAGCCGGTTCCATTTCAGCTGCTGTAGTAGAGATACATACGTTTCCTCAGACTTGTTAGGCAATAATGCATAAACTAATGGAAGCGATATTTTGTCCTCGAATCCATGTATCATGTACAGCTGATAAAAAGTAAGGGAATAGTTTTGAAAGTCCCATCGGCATACCAGTGTTCACTTCGCGCTAACAACTGCAAATTTCTTTTCATACTGAAAATTAATGTAAGATTGTCCTCGGGTCCAGAATCAAATTGTAGAAATAATTCTCCATTGCATGATGTTTTATATTCTTCTGTAAAAACTATGTCTCTACGATGCGTTGGAAGAACTGGGCCATCAAAATTTCGATTTCTTATATTTCGAATCATTCGTTTCATTGTATCTACACTTGGAAACTTAGCGGCTACTGCTTGGCTACAGATTCTCGAAACATTTGAAATAATATTATGAGGCGTATTATTTGTTGTTTCTGCATAAGTTCGAATAGTATCAAGAAGGTGTGCTGCCTCAACTCCTGCTGCGTCTTCACAATGATTGTGCTCCTTCCATGTTTTAACAATGGTGTTATTTACTGTAGTAACTCGAGCGGCATATTTGGTTTTTTGGTAATTTTGACACTTCCAATGAATTTTTGTTTCATTTTGCCTGTCTTTATGAAACAAATGCCCACTAAAGCACAATTTCAGTTTTCCTTTTTCTGATTTCAAAAATTCCACCGACATGATGCGTTCACAAACTTAAAAGGATGAAAAATAAACTCAAAATAAGAAAATGTTGTGATTGTAAGAGATTATAAATATATAAGTACCTCCCTAATCGGCACGCCCAACCCTCACTTCCCTAAAACATGCTACTTAAGTTAAAGATAAATTTATATAAATTATATGTATTGCCTGGCAATATTTGTAGGCTATAAATTGTTTATGCGATAAACTGACGTGGCGGTAAACTGCTAGAGATTAATTGCTGGTTATGAATTGCAGGCGATAAACTTTACTAGACTTAGTTGAGGAAAGTTTAAGAAAATTTAAGTTTATAAACAATTTATAGCCTACAAATGATCGCTAGCATATTTTATCGCCAGGCAATACATATAATTTATATAAATTTATTGGTCATTTTAAATTGAAAAATAAGGCTTTTCTATAGGTGTTATTTAAGAATTAAGTGCAGTTAAAAATGGAAGTTATATGCTAGATATACATTTCCTAGAAATACATACCATTGCAGGTGCTTTAATTTAATTGCCTGTTATTTTCCAAAATTGGAATTAGGTAGGTACCTACTTAATTCCTTTAACTTAAGTGGAAGTGATCTGGCCGACAAAAAAAAAGAAGTATCGCGATTATGATTTACGAATTAAAAGGCTTGTTAGTGCATACGATGAACAGGGTGATATTGTTGATTCTCTAAGAGGTATAGTGCATAATATTTCTTATTAATAATTTACATACTGTGTTGTAAATATTACAGTTTCTTAGTAATTAATTATCCCAATGTGACTGATTCTGAAGATTGCATAAACATTCATTTTGAATTTTTTCAGTGTACTATGACATACCTAATGTTATAATTAGTTTAGTTTAAAATTAACCAATTGTTATATTGTTCAAATAATGAATTTTTTGACTATTTTTGTGATACATGTAACTATTAAAATACATAATTTACCTATTGAATTACATATTTCCATACATGTGTTTTTTTTTATTTCCGTACTATTCCCTAATGGTTCATAGAATTCCAAAAATATGCTAATCATGGCTTAAGGCAGAAATTTAAATAAAAAATAAATTTTTATGATTTGACCAAACACATCTCATTGCTTCTAGATGGTAAAACGCGATAAACTGACACGGCGGTAAATTGCTGGCGATTAATTTTCCTAGACTCAATTAAGCTATTTATCTCTCTAAAAGTTCATTTTTATAATGGAAATTGCACTACACTTTCATCGTTATCCTACGTTCCATTATAAGAATCAATTTTGAACGCCTTTGTGATATTTTTCTAAAAACAATTGCACTTACCGGTTTCTTAGGCTTTTCTGTTAGCGCATTCTGCAGTGGCGGACAAAAAAGCTGCATTGTGCATTGCAGAAATGTTTGAAATGCATTTGTTAGATAGCATATATATCTCTGTGAATGAAATCCAATATAAAGACTCCACCTATGATATATCTAAATTCCATAAATATCTTCCCAAAGTGTAAAATGCGTAATTAATGTTGAAATTAATTACGCATCATGACAACCAAACATACGTTTTATTGCATTTATGTGTACAAACTGAAATGACAAGTTAAAGTAACAGTATTATATATGTAAATCAGCAAAATAAGTCCTCAATATTTTGTTATTCCTCCTCGGGATGCAATTACAGCCTTGCAGCGATCTGGCATAGAGTTAATCAACTTCTGGATATACGGTTGCCCAATTTCGTGTTACCACACCCTTACAATGCTCTCCTGCAGCTGAATCTTACTTGTTAGCTTCTTCTCAGCAATTTTAGATAACATTATGTACCAGAAATTTTCAATAGGTTTCAAATCTGAACTGTTGCCGTGCCAGTCCAACACTGTTAATGCCAGCATTTCTTGGATGTGACTGCACTTTAAGGGAGGAAAAACAAGGGAAAACATTGGTGTACTTATGTTTTAAGCATTGTGAGACAAGAAGACAAATTTATCATTAAATATAAATAGCATAAAATTTACCAATTTTGCTGTGTGGCAAGGTGCTGAGTCCTGTTGAAAAACGGCGCCTCTGTATCCAGGTGGGAAGGAGCAGCAGAGCATAGCACACACTTCTTGATTAGACCAGGGTTCGAGCCTGTCACCACCAAATACGTAGGATGCGGAAAGGTCAGAGAACGACCACCACATATTCGCGGAGCAATGTGGCCTTAGTTGCTAATGCTCCTAAAAACACAAACCAAACCAAACCTGTTGAAAAATGCAGTTTTGGACATCTGTGTGGTGATCCCTAATAACAGGTTTCAGGCACTCCTCCAAGATAGCAGTGTAGGTTTCTGCATTCACCATTCCGTTAATAAACTTAATTCACCCCACCCTTTACTTGTTATGCTATCAGGATGGTATGCTTACAATTTTCGGCTTCTGACATATGACTTCCCATCCGAACCATGCAGGTTGAATTCGATTCACCAGAAAAATGGTGTCCCATTGCTCTTTTATCCATGAAATGGGCATTTTAGCCCAAGCAAGTCGCTTCTTCCTCATTGGGTCAACAAAGGCTTCTTCTTGGGCCAATAGGCATGCAGACCACATTCTGAAAGCCATCTTTGGATAGTTTGTGCACTTGTTTCAACACTAGAGGCCATCTCATAGTCCTGTTTTAGATCAGGAGCGCTAGCATGGCGATTACAAAGGCATAGACATTTCAAATATCGATCTTGGGAAGGCATAGTCACTCTCTTACGGCCTGATCCAGGTCTTCTCTTCATATCACTGGTTTCACGCTTTAATTTCAGCATCCGGGATACTGTTGACTGGTGCCAGCCTATTTTATCATCGATAGCATGCGTAGAAAGCCCTTTCTGGGACAGGGCAACAGCTTCGCTTTTTTTTTCTTGGTGTCAACTGAACATATGGAGCTATGCTTACACCTCCACAAAACAGGATACTAATGAGCATGTATACCCTTCAAACACTATATTTATAGAAACAGCTGATGCAATACCTTTGCTTTGCAACAAACAAAATGATTGTAATCAAACAATATCTTATGCGTTTCACTAAATATGTTACTTTTTTTTTTTTTAGGGTGATGCAGTTTTTTTGTCTGCCACTGTATTATAAATGGGTAGTAAACTCGATCTTATTGCATTTGCGATAATACCAATAACTGGAATTCTTTGGGTTTTTACATTACAGTATTATGGTGAAATGTGTTACCCTTCACTGAAATCTTCAATCATATAAAAAACAATTAATTTTAGAATCTTCTCTTCATTCCTATTTACTTATTACAATGGTGAAGGGGAAAGGGACCAATGAAAATTGCAAGCTGGCAGTGCTAGGAAACAAAACAAAATTGATTTAGAAATGGAGCTGATTAATTAAGAAGTACAAAGCAGGATAAAGTTTGTCATCTATGGCATGGAATTAGGTCTCGCTGCTTCAACAGTGAATACTATTTTAAAGGGCAGTGTGCATATAAAAGAACATGTTAAAGGATCAACAGTGATCACAAAACAGCGTTCAGTTGCTGTATCGAAGATGGTAAAGAGCTGTTAATAATATGGATGGAAAATCAGATTCAAAAGCAAGTGCCCCTCAGTCCAATGGCCATTCAAGCAAAAGCAGTAAGTATTTATGAAGATAAGTATGGCGAACCCCAAGCCAAGTTCGTAGCAAGCATTGGGTGGTTTGATAGTTTAAAGCATCACCGCTGGTTTTCAAAACATTAAAGTATGCAGTGAAGTCACCACTGATGATTCTGCAGATGCAGAGAAATTTTGTGATGTGTTGGAAAAAATCCCTTCTAAACATTGTTTGAGCAAGCTTAATGCTGATGGGATGATTCTTCTTGTTCAGATTACTCACCTGAGGGGGCATAAATTCAAATTGAGGATAGACAGTTGTAGAATTGATGTGTGAAAACTTACCATATTTCCCCATGTATAAGATGCACCTTTTTTCAAAAAATTTGGGGTATAAAAACTGGGTGCGTCTTATACGGTGGTTGTAGATTTTTTTACTTGCATTTCCCGCTTGTTGTCTTTGCGCTTATTGTTTTGCACTTGTTACCAGTATATTAGGTTACGTTTTGCCACGTTTTGCCCAGAAATGGCTCAGAAAAGATTTTTGTACAGTACTGAATTCAAGTTAAAGGTGATCCAGTTTGCAAAAGTGAACGGAAATCGTGCTGCTGAACATAAATTTGGTCCTCCTCCAACTGAGAAAACAGACTGGCTACAGGAAGAAGAAACCCTACTGAAAACGCCACGGCAGAAGAAGGCCATGAGAGGCAAGTCATCAAAATGGTCTGATTTAGAGAGGGAATTGAAGATATGGATTGAAGAGCAAAACGCAATTGGAATTTCTGTGTCCACAAAGATGGTTCAACATGAGGCAAGAAGAATTGCTGATGAAAAAGAAGTTACTGATTTCAAAGGAGGACAAAATTTATGTGTCCTCCTTCAGGTTCATGAAACGGAATGGACTAAGCATGTACACGCACCAGACTTGCCCAAAAGATGCCTGAAAGCTATGAGCAGAAAGTCTTTGAATTTCATCGTTTTGTCATTCGATGTCAGAAGACACATCGGTTTGAGTTGGGACAGATTGCAAATATGGACGAAGTCCCCCTTCAATTTGATGTCTCAAGTAACAGAACTGTTGATAAGAAGGGGGTGAAAACTGTAACTGTGAAGACAAGTGGACATGAAAAGAGCCATTATACAGTTGTTCTAGCTTGTTGTGCTGACGGAACCAAGCTGCCTCCTATGCTGATTTTCAAATGCAAAACAATGCCAATAGAAGACATTCCTCGAGGAGTGATTGTCCACGTTCATGACAAGGGCTGGATGGATCAGGATGGGATGAAGATCTAGTTTGAGAAAGTTTGAAGCAGGAGACCAGGTGGGCTCTTATGCAAACCTACCCTATTGGTGCTTGATCAGTTCAGGGCACACATAACAAAAAACACAAAGAAGATTGCTGCAGAGCAAAAAACAAAACTTACCATCATACCTGGAGGCTTGACATCCCAGCTCCAACAGTCGGCATTAACAAACCCTTCAAAGCTGCCATGAGAGACGAATGGAACCAATGGATGAAGTCTTCTGGGGACAATTTGACACCAGCAGGAAGAGTGAAGAAACCAACTATAGGAGAAGTTTGTACCTTGGGTGAAAAGATCCTGGGATAATATCAAGATTGAGATCGTTGTCAAGTCATTTAAGAAGTATGGCATTTCAAATGCTATAGATGGAACTGAGGAGGAGGCAATGTATGAAGACAGTGATTCGTCATCAGATACAGATAAGGACAAGCTAATGGATGGGAGTTTTGACAGTGATGGAGTTGTATGAATTTTATGATGAATAAAACTTGAGTTCAATAACTTTATGTAATACATTTTTTTTCAAATTTCGAGCCCCAAAATTAGGGTGTGTCTTATACATGGAGAAATATGGTACTTTTATAAAGCGGGTGGTTGATTTCTGTAACAAACTTCCATCTGTTTGGAAGTTGATAGGTTAAATAAATTCAAGGAAGAACTGGACAAACTTTGGGAACAAATGGATGGGTGAAATGGGAAGGTTTTTTTTTTTTTTTTTGCTGATGCTGTATAAGCTTGTTTTATCTTACATTTCATGTATCAAAATAACATCTTTATAAATAAAAAAAGAATGCAGTTTTACCATTGTTTTTAATGGTTCTAAAGACTTTGAAACTAGTTGAATTTAGGAGAGATTTTATTGTAAGGATGAAAAATTTAATACCAACTGCTATTAATCCTTGATTATATGTTTGAATTTTGGTTCTGTATTACTTAAATATATTTTTATATATAGATTTGAATGTGTGGTCTAAAGTATATATTATCTTATAGGATGTATGTGCATTCAGTTATTTACTATACAATATAAATAACTTGAATTTGGCAAGAGCAAATAGTTAAGGTAAATTATACTTGGGAATGAATTAATTTTTTTGCAGAACTGCTTACAACAGTAGGTTTCTAATTTGTGTGCTACTCCCAAATCGGGAAAATTTGAGACTGTTGCACGTAGTAGTGGCAAATGATGCAAAAAAAAAAAAAAACCAACACACGCACTTCACCACATCTATATCTTCCAAAAATTTGTCTGGTTCTTTGAATTTATTTAAACTATTGTCTTCCACACGTCTTCCCCCAACCATCCTTTCTCAACTTGAATTTATGTCCTCTCATGTGTGTAGTCTCAGCAAAAGAAGAATGCCATTAACATTTAGATTACTGAATACATTCAAGACCTTAAACACCTCATTTAGGTTTCCCCAAATGTGCCTAGTTTCCAGATGCTGCAATTTGCAGAACTGAAGTCTTTCTAGGTATGAACACCCTTTTGTTCCCTTTCACTAATCTAGTTACCCTTCTCTCCAGACCTGTATGCAGTACACAAGATTCAGCCTAATCATGGGCTTGTAGAAGGGGATTATCACCTCCTCATCTTTGCTAGCAAAGTTTCTGTATATCATTTACAAAACCCCATGAGCTGTCCTGGCTGCATGGCAGAAACTGCACTGAGGAAGTCAGTATAGAGCACGTGAAATGAAAGTTCAAGAATTACTGAAGTGCTAGCACTGCAGCATGCAGTTAGGCAGTGAAAATAACTGCATTAACCGGTAATGAAGCTATAACGGTGAATGAAGAAAAACTGCTAAAGCATTTACCACATTGTCAGTTTTGTCTGCACTGCTGCCAAGTCATCTCATGGGGTTTTTTCATCGCAATAGTTTTATCATCCTCAAGATCAGAAATGTGCACACTGGGCTTCAAAGAGGCAGTTGCAAAACAAGCATGCAAGATGACATGTTTAACAGAATTTACAGATTTCCAACATGGAATGACAGTAGGATGCCACATAAGCAGGTGTTCTGTACAAGACATTCACTCTGGGGATCCCTAGATCAGTGGTTAGTGAAGCCATATACAAATGGAAGAAGAATGGGACTGAATCTGCCAAAAAAATGGCCTGGTAAACCCCGAAAACTAACAGAACGGACAAGAGAATTCTGTGAAGAACTGTGTGCCAAATCATAATTGCCATTGTCTCAAGTCATACAAAACCCTCTTTGAGAGTATTGTGACTAATGTCAGCACTGGTACAATATGAAGGACACTCCACGATATGAGTTACAATAGTTGTGCAGCTGTCCACAAGCCATCGATGACCTCAACAAATGCCAGATGCCGATTAACATGGTGTAAGGAGCACACATCATGGACTGTAGAGCAGTGGAAAACAGTCTTATGGACAGACAAGTCGTGGTTCACACTCTACCAGTCTGATGTCCTTTCCTCCCAACAATGAAGATTGGTGGAGGTAGTGTCGTGGTATAGGGCTCCTTTATGGTTTGGCTTGGGCCCATTAATCATTATTGACAAAACCATGAATGCTGTGCAGTACCAGGACAGTCTGGACAATTATGCACTTCCAATGTTATTGCAGTACTTGATGAAAGGCCCATACCTGTATCAGCAAGACAACACACCATACCATACTGGTCTGGTCATATCAGAATGGTTTAAGGATGTGGGCGTGGAAAAGTTGGATTGGCCATCCCAGAGTACTGGGATGGCCAATCCAATCCAATCTGAACCCTATCGAGCATATTTGGGATGTATTGGATTGTCAGGTACGTGCACATTGAGATTGACCAAAGAACAAGGCCGAACTGGTGGCTGCGTTAAAGGCCAAGTGGAAGAACATAACTCCTGACATTTATAAAAGGCTGGTTGAGAGCATGCTGCCAAGATTGAAGGCCCCCATAAAAGCAAAAGGTTTCAGAACAAAATATTAAATGGACTCAATAAAGGCTGCTTTTTTTTTTTTTTTTTTGTCTAAAGGCAGGTTTTTTTTTTTTTTTTTTTTTAAGGACCATTAGCAACTAAGGCCATATTGCTCTGGGGATATGCGGTGGTCATTCCCTGACCTTTCTGCATCTTACGTATTTGGTGGTCACGGGCTCGAACCCCAGTCTAATCAAGAAGCATGTGCTATGCACTGCTGCTCCTGCCCACCTGGCTACGGAGGCGCCCTAAAGGCAGGTGTCCAGATATTAATGGTAGGGCAGTGTATATATATTCACCCAGACGTGTTTAGACATATCAATACCTGCAAGTCAGGTAGCTATATAAACCTGTAAAGTGTTTTTTCCACATTCAGTTGTTTTCTAGTGCAGTCATGCTAACTGGTACTTGCTTATAATATGATTTTCATATCCTGCATCTTTGATAGTGGCAACTCATGGTTGTGTGAACAGTCCAAATATAATTTGTGGTAACTACATTATTGTGGCAAAATGATGGCAGGATGTAACATCATTTGTGAAAAATATATATGCCACTTATTTTGGAATTAAATTAGGACACCAAGGTAAAGGTTTCAACCCCAGGGGTGCCATGTAATTTGGGTTTAAATTACTAAACTTATTATTATTTTTTAAAATTTATATGTTTATTTCACTATAAAAAGGTGTAAAGCAGATGTCGGCAACCTTTTTTTGGCTGCGGGTCATAATCAACCAAAATGTGACTATTAAGAAGACGGTTCGGGTCAATGGGTATTTTCATTTTAAAAACAGTCTGTTAGTGAATAATAAGATAAATTTTATTGAGAAAACTATTACAATATGCTTTTAAACTCTTTTTAAACTAAACATAAAAAAAAAAAAATTATAATTCTAATTATTATAAAAACAAATATAATTGTCAAGTTTTAGTTCATTAATAATTTATGAAATTTATTTATAAGCATTCTCTTCATTATCAATGGCTCCCCTGATGCTGAATTTGTGACATCAATTTTGTCAAGTCTGATTCATACTTAGTCACCTTAAGATGAATACAAGCGTCTGAATTTTCGGTAGTTAATCTGCTCCTGTTCTTACTTAAAATAAATATCATGTGTGAAAATATTTGCTCACATTTATAAGTAGAACCGAACGCGGACAAAATGGCAAAGCCAATTTTTTTTCAAAGATGAAAACTTCATAGGAAGTGATGCCCAACGTGATGATATCATGAGAAGATGATTATCTTCCGTGTTTTCTAAATCTTTCTACAATGTCTTGAATTTGCCCGTCCACAACATTGAACTTTTAAAATCAATCATTTCTAAACATAAATTGTCAATTTTAAGATATTCAAAATACTGCAAATCTAAAACATTTTCCTCTATTTCACCGTGCTTCTTAAAACTTTGAAATCTACTTTCAAATTCACTTTTAATGTTCAAAATACAACTTTTGAACATATTTAGATTGCTTTCATCGATATTTTCTTTCTCATATTGGCTTTTTAGTAAGAGAAAGAAAAGAAATATTTTAGTTTTTATGTCAGTTTCAAATAATATTAATTTTGAACAAAAACTCTTCCATTCCTCATACAATTTTCAAAATTGTGTGGTTATTTCCTTGTATTATAGACATAATATAACATTGTCTATTAAGAACAAAAGTCTTAAAAACCATTGTTTATCATTGAGTTCGAGATCATTTTCACCGATTTTGTAAAGAAATATTTGTATATCATCAAAGCACTCTACAAATCTATTAAGAACTTTGCCTCGACTTAACCATCGTACTTCAGCATGTAACAGAAAATCTCCATATTTCGATTCAATTTCCTCCAAAAAAGCTTTGAAGCGCCTGTGTGTTAATGTAGATCGTGCTACTTATTATGTTTACAATCTTAACAACCTTTTCCATTACATCCTTAAGTTGTTGTGTAGATGCCTTTGCAAATCAAATAAATTTTCTTCATGTATGATACAATGGAACAATAAAAGTGGGCGGCCAAGTTCATTTTCCATTAGTTTCACAAATCCAACGTTTTTTTCCTCTCATAGCTAGAGCACTATCAGTTGTTATGGAAAACAATTTACTTTTTAAATCCAATATTTTCCCATTTTTGAAATTTGTAAACTCTTGTACTTGACCCAAAATATCAATGCCTTTGGTCATGTCATTCATTGAAGCAAGAATGCATAGTTCTTCATTGACGTTCGAACTATTTATTGATGCAAATCTAATAATAATTGCCCACCTAGTCATACTATTTACATTGGTACTTTCATCGAGTGCAATGCTAATTACGTCACTAGATAACAAATCATTTTTGACCTTTGCTTCAATATTTTTTGCCATATCTTCAATGCGACGCTGAACTGTTCTGGCCGACAATGGCATTTCTTTAATTCTCTCAATTATTTGTTTTTATTTGTGAAGTCATTGAATAAATAAGTGTTCAGAACAATTTATGAATGCGTTTTTCAAAAATTCGCCGTCTCTAAACGGTTTTCTGTTGGTACCAATACTAAGAGCTGCAACAAAGCTGGCAGATGTAGCGTAATTGTGGCTGGTAGCAAATCTCTTCAAAAATTTATTTTGTTCTCCATAATTTAATACACGTTTAGCAACGTATTCATATTTTTCATCATTTGGCATTTCACTCACATCTTTATGTTTTGAAGAAAAGTGTCGCTCAATATTGTAAGTCCTGGCGGTAATTATATTTGTACACAAAGTACATATCAATTTGTCACCATTTTCCATACATCCATACCCTTCAGTCCACACATCTTGAAATAATCTTTTTTGCTGTTTGTTTGTCCGTGGTAATAAAAATAATAATTATTTCCCTTAGGTAACTGTTCTCGTGCTTTTGAACTGAACTACTGTTTATTCACGTTAAAGACAAAGTAAACGTAAACAAGAGTAGATGCGTGATCAGCAGGTGGGCAGGGCTCCTATTGGTTGGCTGCAGGTGGCACGCAGTCAGAGCGCCCAGCCGACCAATAGGAGTGAATAAACGCTCATTGAGTAATGATGAGATTCGTTCGGACAATGTCGCTGTATTCCGCCTATGTTCATTTCTGCAACTTTGTAATCAAACCAAAATGTTAATCTTATTATTTATATTTTCTCATCGTGTTTGTTTTATAATTTATTTTTATATATTATACTTTATTTGCGGAACTCGAGTGAGTCACTTGAAATTATCAAATGGGTCACAGGTTGCCGACGCCTGGTATAGAGTATCTTTTTAATTTTGTGGTGATCTATAATTGATGTTTACTTAATACCTCTATATAAAGAATAAAATTATTATATACTGTATACATATAATTTGTATTACGAAATGTAATTTTTATAATTATATTATTGTAATAACTATATATATATATATATATATATATATGCAGAGAGAGAATCGGATCTAACTGGTAGAAAATTGAGTAGGGGTGCCACAAAATAAAATAAATTTCTTAGGGGTGCCATTATTAAAAAAAAGGTTGAAAACCATTGGGTTAGACTCTCATAAATTGTGCATGGCAAGTACCAGTTAGCATGGATTTCAACTGAAATCCATGCTAACTGGTACTTGCTTATAATATGATTTTCGTATCCTGCATCTTTGATAGTGGCAATTCATGGTTGTGTGAACAGTCCAAATATAATTTGTGGTAACTATATTATTGTGGCAAAATGATGGCGGGATGTAACATCATTTGTGAAAAATATATATGCCACTTATTTTGGAATTAATTAGGACACCAAGGTAAAGGTTAGACTCTCATAAATTGTGCCATCTGTGGAGGGCTTTCAATTGTGGAAATGTTATAAAAAGAAAGTGATCACATTTGCCATTCCTATGGTGAGGAGCAAGCCTCAAGATCATATTTGTTACTGCTACTTTTGTTCCATATATGTAGCAGGTTATAATGCGAAGAACAAACAGGGAATTATGTACCCCAACATTACCTCATCTGTAAGGCCAGTACCTCATGGACCAGAACTACCAGTTTAACCTCCACCAGTTGTTTTTGAAAATGTGCCGTCGAATCCTAAACCTGTCATTTCTGATCTTGAAGTTGATATAAACTATTGTGGTGAAGAAATGTAAGAGTCTGGACCACAGCTGTTTACACAAAGTGAAACCAACAATTTCACAAGAAATATAAATCTATCCAATGGGTTTATAGAATTTTTAAGGTCAATTGAAAACTTAAATCCAAAAATTGAAACTGAAATCCAAAAATCAACTGGCACCAGGAACTGCCTTTTTGTGGTATAGTCACATGGAAAAGAATTGGTTCCCCAATTTTCTGAAGAAGACTCACTGCAAAAAGACTCGGTCTTTTTGCAGTGAGCCGTTTTGCAGTTTTTCAAACTTTTGCAGTTTTTCACTACAAAAAGACTGAAGAAGACTCACTGATAAACTGCAACAGCATTGTTGCAGTTTTTTTTTAGAATTTTGCACCAACAACCATAGTGGAGGCTATGTATTGACCCATAAGAGCAAAGGAGTTCTCCTTCATAATGGAAACAAGTATGCATCCATTCAGCACAATAAAACTACAAAAATGTAAGCTTCTTTTGGAAAAAAATTCACACAAGAATTGTGGCTGTCTAGTGTGCAGAGATTTTAAAGTTATTAATCTGCTACTTAGCCAACAACTTTGTTACATAAAAATGCCTTGCATTCTCTGCAAGTGGGATAGTTGAGCAAGTAGTAAACATTGGGAAAAGAAAGTGTAGCCATCAAGAACAGGCTCTGATACAAGGTTCAAGATGAGCCACAAGCAGTTGGAAACAAAGTATTGTTACCTCCTCTGCATATTAGGCTACAAATAATGAAACAGTTTGTCTAATCCCAGAATTAAAGAAGAAAACTGTTTCATGTATGTTTGCACTAAATTCCCGTTCCTTACATGCGAAAAAATCAAAGCAGGAATTTTTGTTGTAACTCAAATCTCAAATCTGTATCCTGAACTATGCTACCAGATGATATTGTTTATCCCAATGCCATAGGGGTTACTTAAAGTCCCATTCACTTGATATTAAAATTTACCTTATACAGAACACAACTCGCCTGCCAAAAATTCCTGTCCAGCGTAGGGCTGAGCTAATTTATGATTTTAACAGACTGGTCTTTTGGCACACATCCAAAATTTGTAGTGCATTTCCATGTTCTTACATATGCAGAGGATGGGTGCCCTTTCGTTGTTTTGAATGGGAGTGCGTGGGTATAGCTTATTTCATGAATGTTAAAATTCACAAATGTAATTTTATTGTCTGTGGGCCAACTTCGAAAGAAATGAAGGTAAATGCTTTTTGAATATAAAAATTACAACATAAAAAGTGCTGTTTACAGCTTAGCTGCAAGCTGAAACAAAGAAAAGCAGAATATGAATTCATGGAAAAGGCTATTAAATGATGGTGGTATTTTTAATTTAGTTGAATCAAAAATGAAGAGTGTCAAAATGTGTTGCACAGTGGTGGTGAAAGGATACAAATTTGGGGGGTTGATATAAGAACATGGTCTAGAAGAAATGAGGCTGAATATTATATGTGGTGTTAGAATAAGAAGCAGCAAGAGTAGTATACAAGGAGGGAAACTCTGTGCATGAAGAAAAAGAAGAAAGTAAAAAAGAAAAGCTTAAATTGCACCTTAACACTTATTAAATTTCATAATCCTGATGAGAAATTCAATAACTATTTTTATGTCCTAAGAGAAATGAAGAATTACATCAAACACAGCAGTACAACAGGACATTTACTGAAAATAATTGTGGGTATCTTCAAGAAAGGCAATATGACTGGGAGGAATTGTCTTCAACTGATAAAATATATAGTTATTAACTTTTGATAGCTTAATCAAGTAATACTCCACTGCTATTATTATTATTATTAACCCAGTTATGTATTATTATTACATATTGTGATGCAGTTGTTTTTTGGCTGTTTAGATAACTCACAGAGATACTGGGGAGGTTATGGTATTGAAGGAATTATATCGAGTAGACGAAGAAGCTCAGAAGAACTTCTTGAAAGAAGTTGCTGTTCTACGTTCCTTAAATCATGAAAATGTTCTTCAGTTCATTGGTGTTCTTTATAAGGATAAGAAGCTTCATTTAGTAACAGAATACATTAGTGGAGGTACACTCAAAGAACTTATCCATGACCTTTCGCAGCCATTACCTTGGGAACACAGAGTGAACTTTGCACGAGATATTGCATCCGGAATGGTATGTAAAATAAAAGAATTTGAACATGGTCATTCCCTGTTTAATATTTTTAAAAATGTTACATCATTTATTTAGTAACTCAGTGGTATTTAGAATGAGAAATAGAAAAAAATTTATTGTATTTACATTGGTGTATTTTCTAAATAAAACTATCAATAAAGTGCAAGTTTTTACTGAATAATATATCAGTGGCAGCCAACTATTGTTATATATATATTATTTCACCCATGTGGCTCACAACACATGATAATGTTTTGTGGGCCACCTGGGCAAGAACAAATTAGGAAGGGGGACAAGAACATGTTGCACATTACATTATATTGTTTTAACTTTTATATAAAAAAATACTAAACAAAAACTTTAAGATTGAGCTCTTAAAGAGAAAATTACCCCCCACACCTCCATGTATAGTTCTCCTAATATTGTTGCTAAATGTGCAAATGAATTTTATACTAAGCAGGTATTTATTAGACAGTAAATATTAACTATAGTTGCCATCATGTCCCAGGATATAATTTCTGATAATAAAATTGGAATTTAAATGTGTATACTTGCTTTTCTGATTTTTAAATTTTTTTTTTTTTTTTATGAAACACCAAGCATGGCGGGTAACAGAACCTATAGTACTCAGTTAGTATTTTGCATGGATTAAAGGTTGAGAAGATGAAAAAAAAGTACTTTTATATTAGACTTGAATATCTGTAAATTGTAATCTTCAGGAAATATGTTGAGGGAGCTTGTTCCGGAAACTAGAAGTGTGAATTTGAAGTTAGACAGGAGAAAAAAAATTGATGAGTTGCAATACATGTTTGGACTGGTTTTGAAGAGTGTGTGTGTGGGGGGGGGGGGGAATTATAGAAACCAATTCAGACGAACGGTATGCATGAACGTATTCCAGATCCTATTGCAGCAGCATACTGTCATTACTGTTATTAGTAATCCTCCCAGTCTTTTTATCATCTGCAGACTTTAACATTAAGCTTGATATACCTTCATCAAAATCATTGAAAAATATACAAAACAATGAGCCCAATACCAAACCCTGGGTGACACAGCTAATAACATTAGTCCACAAAGAGTAATATCCATTGATTACCAATCTCTGTCTTCTGCCACTCAACTATCCTTTTATCCATTGCAGCAACTTGCCCTTAATGCCATACAGCTCCAATCTGTACAGTAGTCTTTCATATGCAACAGTATCAAAAGCTTTATTGAAATCCAAGTATATGAGATCAAAATTATTTTTTGCATCAAGTTCCTTTGTGACCATGTAATAGTATTCAATCAGATTGGTCAGACAAGACTTCCCCTTAACAAACCTATGTTGTGTCTGAATTATTACTGCTGTCTTGTCTAGATGTTGCTGCAATGCTTCTTTAACCAGTGACTCCATTATTTTCCCTTGAACAGAAGTCAAACTAACAGGCCTGTAACTATTCATGTCAACCTTTGATCTCCCTTTGTAAATTCGAGAAACATTTGCACATCTCCGGTCAGTGGGAACTTCCCCTGAGTCCAAGAATGCTCTAATAATCATGGCTAAGGTTTTGTTTACTTCCTTTGCCACCTCCTGTAATATAACTGGATACATCCCATCCACCCCAGGTGCCTTTCCTATATTTAACTTCAATAATTTCTCCTCCGCTTTGCTGTCAGTTATTACAAAATCATTTAACTCTCCATTAGAGTTTGATAAATACCTGGCCCTCTCCTCCTTGAATAACTCCTCATGTGTGAATGTAGATGTAAAATACTCATTTAGTTTGGTAACTATCTGAAAATGATCATCTACAATAAAACCATTGATATCAAGTGGACCTAGCCGACCGGGCTAGCCAGGTGGGTAAAGTGCCTGCCTGCCTGCCTGCCTGCCTGGCAACCCAAAGGTTGTGGGATCACAGTAAAATGCAAAACCCTTTGGAAGGTGCATTATGGCCACAGAAGCCGATGCGCCAACAACTAAAAAAAAAAAAAAAAAAAAAAAAATTGAGTGGACCAATCTGATTCATCCCCTTCCTTTTAGAGTTTATATAATTAAAGGAGTCTGCTGTTTTTCTTTGCATCCTTTGCCAAAGATTTCTCATAATCTGCCTTTGCTTGTCTAACCTCCTTTGTGACTTGATTACAGACTAGCTTATATATACCATAGGCTTCTCTGTCACCTGATAATTTATATGCATCCCATGCATTTTCCTTCTCTACTACAAGTCACATTAGTTCACCTGACATCCATTTGGACCTAAACCTAGAATGGTATTACTTAATTTTAACAAAAAGCCTAGTAGCTTCCAAGATTACTTCCTTGAAAGCCTTCCTATTTAGAATTTCCTGTCGGTAACATCATCAGTTGATCCCACTATATAGAACTTAAAAAATCTCTGAGACCACTGTAGTCACCTTTACGAAACCAAAAACCCTTCCCTTTACACCTGATGGTAGTTACATCTTTAAGTAAATCCCACATCAGTACACTGTGATCACTGCTGCTTAGTGGTTCCTTTATCTGTAAATTCTTAACGCATGAATAATCACTGCTGATAATAAGATCAAGAGTATTACTCTCTATGGTTGTGTGGTGCCTCCGTAGCCAGGTGGGAAGGAGCAGCAGTGCGTAGCACACGCTTCTTGATTAGACCGGGGTTCGAGCCCGTCACCACCAAATACGGAGTATGCGGAAAGGTCAAGGAATGACCACCGCATATCCCGGAGCAATATGGCCTTAGTTGCTAATGCTCCTAAAAACCAAATAACGAACGAACCTCAACCAAATCGAGACCTACTAGTCAACACACCATTTTCAGTCCCACCTAAAATCCTGTCTCCCCCCCTATCATCTTCACTGGGAGGGCAGTGAAGATGATAGGGAAATGGTAGCACTATTCATCCACTTGTTCATGATGAAATGGAAATTGATAATTAAAAAATGGTCATCAAAAGAAGAAGAGGTATTGATTGTTTTTCCAAAAAAAGATAGAACTCGGGTAGACAAACACAAAGTTCCAGTCTCAGAAAAAATGTGAATGCACAGCAAGAAATAAATAACAGATAAATTAATTCAACAAAAGTGTTGTGGTTTTCGAGCCAGCATTGATGACATTTATGACCCCATTATTCAATACATACCAATATGTATATGATGCCAAGAAACATACTGAAAACCATCAGATGCTCCAAAAATAAACAGACAGTTTTTAGGAAAGACACCACCAACATAGCACCACTCTTGGAGGGATAATGATTTTCACCATCCCATGTATCCACATGAAATAGTTACTACTAAACACTCCTGTTGAAGCATCCAACTCACAATAGGCATAAAAATAACAGTTTGTTTTCTGTATATACCACAGAACTATGATATGCCCTGTAATGAACTAAATAGCCTGATAACACAATTACTTCTGCCTTTTTATAGCCTAGGAGATATTTAACAGTCATTATACACTATTGGGAAATGACTGCATAGATCGCTCATAGATGACAACAATCTGACTCTTAACATGGATCACCGATGTATGTTCACCTCCTGTGGCACCGGTATTGCATTTAATCTATCCCTATGCCCTCCAAGTCTGTTCCCTATTCTGAAGTGGAATGTCTCTAGTGATGCTCTCCATGGTGACTATTTTGTAGTCATAATTAAACTGTTAGATAAAATACCAAATTCTAGTAAACATTAGATTTGTAGATATTTTATCACTCTTCACCCAATAATACAGTCAAGACAGAGAAGTTGCTGTATGCTTCTGATAATGCCATACCTAAAAAATCTATGCAAATACGCTGAAAATTTGGGTGGAAAAATAATTGCCGTGTAGCCAAAAAGGAACAAAATGGAATCTGGAATAACTTTCGCTGAAACCCAACTACAGCCAAACGCATTAAATACCAAGAAGCTCAAGCAAGGAAGAGCTAGCAAAAATGCCTCGTGGGTATGTTTAGCTTCAATAAATCATACCACAACTTCCCAACAAATCTGGAAATATATAGAAAAATAAACGGCAGATATAATTCATAAATTGGTAGGGTCAAAGCATAGGACCTCCATAAATTGCAGATGTCCCTGGTAAGACTTTTGTGAAGGTTTTTGCTGATATCATTTTACTCCAAAATTTTCAAAGATGGAAGATTGAAATAGAAAAAGACAAATTTTCTCTCAAGTGGGGGATATCAACAAAGCCTATAATGTAGTCCATGGTAATCAACCATTCACAATGTAACTTAGCAAACGTTCTTTACGGTCACTTCTTTTGCTTTTTAATAGAATCTATACAGAAAATTGATTCCCAGAATAATAGCACTGTGCTATTGTTCTTGCTTTCCTGAAACCAGGAGAAGACCCCAGCAATACGAATAATTAGAGATCCCTTGCCTTAACCAGCTGCCTTTACACGAATCTTTAGAAAGTTTTAATTCACAGACTTATATGTCATCTTGAAAAGTACAGCCTGCCATACACTGCCTAGAATGAACTTGGGTGAAATGGAACCATCTTAGATTTTGACATAGTCCATGGCAGTATAACTGGTTAAGAATTCCATGTGTGGACATTTGCCCACCATCATCAAAGATGTCTGCACCACAGTTTCTAAGTGTGCTTCCAAACTTAATTATCAAAAATTTTTTTGTAGGAAGATGTCCTTCAGGGGCCAGTTTTGAGTCCCACTCTTCATAATTGCAGCAAACCTCATTGCAGAACAACTTCAAAACATGGTTGATGCAGCATTGTTTCTAGATGATCACAACATTTCTTGCCACTTGAAAAACATGGTTAGTAGAAAAACAATTGCAATGTGCCATTGACAAAGTCTGCTCGTGGGCTCAAGCAGTCGAATTTTCATTATCTCCTCAAAAAACCGTATGCCTCCATTTCTGTCATTAATGTTACAGAAGCCGATGGTACGTGAAAACATTTGTTTTTTTAGGAATAATATTTGATCATAACCTGACTTTCTTTGAACACATGAAACAGTTTTGAACTGCATGCCAAAGAAAGTTAACATACTAAGAATCCTCTTATCCACCAAATGGGGAGCCAGCTATATCTACTCGATTGTACAAACATAATCATTATATAGTTCTAATCACACCTAAGCTTGACTATACAGCACGGGTATATAACTCATCAAGACCCAGTGCTCTTTGCTGGCTTTATCTAGTCCAAGTCCACCATAATGCTATATGCATCTCTTTGGGAGCTTTTTGTGCATCCTCAGTTCACAGCCTGTATACAGAAGCATGTCAAACCTTCAGTCTTGATTAAGGGACAACAATTGACATTGCGCTATGCATCTAAAATGCGATCTCTGCCCAGACATCTAAATTGGCTAATATATTCATGCCACATTAGGGACACTATATCAAAACCATTCTTCAGTTAGTAGGCCTTTAAGAATACAACTGTAGCAGATACTAGCCAACTTAGAGTTGATGCTAGACAACATTGCAACCACAGTACAATCTTACACTCCACAAGTGGAGCAGAGATATGCTTCCTAAAGATAATGTCATGCAATTACGTGCTACCAACATTGACAAATTCTCCACCTTCATTATATACAGATGGGTCAAAGAGCGAAACCAAGTAAGAATTCACACAATTTTCTCCGATGTAATTTTATCAAACATCAGCCATTTTCAATCCACTGAAGGATGAAAGCCTCTCCAGCAACTTTCCAATTCCTTCTGTTTTGTGCAGTGGCCATCCATTTACTATCCACAAACTCATGAATTTCATCTATCCATCTCTGCCATTGTCTTCCAGGTTTTCTCTTAGCTCCTCTTGGGTACCATTCTGTTATTTTCTTAGTCCATCTGTCATCATGTCTTTGAGCTATGTGTCCTGCCCAAGACCATTTTAGTTCTTTAATTTTGATAATAATGTCCTTTACTTGAGTTTGCTGCCTAACCCATGTGTTTCTCTTTTTATCTAACAGTCTGATTCCCAATATAATGTGTTCCATTCTTCGCTGTGTAGTTCTCAGCTTCTCTTCCATTTCTTTTGGTGAGTGCCCAAGTTTCACTTCCATAAGTCATGGTGGGGAGTATACACTGGTTCGTTATTTTATGTTTCAGACAAATTGGGATATTGCTCTTCAGTATGTGACTATATTTCCTGAATCCATCCAAAATTTATTCTTCCCTTGACTTCCAGCCATTTATCATTATTACAGCTAATGACTTATCCCAAATAAGTATATGACTCCACCTTTTCAATTACTGCTCCTTCAATCATTATATCCCTTTCTGTGGTATACTTGTTCATCATTACTTTTGTTTTAGCCATATTCATCTTTAGTCCAAAATCCTTACTAACTCTGCATAACTGATTCAGATTTTCCTCTAATTCTTTGGGATCTTGGCTTATGACCACAATGTCATCTGCAAATCGTAAATGGGTTAGGTACCCTCCATTCACATTGACTCCTTTCTGCGACCAGTTTAATCTTCTGAAAGCTTCCTCAAGGGCAGCAGTAAACAACTTCGGAGATATTGTGTCTCCTTGTCGAACTCCTTTCTCAATTTTAAATATACTACTGTCTTTGTCTAGTCTAATAAAGGATGTAGCATTCTCATATATTTTCTTCAAAATCATAATATATGGGATATCTATGCTTTGTCTTTCCAGTGCATAAAACATTGCCTTATGCTGTATGGAGAAAAATGCCTTTTCATAATCCACAAATGCCAGGCATAATGGTGTTTTATATTCATTTGCTTTCTCCATTAGCTGTGACATTACATGAAGGTGATCCAAAGTTGAGAATCCTTCTTACCTAAAGCCAGCTTACTCTGTTTGATTCTCATCAAGTATTCTTTCTAATCTGTTAGTAATGACCCTTGTGAACAACTTGTAGATGTGGGATAATAAGCTAATTGGTCTATAATTTCCAATTTCTGATTTATCTCCTTTCTTATGCAGCAATATATGTAGAGCATACATATCTACATATATATATTTATATATATATATATATATATGTATCCTAAGAAGTGCAATATACACATTTCCAGAGTTCAATGTGTGTACTTAGAAATTCTTTTGAGACTTCTCACCCTGCTGTGTTGAAAATCTTAGACTTCATATCTGTAGCCAAAGAGAGGAAAGAGACATATTTCTTTTGGGTACTGTGACTTCTCAGAATCTTAGACAGTGAAGTAGGTGGCAGCATTGTCAAGTTAGCCTCAAAACCACCCAATCATGAAAATAAAATATTGTGTGAAGACTTTGATAATCTGAGCTACCAGCAAACACCAGTGGCAACCAGGCTGGCAAGGACAAATAAACAATAGACTACCATACATAAATTTGACCAATTCTTCAACATTGGCTCTTAAGCCTTAGAACAAACCAGCAAGAAGAAATCACACTAGCTCAGCTACAAATAGGATATACACACATCACTCATGCAGGTTCTTCTTAGAGCAGAAGAACCCCTGTGCTTACCATCCACTACATTCTTGTGTATTGCTCAGCTTATGAATGTGCATCCCAAGGAGAATTTTTCTACACCTACATCACAGGAATATCACAAGATTCTGTTACTCCTAAATAATAAAGCTCAAGTGGAAAAGGTTTTTTTCAATCCTGAAATGAGGTGATATTTATAAATTGTTTGCAGCAGTGCTTTTTTTGTAAAAAAAAATAGGTGCCAGTACTGATTCTTTACTGTCAGGAAAAATTGAAAATTAAAAGTATATGAAAAGTACTCTAAAATTTTTTTTTCCTGATATTGTTACTTTAGTAGTAACGTTTTTAGAATAAGAACAACAAATTAAGCATATTAACACAGTTTAAATTTATTATTCAAGTATATAAAAAAATAAGTAAAATGTGAGTAAAATAAGTAAAAACAATAATAACATAAGTAAAAATAATTTCATAAAAGTTTTTTTGTAAAATATTCCAAATTTTCATTAAGTTCTTATCGGACACCCTGTGCCGACTTCTTTTCTTCCTCTTTGTGTGTTGGTTGCTGAATGACGTTTCTGAAGCATCCATGAATCTCATATTTTGCTGGATGGATCGAAGCGGGTTAGCAGTGGGCCTACAGTTTTAAGAAACTGTTTTTGTCATCAACGAAGCGCTGGTTGGCCTGGTGATCAGAACATTTGTGAAAATCCTCATTCACATTCACTCAATGAAATTTGTATCATACTCAGAACATTCATCAAATGCTTCAATTCTTCCAAAATCTTCTTATCAATCAGGTACCTCCGAAATCCCCGAATTGCATTTAACCTAATTGACATTTAACTGTAACCTAATTGACAGTTTTCTAACTTCATTTTCACCAAATGCCGACAATTAATATTTAGAAGAATAAATTCCTTCATTGTCCTCGTTTTCCTTCTCTCGTCATCGATATTGTCACTAGTTCTTAAATTTGAATTTTTTCTTTTCTTTTTTTTTGAAAATGTCCAAAATGACTGTGTCATTCTGATATTCAGGTACTGTGACCATGTAAACAGAAATAAGGAAAATTTACGGAAAAATGTGGATAACGCACTTCCGCGAAACAACATGATTATTTGTCGGGGTAAACGAAAATCACTTTTCTAATTCTCGAACGGTGTCCAACCAAAAAGTGAACTAAAACAGCATTTTAAATTTTGTTAATTATCAAAAAAAATTTTTCATTAAATGTTTTGTTTAGTAAATGTAATTGTGTATTATACTTATTAAAATTTTCGAATATTTTCAATTTTACTTTTATATGCAATAAGATATGGAAAATGTAACACACTAAACAAATCTAATTTTGAATTATTTTGAATATGCCCCTGTACGGGAAAAGGTTGGACACCATTGCAGTAGAAGTTGGGCCAGAGCCCATTGGAAATACACCTTGAACTGCTCACTCTTCACCAGCACGACTTCTCCATATGTGGGACAGGTGGTTGAATAGGCTTTACCAGATACCACTAAGTTGCAGAATGGTAATCCCTTTAGCTCTCTTGATTCATGCAGCAGCACTAATTGCCTAAACTACCTGAAGGCCAGAAATGCGAATATTGGGCGCCTCCGTAGCCAGGTGGGAAGGAGCAGCAGTGCGTAGCACACGCTTCTTGATTAGACCGGGGTTCGAGCCCGTCACCACCAAATACGGAGGATGCGGAAAGGTCAGGGAATGACCACAGCATATCCCTGAGCAATATGGCCTTAGTTGCTAATGCTCCTAAAAAAAAAAAAAAAAAAAAAAAAAATGCGAATAGTGCATACAGAGTTAATTTTTTTGTAATCCGTTCGTTATACGAAAATTTTCTTTGCTCAACAGAAACTATTTTAAATGTAACTTCTAGGGGGAATTCATAATAATTCACTATAAAAGGACTTCATTAAACAGAGGTCAACTGAGTAATTTAGAATTATAAAAACGGTTATACAGTTTTATATAGTAAATATCAATAGTAAAAAATGCAAATTTAGTTAAATAATTTTAAGCTTATTTGAATAGTAGGTAAACATGTGAAAAAAATTTATGGAATATTACAAATTGCGAAGTGTATTGCTTCCAAATATCACACGTCACTGTTAATAAAGGTGCCTGTATGCTATACCGTCGTGTACCATCCCAAAAAAATACACTGGTTTGCAGCAACTTCCTTTTAATTATTGAAATTTAAATGGTACAGGATTGTACACTTCTCAAATAGGAAACATATTAAAATAAAATTTTTTATTTCAAATGATTAATGAATTTTACATTATTGTATAAACCAATTATACAATTTTGTGCACAAAAACTGTATAACTGGTTTATACAATAATGTGAAGATGGTCTTTTTATTTAAATGAAAATTATATTTCTAAAAACTGTTTGCTATAAAATATTTTTTCCGCATTTTTATTTAGGCATATTTGCATTCCATGAACATCATTCACAGAGATCTGAATTCACATAATTGTTTAGTAAAAGAGGTAAGATCTTTATCGTGCAAAATAATAAAAAAATGAATAACTTTCAAGTTTAAACATTTTGTAAATACAATTCACACTTGATGTTTTACATTTTCGTTGCCTTTAGTGGAATGCGCATTTTTTATTAATAAAAATGGTAGTGAAACAGGGTAAGACTTAATGAGAATAATAATGAATTTATTCCAGTAAATTCATTTAAAGAAATTGCTTAATGACTCCTCTGTTGATTATTGTTTAGTGCTCCTCCAAATACTGAATGAACCTCGTGAAATTTTGGAAGTAAAGTGGGGAATCAACACTCCAGAACATAACACAAAAGGTGTCTTTTTGAATTATTGATGTTGACAACACCAGATGGTGCTCTCATATGAAGGTACAACTTTTCTGTAGAAATATCTTCATGGTTAACAGTTTACAAAGAAAGTGTGTCCCTTCTATATTTAGTCAACTTCCTTTGAATAATGTTCCCACAACTGCTTTAGAAGAGATTGAGCATTTTACACTGAATCTTTTTCATTTCTCATATAATGATAACAATGAATTCAGTGCTGGTATTAACTGTAATACAGATTATATGTTACAGTGAACTATAAATACATTATTGAAACGACTTCCCTAAGGTGGCTCACGCAGATTAGGATTACATGTTTTCTTGCACTCTGAGTATGTGATGATTTCTGCAGCAGATCTTGATTCTTTTTGGGTCATACTGGAAACACCGTGTTTTGCCACCAGTAACCATTTTCCTCATTTAGTCCAACGTCCCTTGAATTTGGGGGAGGAGTTGAAAAGTATATTGCCTGAGTATAAATTCATGCAGTTTCAATAACATTTTTTAAATGATTGGTTCTGAAGTAAACAAAGTTGTGTAAATGAGGAAAGATAGACAGAATCAACCACCATGCAGCCATCCAATATTTGAAGTAAAAAGTGACTAACTCCAAAGGCAATTCATGAGAGTATGGTTACAACAATTGGAGAGGATTCCCCTTCCCATACCATAGTTAAAAGAAGTGGGGAAAAGAACAAGGGAAGGATGTTGCAGGTTTTTCACCCATGCTGTGGGTGGGATTTCCTCTGAGATGTTCTACTTGAAACAGTATATACTGATTTTAAACATTCTGCAACTTCTGGAAGCATTCATGTGCCATATTCTGAATAATTTCCTCAGTTGTTTCAAATCCTTGTGACCTTTCAAGGGGGCTTTAAGTTTGGAAACAAAAAAAAAAAAAAAAGTCCCAGGGAGCTAAATCTAGTGACTGTATCAAATGGGAGACAAAAATGCAGTGTTTTGCAAGAAATTTTTGAATGGAAAGCACCAAGTGTTCAGGGGCATTGCCACAACATAAGCAACATTTCCCTGAAGCCCAGTTTTTCTGCCTCTTCTCTGAACAGCATCATGCAATTTGCAGTAGAACTGTTTTATAGTATTCCTGGTTCATTGTTTCACTATGTGGAACAAATTTGCAAAGAACAATATTCATGAATCAAAAAATACAATAGGCATGATCTTCACATTTGATGGAGGTTGTCTTACTTTTTTTTTTTTTTTTTTTGTCTTGGAGAAGACAGTGTCTTCCATTGAGAGGACTGGGCCTCTGTTTCCAGCTTGTAGCCATACGTCCATGATTCATCACTAGTAATGATGGGAGAAAAAAAAAAGTGTGGTTCAGCAGCAGTACAGTGCAGATTCTGACATGAAAGAAGCTGCCCCTCTCTGTAATCATTGGTGAGTCACAGATGGCTGAAAGTATCACATTCTAAAATTTTGTGTTAAAATTGATTGATATATCCCAAAAAAAATCCAATTTCACTAGCATCTTTGTGGATAGTTAAAAGAGCGATTATCCTAATGAAATCATGAATACTGATGATTGAATCATTGGTTTTTGAGGTTGAAGGGTGATGAGCAAGCTTCGTCTTCCATGGACATGCAGTCCTCTTTAAACTATAGAAACACTGAAAAGTTTTCAAGAATCTTCTCCCTGAACTGTTTTTAACATTTCTAGGGGAAGTGGGGTATCAGAATGTACCTTCACCTTCCCCCAATTAAAATTGTTGCCAATTTGATGCTCATTAAAATCACTCAATTTAAAATATGATTAAACACACCTATTCAGTGTGTGTGCTAATTTAGACAAGTGGATGATTCATGCATTACTGTGTCTAGATGAGTCACTGAACATGTGACACGTTGCAACTTGCTATACTGCAGTTTTAAATACAAAAGATAAAATCAGTTCCTGACATTTTATCTCACTTCATATGGCTTTGGACTTATTTTTATCATAGTTTTGACTCTGTTTTCTTGAATTGGTGCACAGTTTAGTTTGTTAATATAATGGTATTCTTGCAGGGTTCAGCATCTGATAATCCTTTATCAACTTCATTGTTTGCCGTTTTCATTCTTAATTTGTTTCTATAGGTTGTCTGTTAGATAGGTGGTATTTTCTAGGTTACTAATTATACTTTATATAGCACTGCATCGTTACCTAATCCCTTGATCAGTTGTATGTTCTGTTATTATTATTGTTATTATTTGGTTTTTAGGAGCATTAGCAACTAAGACCATATTGCTCCGGGGTATGCGGTGGTCATTCCCTGACCTTTCCGCATCCGCCGTATTTGGTGGTGACGGGCTCGAACCCCGGTCTAATCAAGAAGCGTGTGCTACGCACTGCTGCTCCTTCCCACCTGGCTACGGAGGTGCTTTGTATGTTCTGTTGATTTTTGGTTGTTTAGCCTAGTTGTAGTTGTAAACTATTTTTCAGCTAAATTATTGACCTGCTGTATACGTGTGTTTAATTAAATGTTGATAATTCCTGTTACTGTAACCATATGCCACAGTACATTACCTCTGTTATTCAAGTTCCATGGATCAGCATTCTATTCTATATGCTGTTTTTAACTGAAATACCTGAGCCTACTTTTTTATGAGATGGGCAGTTATGCTTCTGGTATGGCCATGTACTTTTCTCAATTACCGTGTGTTTATTTTCTATTTCTACTTTTATGGGAGTTAAGGAGGGAGTATAATGAGAACTGATGTTCCTGTTCATCCCATAGGTATTCCATATGGTTCAAATAGGACTCCACATCAGTCAGCCATTCCAACTTTTGTACATTCATGTCTATGAACTATTCCTGTTATGTATAACTACCGATGCTGTTTATTCTCATAAACAAGATGATATCCCATGACAGCATCCTGTGTATGGGAATATTCCCCCAACCACCAAAAATCCTAAGCCTTACCATAAGAAACAGGTCCACCACTCTCTCTCCTCCAAACTTCATTGTTGGCACAGTACATTCTAGCAGCAGGCATTCTCCACACTTGCCCATCTGAATGAAATATGCATCACCACTGCTCTCTCTCCTCTGAAATCTGAGGCTATGGAGCTCTGTACATAATATATTTGTACAGACCTGAACCCCTAGTTATGCCTTAAACACTTGTTTGATTTTTTTGTAGTGATGTGTGATGAGATTGTCATATTAACCTTTCTGACTGCTCAGTGGCTGCTTGACAGCAGTGGTACTGCCATGTTCCCGTTTCATGATAACATCAGTGACAATTGACTTTGAATGAGTTGGGCTGTCATCGGTGATACAAATTGACAAGCAAGCAAGCAAAGTGACATCCAGAGGACTAGGCCTTTTACAACACTCTTTTCAAAATCACTAATTTCAGCTCTGTGTGCCTCGATATGCTTACCTTACCACTCTGAATCACTTTTTATCTGGCAAGTCCAGTGAACTGTGAAAACAGGTACACATTTTTTTGTGGGGAGGAGGGGATTATGTGTATGTGTCTGTATATATATGCATGAGGGTTAAATAAAGCAGAAGCCAGGTAAAAGTTACCTATGTTCAGGAGATAATATCCCACCACGGCTGTGTTGCCTTATTCTTATTTTGTAGCATTCTAAATTCCATTTGTTAAATTGTTGCAACTTGTCTTTTCCAGAGCTTGAGGGTTTTTTTTTTTTTTTTTAATCTAATGATTCTGGAGGGAATTTTGAAAATCTGTAAAAATCTAAACATTTATACATAAATGTTTTAAACATTAATTTGTTCTTATTATGATTATGCAAGAAAAAGCCATAATTACTTATTTCTTGATGTTTTTTTTTAATATATACTGTATTTCTTCGATTCTAAGATGCACTTTTTTCCCCTATAAGTGTCTCTAAAAACAGGGGGCATCTTAGAATCGATCACGTCTTACAATCGCAGTTTTTTTTTTTTTTTCGAATATTCCTGCACTTTGCACAGCACCACACGTTTTGTTTTTACGTGGAAACCCCACCTCCAAGTTTGACCGTTGTCGCATTCTTCAATTCCATCGAAGAATAAAGTGGCATGGGTGATTTCACATGCTTTTGAAATGTAAAGCCACCGTTATTTCATTATAGCAGAGCTCGCTCAGTGAAAACTAGGAAGTTTTGTTTGTATTTTCGAAAGTACGTAAGAAGTGGAGTTACCGTATTTAGTTAATTTTGATCCCTTATTGCACATTAAAATGTCATAAAGGTTGCACTATGAAGCCACATTGAAACGAAAAGTTATTGTGTATGCAAAAGAATATGGAAATAGAGCTGCAGGTCGGCATTTTGACATTAGTGAAGTAAATGTTCATCATTGGAGAAATGATCATAATTCCATATTTTCGTGCAAAGCAACAACCAAGTGCTTTATACGGCCTAAGAAAGGAAGATTTCCGCAAGTCGATGAAGCTGTGATATGTTTTGTAACGGAGACGCGCAAAAGGATTACCCATCACTCAACAAGCCATGCAATTGAAAGACAGAGAAATTGCCAAGTCCCTCGGAATAGAGAAAATAATTTTTAATGGCAGTCTTGGCTGGTGCAACAGACTCATGCATCGTAGTGGATTATCGTTAAGGTGCCGAACATCTATCTGTCAAAAAATTCCTGCAGACTTTCAAGAGAAGCTGATTAACTATCAGTGACAGGTGATGAAATTAAGGAAAAAAAGAAACTATGAGTTTAGTAAAATTGGAAATGCTGATGAAACCATAAGAAACAGGTCCCAGTCTTCTTCGATATGCCTCGAAATTACACAGTCAACGCTAAAGGTGCTAAAGAAATCAAGATTATAAGCACAGACTATGAAAAGCAGCTTATCACTGTAATGCTATGCATCACCGCTGATGGTCGAAAGTTTCCACCATATTTAATTTTAAATCGAAAAACCATACCGAAAAATGAAATTTCCCCCAAAGATGATGTTATTGTGCGTGCACAAAAAAATGGATCGATGTCGGCAGCGCTTATGGAAGACTGGCTAAATGTTGTGTGGAATAGGATGTCCTGAAAGTCTTCGTAACCCATCTAGAATGCTAGTACTTGATGCCTTTTCAAAAATAAAATCGTGAAAAATGTGGTGACTCGGTTGTGATTTCTGGTGCCATGACTAGCCAACTGCAGCCACTCGACGTTTCAGTCAACAAACCATTTAAGGATTACTTGAGAAATGAATATGAATCCTGGCTGTTGACTGGCAACCTTCTGCTGACACCTAAAAAAAATTAAGAAAGCGCCGGCATCAAAATTGGCAGAATGGGCATCAACAGCTTGGAAGCTGATCCCAGAAAGAATAGTAAAGCACTCATTAAAAAAAATGTTGCATCACCAATGCTCTCGATGGCTCAGAAGAATCTGACTCTGAATGTGAAGTAAACTGTGATATTGATTCAGATGCAGATATTGACGGCTCAGAAGATTCAGAAAGAAGTGCTGATTAACATATCTACTGATAAATACTGGTACTATTGTTGTTAGTAAATTGAATTCTATTATAATAAAAATATTTGTTAGATTTATTTTATTGTTGTATTTTATTTATTTATTTATTTTTTGCTTAGAATGAAAGCTTTTTTCTGAAATTAAGGTGCGTCTTACAATTGATGGCATCTTAGAATCGAAGAAATACAGAGTATATATATTAGATAGTATGGATCAGAGCTGTAATACTCAATATGATCTACGTTGATAATAATATTAGTAAATTAATAAGAGGAGTTTACCTCAATATAGTACGTGGAACACTTCCGTATTAGTAAATTAATAAGAGGAGTTTACCTCAATATAGTACGTGGAACACTTCCGTATTAGTAAATTAATAAGAGGAGTTTACCTCAATATAGTACGTGGAACACTTCCGTATACGTATACGGAAGTGTTCCACGTACTATATTGAGGTAAACTCCTCTTATTAATTTACTAAGAGTGTATATATATATATATATATAAAATACTGTCTTCTGCATCTATTCATGTATATCACTCGATTCGATTTCACCAACTTGTGGATCCAAATTTCAGAGGATTCCAGCTTTCTATGCCAAATTAATAAACTATGCTTCCTGCTTATATTTTAAGTGTTTTCATGCTGCTGTTTAGCATTAGCATTAGTAGTGGCATATGATGCAAGAAATTAAGCTTATGCAGCATCAGCCAAAAAAAAAAAAAAAAAAAACCACTTCCACTTCAACCATTTGTTTGTTCGAAATACCTGTCCAGCTGAGCCTTAAATTAATTTAGGCTATCAACTTCCACGACAAGGGATGGAAGTCTGTTCCACCAACCAAATACCAGCTGGCTAAGGGCAAATTTCTATACGTCTATCCTACGTCTGTCTTTCCTCAATTTGAATTTATGCCCTCTCAGGTGATTCTTCTGAGCTAGAGGAAGAATCCCATCAGCATTGAGCATGCTCAAACCATTCAAGGCTTTATACACCTCTATCAGATCACCTCCCTGGTGCCTAGTCTCCAGACACTGTAATTTGCAAAACTTAAGCCTTTCTTCGTAAGAGCACTCCTTTGTTCCATTCACTAATCTTGTTGCCCTTCTCTGTACTCGTTCCAGCAGCTCTACATCCTTCTTGAAATGAGGCCTCCAGACCTGTATACAGTACTCTAGGTGTGGCCTGACCATTGCCTTATACAAGGGAATAATCACTTCCTTATTCCTGCTGGAAAAATTCCTGTATATCATTGACAATACTCCATGAGCTACTCTTGCAGCCCGTCTGCACTGCTCAGAGAACTTCATATCTGCCTGCACAACCACCCCCAAGTCCCTTTCATTCTCTACCACTGTCAGTGTAGTACCACAGAGTTGATACGTCGCTCTGGGGTTGCTGTTTCCCATGTGTAGCACTTTACATTTGTCAATGTTAAACTTCATTTGCCACCTCTCAGCCCATCTGCTCAACCTCAAACCATTCAAGGCTTTATACACCTCTATCAGATCACCTCGCTGGTACCTGGTCTCCAGACTGTAATTTGCAAAACTTAAGCCTTTCTTCGTAAGAGCAACCATTCATTCCGTTCACTAACCTTGTTGCCCTTCTCTGTACTCGTTCCAGCAGCTCTACATCATCCTTCTTGAAATGAGGCCTCCAGACCTGTATACAGTACTCTAGGTGTGGCCTGACCATTGCCTTATACAAGGGAATAATCACCTCCTTATCCCTGCTAGAAAATTCCTATATATCATTGACAATACACCATGAGCTACTCTTGTAGCCTGTATGCACCTGCTCAGAGAACTTCATATCTGCCTGCACAATTACTCCCAGGTCCTTTTCATTCTCTACCACTGAAAGTGTAGCATCACAGAGTTGATACGTTGCTCTGGGGTTGCTGTTTCCCATATGTAGTACTTTACATTTGTCAATGTTAAACTTCATTTGCCACCTCTCAGGACATCTGCTCAACCTTTCCAGATCCTGTTGCAGCAACATAGTGTCAGTAGTGTCCTTGACAACCCTGCCAACCTTTGTATCGTCTGCAAACTTGGACATTAAGCTTGATTTACCATCATCAATATCATTTATAAATACAGAAAACAATAATGGACCCAACACTGAACCCTGCGGGACTCCACTAATAACATTAGTCCACGAGGAGCAGTGTCCATTGATTACCACTCTGTCTTCTTCCCCTCAACCACCCCTTTATCTCTAGCAGCAATTTGCCTCCAATGCCACACTGCTCCAATTTGTGCAGCAGTCTTCCATGTGCAACAGTATCAAAGACCTTTCTAAGATCCAAGTATATAATATCAAAGTTATTACCTGCATCCAGTTCCTTTGTGACTGCATCATAGTATCCAATCAAATTGGTCAGGCAAGACTTCCCCTTAACAAAACCATGCTGTGTCCAAGCTATAACTGAAGTCTTGTCTAGATGATCCTGTAGTGCTTCTTTAACCAGTGCCTCCATTAATTTTCCTGGAACAGAAGTTAAACTCAAGGTCTCTAATTACTTGTGTCAGCCTTTGATCCTCCTTTGTGAATTGGGGTCACATTTGCACATCTCCAGTCTGTGGGTACCTCCCCTGAGTCCAAGGAAGCTTTCATAATTATGGCTAAGGGTTTGCTTACTTCCTTTGCTGCCTCCTTTAATATAACTGGATAGATCCCATCCACCCCAGGTGCCTTTCTTGTGTTTATCTTCAACAATTTCTCCTCCACTTTACTCTCAGTTATTACAAGATTCTCTAGCTTACTACCAGAATTGAATACACCTCTGGCATTCCCCTCGCTGAATAACACCTCATGTGTGAATGTGGATGCAAAATATTTATTTAGTTTGTTAGCTACCTGAGCAGGATCATCAACAGTTGACCCATCGATATCAAGTGGACCAATCTGATTCATCCCCTTCCTTCTGGAGTTTCCATAAGTAAATAACTCTTTGCTGTTTTTCTTTGAATCCCTTGACAAAGATTTCTCATAATCTGCCTAACCTCCTTTGTAACTTGGTTACAGATCAACTTATATCTATCATAGGTTTCTGTGTCACATGTTAATTTGTATGTATCCCGTGCATTTTTCTTCTCTGCCATATGTCTCATTAGTTCATCTGACATCCATTTATGACTAAACCTTGAACAATATTTCTTAGTTGGTATGGAAAGCCTAGTAGCTTCCATGATAAGTTCTTTGAATGCTTCCCATTTTGAATTTGCTGTTGGTAACATCTTTAGATGGTCCCGCTGTATAGAATTTAAATACTGTCTCAGACCATCGTAGTCACCTTTACGAAAGCAATAACCCTTCTCTTTACCTCTAATGGTAGTTACCTCTTTGAGTAAATCGCACTTCAGCACACTGTGATCACTTCCACCTAGTGGTTCCGCAGATTCTTAATGCATGAAGAATCACTACTGGTAATCAAATCAAGAGTATTACTCCCTCTTGTTGCCTCCCGAACATGCTCTTGTAGAAAACAATCATCCAATGAATCCCCAAATAGCCTTGCTAGTGTGTGAGTGACCAGCCCACAAATTCCAGTAAATATCTGGGAAATTAAAATCCCCCATTGTAAGACTCTCTGATGTACTGGCCCACTCTATTTCCCTGTACAGTTTCATATTATACTCATCAGAGTAATTAGGCCTATAGCACACTCCTACTCTCAATTTTGATCTCCCAATGCTTATGTCACACCAAACTGACTCGACACTGCACTGTCCAGCGATGTCGACTGGCTTCACTTCCTTGGATTTTATGTGTTTCTTAACTAATAGCATAACCCCTCCTCCCTTCCTATCCTTTCTGTACACATTGTACTCCCCAAATTCCAGTTCTGCATTCCTTATATCTGTGTGACACCACGTCTCTGATATCCCAATAATATCTGCCTTTGATGCTTTGAGCAATACCTCAAATTCATCAATTTTATTTACCAAACTCCTAGCATTGGTGTACACGCAAGTATACATGCACCTGTTCTTTTTCTTAGCTACCCTAACACGACCCATGTGTTTACTTGTACCGCAATGGCTCCCAGCAGTCTCTGAAATATCCTGCATCTTGTTTTTCGGGCTTCTGCTCATTCCAATAGAAGCAGTGCAAGAATCACTTTCACCTCTGCCAGTGGCTACTGTTAATCTATTATTCTTTGTATCCCCCCCCAAGCTAGCAGTTTTCTGACCCACCTAACACTGCCTCGATAGCATCAGCAAATATTCTTGCACCCTTTTTATTTATCCCTCCTATCGTGTCTTGGTAGAATTGCCGACTCTTTCAATTTCAACCCTAATTCACGGCTTTTTTCAACAGTGACCTGTACTTGTTAAGTAATTCTGCCAGTCTCATACTCTTGATATCATTTGTGCCAATGTGTACAACTATATCACCTTTTGTGCCCTTAAAAGATGATATCTGCTCTACAACATCATCTATAACGTCATCTACAACATCATGTTTAGTATTACTATTAGTAGTGTTAAAAATGATTGAAAGAATCAAGCATATATACATCATGAAAAAAAAAAAAAAAAAACAGTTTGCTGTTTCTTCTAATAATTTATCCACTGTCTTAAATTTATTCAAACTACCAACTTGCACATCTCCAAGGTGAAGTTTGTTCCAACAATCAGTGTTACTCACCAGCTGAAAGTAAGTTTCTGCATATCTACCTTGCATGTATCCATTATTTTCCAATTTAAATTTGTTTCTTTGTATATGTTATTTAAGAAAGAATATGGATGCCATCGGCATATAGCATACTCAGCCCTATTTAAAGCCTTAAACACTTCAATCAGGTCTCCTTGCAGGAACCTAGTTTCCAGGTGTTGCAATTTACAGTGCTGAAGTCTTTCTCGGTAAGAGAATCCTTTGGCACCCCTGCCTTATCTTGTGTCCCTCAATATGGGCACATGTCCATGGTGAAGAAACCTCCAGATTAGCATCACTGGGGTTCATTGCTCACCCCCTTCAGTTCCAGACTACCAACATAGGAATACAGCATGTTTGCCATCTCTGCAACCTGTGGAAACTCGGAAACGGGGATCCTGGTAGCAAAGAGGGGTCCAGCTTCAACACACCACTTTGGCCCCTGCTTCAGTAAGGCAGGTGGTCTTGGGATGGCTCACCCAGGATTATTCAGCTACTGGGTTCACCTGCAAGTGTCATCTATGTCAATGCCATCCCATAACCTCATGTTCCAGGAGACTGGATTAAGGCTGATGGTTCAGTGGATATGATGTCTGGGTAATCCTGCTTTCCCACTCCGAAGTGTATTTATTGCTTGCCAGGTAGTGGACATTATATTTGGGCTTCGTGGGCGCTGAACAAAAAAAATAAATGCTTATGAATCCTAGGTGCCTCCGTAGCCAGGTGGGAAGGAGCAGCAGTCGTAGCACACTCTTCTTGATTAGACCGGGGTTCGAGCCCGTCACCACCAAATACGGAGCATGCAAAAAGATATCAGGGAATGACCACCGCACCGGAGCAATATGGTCTTAGTTGCTAATGCTCCTAAAAAAAAAAACAATTATGAATCCTGATAATAAAAACTTCTTCTGGGACTCCATCACTTCCCTAATAGATAATAATTTAGTTGACAGTAATGTCATCAATGCAGTGAAATGGTTGAAATGTCTAGAATGGGAGAGATACCAGGACTTACACCATGCTTCCTAGTAATTCATTCCATTACTGAAAAACTCATTGGGAAGATGTTGCCCTTCTTTATTCAGAAAGGTCTGGAAGGGTTGGCAGGGTTCCAAAAATCAGAGAAACAACTATGTTCCTGTGATGTTCTAATAGAAACCAAAAAATGAAAAACATTCAGGATGCTCTTAAAGCCACCTCTGTTGGAGGTGGGAATTTCGATTACAATTACCCCTAAATAATACACAACTAAATTCATCTTGTTGCAGGATCTACAAGTGGGATCTTATGGGAGTGTCGGGAAGAAATCTGTTCCGAAACACAAGAAATGACAGCTATAAAGAGAATATTTGTGTAGGAAGGGGGAATCTAGTACCCACTAGAAACTTCATCCTTACATTCAATTCACCATTGTCTAAAAATTTCATCACAGCTGGATACCTGCACTGCCCAGTAAGGCCAGTATTCCAAATCCCTTAAGTTGCTTCAAGTATCAAAAAATGTGGACACTCACAAATGGCCTGTTGTGCCCTTGCGTGCACTCAGTATGGTGCAGAAGATCATTAAATCATGGATTGTTCAGCTACAAAACCTTATGCATCAACTGTCAAGGAGAACACTCTGCATTCCAGCAGTGGAAGGAGGAAAAAGAGATACAGAGATTCAAGACAGAGGTGAACATATCCTATCAGGAGGCAAGGAAAGCAGTAAAGCCAATAAATAGTAGTAAGCCTACATATGCTGAGAAAGTTGCAGGGAACCATTCCATTTGAACACAAACTGATATGACTGTTCTACTAAGAAAGTCTCAATAAATTGCATGCTATTTATTGAGCTCTCTAAAACAACCAAAAAACACTGTAGACTGCTGTTTTAATATGGAGGTACTAGATGACTTGGTCCTTGCACTCTTTGCAGAAGAGGAAGAAATGGACACAGGCCAGTGCTCTTTCTTTCCAAAAAAGAATAAATCCATTCAAATTCTTACAATGGAATTGTGGATTCCATCAAAATAGTGATGATATCAAGGTTCCACATCATGAACCAACCTGCTTTTGCTTACAGGAGACATATAAGGTTTGCCTTACTTCCATAACTTTACTACAATCATTTGCAAGACTGAACTGGGAATGGATCTGCCATTGAGAAGTTGTCATTCTTGTGGGTAACTATATCTATATAGTATAGTTACTTAACTATATCTTCAAGCTTTGCAGTTTGTCTAACAGTAGAGTTCCTCTTAACTGTTTAGTCAATCTATTTGCCACCTTGGAATGACATCTCCCAGGCAGACCTTGATCTCATTAAGCAATTGCTGTCCCCTTTTCTATTATAGGAGATTTCAGTGGACATAGTACCTGTGGGGTAGCACTGACATCAATGGAAAGGGTTGGACTATTGAGCGCATGATTTCTAACTCCTATTTCCACGTATCTGCTATACATTTACTGTGACTGGTCTCTTTATATGCTCCTTCCCCCTTCTCTACTCATGTACCTGGGAGATTGAAGATAACTACCAGGCTGCAATGGGAAACCATGCCACCCATCGAGGGTACCATAGTGGAAATCATGCTGACTGGAATGCCTTCAAAGATCCATCAAAATTTTATACCATCGCAGTCAGCCAGGAGCCATTTAATGATGCACTTTAGTACATCACAGAAAGTATTGCCCAAGTAGTGACAATTGCAGTTCCAAAGATGCAATTCCCCAAAGACCAGTTTCCACCATTTCCAAAACCACAGATAATCTAATAGCCTTTAAATGTGCAAATGCAAAGCACGTTACATCAAAGTCAGAAGGAATCTTGTGTCCTCTTCACATCTTCCATCCTTAGGTGGTGACTCCTAAGCTCTTCTGGGACAAAGTTTGGAAAATGAAGAGCAAATACACATCTCACTCTTCATTGATGTAAGAGTGTAATGAATGTTACAGCATAATGCAGTTGGATTCCAGCAGATTTGTTTTAAAAAGTGTTTATTCATTAATAATTCAAATTAAATACAATTGAAGCAGGAGTGCTCTTTAAATTTAAAAGAGCACTCCTGCTCTTTTAAATCTATCCATACTATGTTAATTTTGCATGAATGAATAAGCTTTATGCCCATTAATACTTCAGTCTACATATATGGTGTTATTTCTATTGTAATGTAAAAATTTATAATTGAATGATTTTTTATTTCTTCTGGAAACACATCCTTTCTTACAATAGAAACACAGATATCTTTTTATTGCAGTCTAAGAGGTTTCCTTTCTCATTTTCTAATAGTTTTCTGTGGATAAAATAAAATGAAATTCTGCTGGCCCCAATACTTCTAAATGCCACTAAAAATCAGAATAAAGCAATGGAAATTAATTTTCTGGGAGGTGTGTGTGGAATAGGAAAGATAGAGTGAGAAACATGGCCATTCAGGAGAAACTGGGAGAAGAACAATTACAAGAAAAGATTTAGAGGAACAGACTGAGATAGTTTGGACATGTAAAGAGAATGGAGGATAACAGATTGCCAAAGAGGATGTCAGAAATGAAAATAGGAGGTAAAAGACCAAGAAGAAAGTCAAGAATAAGATGGCAGGAAGAAGTGAAGTGCTGAGTTTGAAGAGAAGAGGTATTAGCTGAGAGGTGGGGGGGAATAATGGGAAAATAGAGCTAAATGGATAGAACTTATTTACCGACAAAAAGCTAGAACCACAATAGATAAGAAAGTAGAAAGTATACTTATGCCTCGCCTCAATAATGGCTTATAGGCCACACCATTTATCATGCTAGTAGTGGATGCACTGCCCTTTTTATTTTTTCTATTCATTTTGTAAATTATTGAAATAAAAATCTGATAATCTATATTTCTCCTATCACTATGCCCCACTGCACAGCACTGCACCATTCAATATGCCAGCACTTTATGAAGAAAAATCAGTTTTTTTTCACTGCATCCATTCTCTATGACAGTCTTATTCCCAATCATTTCCTTATGCAATATTGTCAGCGAGTTCAGTTAACTATTTTCTGCCCATATATATTGACAAAATTTAATCCTTAGGTGATCCCATAGGGATAACACGCCTGCTTTTGCTATGTTAAGAAAATTGCTGACAGTCAGTAATAGTGTTCTAGTATAGCAATATACACCTTGTAATCTGTACATAACAGTACAGATAACAAGGTGGTCTTTGGTATAAGAGAAAAGCAAAAGCATTGCTCCTGCCTCCCTTGTAGCAGACTTGGAAACCAGAGAGGTAGGTGCAATTTCCCCCAGAATTAAAAGAAACTACTATGGACTCAAAACTTTCTACCATATGAGCTCATCAACTCAAATCCTTGCCAGGAAATTTCTCATCCCAAAAGAATGAAAAAATACTTAAGAATTGCTGTGTGTATGTCAAAAATTGGAGAAATATAGTTTTGCCTAAAGATCTATTCCTGTACATTCCAAAACAATAAGTAAATTTAATTAAAATTTAATATCTTATTCTTAAGTTACAGATGAGCAAATGCAAACATTAATTTTCTACTTTATAGGAGTACAGATAACAAGATATCCCTACATTAAAGTTCAATTTAAAGTGCTTCTAATTTTTATATAGTTTGTATATTGACAAGCAATTCATGAATGCTCAGTATGGCTTCCACAGGTGATCAGGTATATGTCCCATCTGTAAGCAAACTCATCCCACACTCCATGCAGCATATCTTGAGCCATGGTTGTTATTGTATGATAGATTCTGCCTTGCAGTTCCTCTAAGGGTTTATGTTCCTCTTCTGGCAGAAGAGGAGCATGAACCCTGTCCACAATGTAGCCCCAGAATTGAAAACCAAGGGGTGCAAGGTTTGTCTACGATGGTAGCCATCTGATAGGTCCACAGCACTCAACCTGTTGATGATCCTGCTCAGGGTGCTGACAAACTGAATCTGTATTTTGCAAATACATTCACACATGAGGCATTCTTTAAGGAAGGGGATGTTGGAAGCTTATCAAACTCTAACAGAGAGCTAAATGATTTTGTAATATTTGAGAGGAAAATGGGAGAGAAATTGTTGAAGTTACACGTAAGAAAGGTACCTTAGGTGGATTGGATCTATCCAGTTATATTAAGGGAGTCAGCGAAGGAAATAAGCAAACAGCCATAATTATGAGAACATCCTTGGATTCAGGGGAGGATCCCACAGACTGGACATGTGCCAACGTTTCCCCAATTCATCTTGCTACCTCTACTCTGCCAGATAGTGACTGGAGGGACTCCGAATAGTGTGTATGCGAGAGGCATTGTCGAGGCCACGTTATGTCAAGAATCTGGGTATTTTCTTACCATATGTATGCCATATCGAGGCATTGTCGAGGCCACGTTATGTCAAGAATCTGGGTATATTCTTACCATGTGTATGCCATGTTGAAAAATTTCATTAATTCATACAGCATATCCCCACTGCCCCCACTTTTTCTTACGATTGAATACACCATGAATTGTCAAACTAATAGAGAAAACTTATCTGCGGAAAGATCTAAACTTCTCAAACACTTCCTAGTTAATTTAACAAATATACGTGGTCTCAGTTCTAATCTAAACGATGTCCATTTCCACTTACAGTCTGCCAAACCCCATGTACTTTTTCTGTTGGAATCTTAGTTATCGGTTGATTCAACCACTGCTCATCTCAGTTGCCTAAATTATTCGCTGTATGATTCCTTTCACCTCAAAGGTGGTACTTGTGCATATGTCCATTCTGATATTCCCTGTCAGATACTTGGTAATTTAGAATCTCCTCTTTTCGATCTTCTCTGGTTTAAAATCTCTCTACCTCATTCTGTTAAATTCATCTGTTGTCTCTACCGTTCTCCCAACTACAGTAATCACTTGGAACTCTTTGACTTCTTCTTTTTGCAACTTGACTTTCTCCAGTCCAACTTTCCTAACAGTGAGGTAATTTTCCTTGGTGATTTTAATGTTCACAACTCTAGCTGGTTTCTGTTTTCTAGTCACACTGACCCAGCTGGTCGAGATGCTGAGGCTTTTGCAATTACTAATTACCTCGCACAGATTGTTCATTTACCTACAAGAATACTGAAATCCTAACTGTACAGCCAACATGCTTGATCTTTTTCTCAAAATCAACCCTTCTAAGTACAATTGAAGTGAGTGGTCCTTTAGGCACCTCAAATCACAACTTGGTGATTCTCCAATGGAGCCTTTATCTCATAACTATTCCCAACTTCGTGTTGTTTCGCATTACAAGAATGCAAATGGGATGTCTTGCGCGTGATTTCTTTTCTTGTTTTCCTTGGTCAGATTACTGTTTCAAAACTTCTGATGTCAACACATGCTCAGATCGTATCAGTTGAATTATTCTTGTAGGAATGGAATCCTTTATTCCACACTCCACTTTAAAATCTCTCCTTTATCTAATCTGTGGTTTTCAAATAAATGTGGTAATGCTGTTCAAAAGAAAAATGTTGCATATCGTAATTGGCTTGTTTCCAATTCTTCAGTTTGATTTTCTGCCTACATCAAAGCTCGTAACAATTGTAAACCAGTTATTAATCAGTCCAAACTAGATTTTGAACATGCTAAGAGTAGAAAACTTGCTTCTTGCCCTAATGGTAGCCGAGCATTTCGATCTCTTTTCAAAGCTATTGGCTGCAACTTTTGCCCATCTCTGATCTACTCTGTCAAAACCAGATGGTTCTGTTGTCATTTCAACCAAGGATAAAGCTGACCTGCTAGCATCCCATTTTTCTTCCAACTCATTTCTTCCATCCCATTTTTCTTCCAACTATTAATGATCTTGGTAAGACACATCCCACCATTCCCAACACACTCCATTCAATGCCTCCTGGGGTCTTCCTTCAAAAGGATGTCAGAAGGATTTTGACAAATCTTGTTGGTAAGAAAGCTCCAGGTCCTGGTGGTATTTCTCCACTTGTTCTCAAACCTGAACTTACTCCTGAACCTACTTCTGTTCTTTGCCACCTTTTTTCACTTTTTTTATTCCTAAGGTGTTTTTTATTCTGCTTGGAAATTTGTTCATATCCATCCAGTTCCTAAAAAGGGTGACAAATTCCTCCCCTCCAATTATCATCCCATTGATTTCGAGAAATAAATTAACTGACAACTCTTAATCTATCTAGAAACCTTCCTTCTGATCAACGATCACCAGTATGGATCCCGTCAGTGTCGATCCACTGGTGATATTCTGGTTATGTTACTCATTTATGGACAAATTCAATGGAAAAATTCGATGAAACACAAGCAGATGCTCTTGACATCTCAAAAGTTTTCGATCATGTTTGCATAAAGATCTTCTATACAAGCTTCCTCTTATGGTTTGCCAACTGTTTTTTGTAATTGGTAATCCAGTTTTCTCTCTCTCTCTTCTAACTTCTCCACTAATGCTGGTGTCCCCCAAGGTTCAGTTCTTTCCCCCACTATTTTCCTCTTGTATATTAATGACCTTCTTCAATTGACCGGAAATCCTATCCATAGTTTTGCTGATGATAGCACATTACATACCACTTTCCAGTTTGAGAAACCTCGCCCTGCTAAATCAGCTTCAACTTCTCGAATATCTGCTTCCAATTCCTTAAATGCCATTCTCCAGTGGAGCAAAGACAACCTAGTTAATTTCAATCCTTCTAAAACTGTCTTGTCTTATATCTCGCAAAATAGATTCTTCTTCTCCTGTGCTTATCTTTGGTGACACTCCAATTTCTAGGCAAGATTGTATTTCTCTTTTAGGGATTACCCTGACTTCTAATCTCTCTTGGAAAAAGCACATTACAAATATTACTTTCTCTGCATATAAAAAACTTGGTTTTCTCTTTTGCTCTTGGAGTTACTTTTCTTCCAAACAGCTGTTCACTCTGTACAAATCACAAATCTGCCCTTCCATGGAATATTGTTCCCACATCTGGGGCGGCACCCCCAAAACCTCTCTCAGGCTTCTAGATTCCATTCAGAAGAGAGCAGTTAGGTTAATTAATGACTCATCTCTAACAGAGTCTCTCCACTCTCTGTCTCATAGACGTAATGTTTCTGCTGCATGCCTTTTTCCATGTTACTTCCATGGGCACTGTTCTTCTGAATTGACTTCTATAATTCTCGCTCTCTCTTTCAAAACAGTCCGAACATGTGCCGCCACCGGCCAACATCTAATTACTTTTCAACTTCAAACTCACAGAACCAACTTTTCAACTTCCTCATTTATTCATTCAACTACTGTTTTCGGGAACAACCTTCCTTCATACGTATTTCCTGAAAATTACAGTCAACAGAAGTTCAAGTCTAATGTCAACAAATATCTTCTTTCATCTGCTCAACCTCCAACTCATGCACGGTCCAAAGTACTATAGGTTCTAATACCTCTTGTATTTGGGGTTTACATAAAAAAAAAATAAAATAAAATAAAGGGATATCAAAGTGCGACTTGAGTAATTATGGACCATCTAGATACGGCTGCAGTTATACTTTAGACACATCATGGGTTAAGGGGAAATCTTGTTTGATCAATTTGATTGGATGTGGTCACAATGGAACAGAATGTAAAAAATTATTTTGATAGCATATACCTGGATTTCAGGAAAGCTTTTGATACACTTCCACATAAAATACTGCTGTACAAATTGGAGCAGTGTGGCATTAAGGGCAAGTTGCTGCTATGGATAAAGGGAATGGCTGAATGAGACAAGACTGAGAGTGGTAATCAGTGGAAGTTGCTCCTCGTGGACTGATGTTATTAGTGCAGTCCCTCAGGGTTCAGTGTTGGGCCCAATATTGTTTTCTATATTTATCAATGATATTGATGAAGGCACACCAGGCTTAATTTCCAAGTTTGCAGATGATACAAAGGTTGGCAGGGTGGTTTAAAGGCAGTAATGACAGTATGCTATCTGCCAACCTGCACTGGACCAGCGTGGCAGATTATGGTCCATTTCCCTCAGCATGAATTGTTGAGGAGGCTTCCACCCTGCAGTGGGTTGATAATGGCTGCACTTTACTTTTTTACTGTAGTAAGATGTAGAAAAGTTAGGCAGATTGGCTGAGTAATGGCAATTGAAGTTTAACATTGATAAATGTAAAGTACTGCATATGGGTATCAGTAATCCCAGAGTAATGTACCAACTGTGTGGTACTACACTCAGGATAGTGGAAAATGGGAAAGACTGGGGATAATTGTGCGGTCAGATATGAAGTTTTCTGAGCAGTGCAGACAATCTGCAAGAATATCTATGGTGTCTTGTCAATGATAAGCATGATTTTTGCCAGCAGGGATAAGGAGGCAATTATCCCATTGTATAAGGCAATGATCAGGCCACATCTTGAGTACTGCATACAGGTGTGTAAACCTCATTTTAGGAAGGATATGGAGCTACTGGAACAAATACAGAGAAGGGAACCGAGATTGGTGAGGAGAACAAAGGGGTGTTCTTACCAAGAAAAGCTTGAGTTGTACAAATTGCAGCATCTGGAGACTAGGCCCTGTGAGCTTATCTGATTGAGGTGTTTAAGGCTTAGAAAGAATTGAGCAGGCTTAATCCATTCTAAGCCTTAACATTAATATAATGGATTCTTTTCTCTTGTTTATACTACACACATGAATAGGCACAAATTGAAATTGAGGAAGGACAGTTGCATAATTGATGTGCAGAAGTTTGGCTTTAGCAGTGGGTGGTTCCATCATGCTGGAACAAACTTCCATCTGTTGTTGTGGAAGTTGATAGCTTAATTAAATTCAGAGAAGAAACAGACAAATTGAAAGTGACTACTGGAATGCCATATCCATTTGTTCCAGTCCCACTGTGAGCACTGAGTATAACTGAATCATGATGTTTTAAGCTTGGTAAAAAAAAAATTATTTGTACAAGAGTTAAATTATTATTAATTTCCTACAAACTATTATAGGGAATGAATAGGTGTCTTTTTTTTTTTTTTTTGCTAATACTATATAAGCTTGCTTTCTTGCATCATTTTCCAATGATAATGCTAACCCATTTATTAGAGAATATGCAAGAGGAAAAAAAATAGTGGTGGAATTCCATCATGCTGGAAGAAAATATCTGCTATCTCAGTGTCTTGTTTCTGTTGGGGTACCAGGAACAGTTCTAGTATGTCTAGATATGGGACACCTGTCACTGTCAGAGAATAATAGGAGTAGCATATCTAGATATGTTGAATCATGCGCATGTCCAACTCTAAATCTATGTTGTTCTGCTATCCAATTTTGCATGTAATATTTGTTCATGCTACTACACTTTAAGATGCTTGTTTGGCAACATGTAGTCATTCTTCTAGTCACCACTTGGGGCTCCCATCTAGCTTGATATTTTGACTTTTTTGAGACTGTGATTGAAGGTTTCATGTACTGCATCTTCCACAACATTCTCTTGCAACACTTGCACTGAATTATATACCCAATTGTGACCTAAGTGTGCCATCTAATTATGGCTATTCTGTCATGAGGCTGCATTGCTAATGTCTTTCAGAAACAACAGTCACTGAATGCATTTCTTCAAATGCAGAACAGAAAAATGTATGCTCACATCCCTGCACTCTGTGAAAATGAATAAAATTTTTGAGCACTGCTTGTGGAAGAACTATGAGTTTCCAGTAGCACAGCAGTAAACTTTATTGTTGGGACTTTTCAGAACAATTTGTTTGTCAATATATGACCTGATTAAAAAATTACAAGCATTTTAAATTGAAATTTAATTTAGAGATACCCTATATTATTTATGAGGATTGTTATTATTGAATATTGGATATCATCAGTGTTTGAATTGAAAGTGACTACTGGAATCACATTTCCATTTGTTCCAGTATCACTGTGAACACTGAGTATAACTGAATCATAATGTTTTTAGCTCAGGAGAAATTTTTATTTGTAGAAGAAAGTTAAATTATTATTTAAGGCATTTTACAACTTCTTACATCTTTGCATTTTTTACATTATTTATAGGATAGAACAGTAGTTGTAGCAGATTTTGGCCTTGCACGAATTATATCAGATCAAAGTCACCATTATTCAACTCATCGCTACGGAAAACGCTCAGCACCAAAAAAGTATGAAAGAAAAAAACGATACACTGTGGTTGGAAATCCTTACTGGATGGCTCCAGAAATGATGAAAGGAAAAAAGTATGATGAAAAAGTTGACATTTTTTCATTTGGTATTGTGCTGTGTGAGGTAAGTATTTGGGATTCTTTATTTCCTTTAATATTTTTTGTATCTTTTTCTACATGCACTTTTGAAGTATAGTGCAGCCTCAATATAATGGAGGTGTCAATGAAGAACTTAACACGCCCATTATAAGTGAAGCACATTATAGCCAAAAATAAAATTTAACCAATTTTTTTATAATTTTTTAATGTGAATACACTACATATAAAAAGAAAATCTATTAAGGAATTATTTTTTTTTTATAAGCAAATTTCATTTTCATTCTAAAATTAAAAAAAATAAAAATTATTTTTTTTAGCTTTACTATTTTTGCTGTCACTGGGTGAAATTGATTAAACATTAGAAATGGCAGATGCACTGTTACTGTACTTCTTTTAATAGTGCTGTACTTCAAAATAAAAATACAGTGCAACGTCAGTATAACACAGTTGTTGGGGGAAACTTTGAATACTTTGTGTTATCAGCTTGCCATGTTATAATGTTATAAACAAAACTAAAGTTTACTTAATTTTTTTTTTTTTGAATATACAGACTAAAAGACATATTATAAAAGGTTATATCAATCCTTTTTTATTTGTTCCTTCCCCTAATACAGTACTGTTACAGATTTTAAAAATAGTAATTAAATTTAATTTATCAGAACAGATGATGACTGTGTGTTTTTTTTTTTTTTTTTATGAAACCCCCAAACAAGAGAGGTATTAGAACCTATAGTACTTAGTACCATGCTTGGGTTGGAGGTTGTAAAGACAAAAGAAGATATTTGTTGACATTAGACTTGAACTTCTGTAGACTGTAATTTAAAGGAAATATGTATGAAGGTAGGCTGTTCCAGAAAACGGCAGTTGTATCAATAAACGAAGAAGATGAAAAGTTAGTTCTGTGAGTTTGAAGTTGGATGGTAAATGGATATTGGCTGGTGGCAGCACGTCTTCGGACTGTTTTGAAAGAAAGAGCGGGAATTATAGAAGCCTGTTCAGAAGAACAGTGCCCATGGAAGTATCTGTAGAAAGGGCATGCAGCAGAAACAGTACATCTATGAGAAAGAGAGTAGAGAGATTCTCTTAAAGGAGTCATTAATTAACCTAACTGCCCTCTTCTGAGAGAGGTTTTGAAGCATTGTCCCAGATGTGGGAACAATAATCCATGGTAGGGTGGATTTGTGATTTGTATAGAGTGAACAGCTGTTTGGAAGAACAATAATGCCGACAGCAAAAGACAGGGAATACTCTGACAGGAAATATCAGAACATACATATGCACAAGTACCACCTTTGGGGCAAAAGGAATCGTACAGCGAATAATTTGGGCAACTGAGATGAGCAGTAGTTGAATCAACCGATAACTGAGATTCTGTCAGAAAAAGTACATAGGGTTTGGCAGACTGCAAGTGGAAATGGACATCGTACAAAAGAGAAAACCAAGTTTTTAGATGCAGAAGAAGCAATATTTGTAATGTGCTTGTGCCAAGAGAGAGATTAGAAGTCAGGGTAAGCCCCAAAAGAGATATATCATTTTGCCTAGAAATCGGAGTGTCACCAAAGATAAGCATAGGAGCAGAAGAATCCTTTTTGCGAGATATAAGACAAGACTGAGTTTTATAAGAATTGAAATCAACTAAGTTGTCTTTGCCCCACTGGTGAATTACCTGGAGATTGGCATTTAAGGAATTGCTAAAGGGTATTTGAGAAGTTGAAGCTGATTGAGCAGGGCAAGATTTCTCAAAATGGAATGCAATGTGCTATCATCAGCAAAACTGAATAGGATTTCCAGTCAATGGAAGAAGGTCATTAATATACAAAAGGAAAAGAGTGGGGGAAAGCACTGAACCCTGGGGGACACCAGCATTAGTGGAGAAGTTAGAACACAGAGATCCATCTACCATCACTCTCAGTGAGCAATCAGAGAGAAAACTGGATAACCAATTACAAAAAACAGTTGGCAAACCATAAGATGGAAGCTTGTTTAGAAGACCTTATTGACAGACATGATCAAAACCCTTTGAGATGTCAAGAGCAATTGCTTGTGTTTCACCGAACTTTTTCCATTGAATTTTTCCATAAATGGGTAACATAAGCCAGAATATCACCAGTGGAGCGACACTGACAGAATCCATACTGGTGATCGTTGATCACACGGAAGGTTTCTAGGTAGTTTAAGAGTTGGCGGTTAATAGATTTCTCTATTACTTTAGAAAGAGTAGAAGTAATTGGATGGGAGGGATTTGTCACCCTTTTTAGGAACTGGCCGGATACTAGCAAATTTCCAAACAGAAGGAAAGACACCTTTGAAATAAGAAAGTAAAAAAAGGAGGCAAAGAACAGGAGTAAGTTAAGGAGCACAGGTTTTTAGAACAAGTGGAAAAATACCATCAGGACCTGAAGCTTTCTTATCATCAAGAATCTTCAAAATCCTTCTGATATCCTTTCGGTGGAAGACCACAGGAGACATTGAATGGAGCATGTTGGGAATGGTGGGAGGTATTTTACCAAGATCATTAATACATGAGTTGAAAGAAAAATGGGATGCTAGCAGGTCAGCTTTATCCTTGGCTGAAGTGACAACAGAACCATCTGGTTTTGACAGATGGTTGGAGCAGAGATGGGCAGAAGTTGCAGCCAATAGCTTTGGCAAGAGACCAGAATGCTCGGCTACCATTAGGCCAAGAAGCAAGTTTTCAAATCTTAGCCTGTTCAAAATCTAGTTTGGACTGATTAATAACTGCTTTACAATTGTTACAAACTTTGGTATAGGCAGAAAATGAAACTGAAGAATTGGAAACAAGCTAATTACGATATGCAACATTTTTTTCTTGAACAATCCTTAGCATATTTATTAGAAAACCAAGGTTTAGATAAAGGACGAGATTTTAAATTGGAGTGTGAAATAAAGGATTCCTACAAGAATAATTTCACTGACACCATCTGAGCAAATGTTGACATCAGAAGTTTTGAAACAGTAGTCCAACCAAGGAAAAGAAGAAAATAAATCTAGCAGGTCATCCCATTTTACATTCTTGTAATGCCAAACAATACGAGGTTTAGGAATAGCCATGAGATAAAGGCTCCATTGGAGAAGAGACAATCACCAAGTTGTGATCTGAGGTGCCTAAAGGACCACTCACTTCGACCATGTACTTAGTAGGGTTGTTTGTGAGGAAAAAGATCAAGTGTGTTGGTTGTATGGTTAGGATTGTCTGGTATTCTTGTAGGTAAATTAACAATCTGTGCAAGGTCATTAGTAATTGCAAAAGCCTCAGCATTACCTGTTAGGAGTGTTGGACTGGAGAAAGTCAAATACAAAGAGAGGAAATCATAGAGCTCCAAGTGATTACTGGCGTAGGGAGAATGGCAGAGACAACAGATGAATTTAACAGAATGAGGTAGAGATTTTAAGCCAGAGAAGATCAAAAAGAGGAGATTCCAAATTACCAATTCTCTGACAGGGAATATCAGAACATACATATGCACAAGTACCACCTTTGGGGCAAAAGGAATCGTACAGCGAATAATTTGGGCAACTGAGATGAGCAGTAGTTGATTCAACCGATAACTGAGATTCTGTTAGAAAAAGTATATGGGGTTTGGCAGACTGCAAGTGGAAATGGACATCGTTAAGATTTGAATTGAGACCACGTATATTTGTGAAATGAATTAGAAGTGATTTGGAGGTTTAGATCTTTTCACAGATAAGCTTACTGTGTTAATTTAACTAATCATGGTGTATTCAGGAGTAAGAAAAAGTCGGGATGGGACATGCTGTATGCAATAATGAAATTTTTGGATTGGCATACACATGGTAAGAATATACCCAGATCCTTGACGACGTGGCGTCGACAATGCCCCCTGCATACACACTACTGAGACTCCCTCCAGTCACTATCTGGCAGAGTAGAGGTAGCAAGATTATACACTAGCTGATCCGGAAGCCTCCTAAAGAGTTACTAATAGGTTTGGTCCGTACTAACTATCGGCCGGCCTGCAAACACCATTTTAGAGCTGTACCCTCGAAATGTAAGAAAGATTGGATCTTGCCATGATGTTCATCATAACCTCAAAAGTCATCAGTCATACTGCATGATGGAAGAGATGGGGTAAGGTTGACCGAAACTTAGCTCTGGAGACTAAACATGGGTTCCACCATTTCAAGCCTCCAATAAGCAGAGTTGTCGTATTGCACCAGTTTGTGAGAGTCATCTACCACCTAGTATTGCCTGGTAGCACAGAGGGGCGGCATTCCTCCATGTGGTGTGGGCGCCACACCTCGAACCCTGCTTACATTGGTTCACACCTGGGTGATAACCCACAGTGTGCTTGTGCATGGAGGTTATTATACCTAGGATTACTAACAGTCCCACCATTGTGAAGGTGCAAGCAGAGAATTTGGCTGTCACAGACCGTCTGGACTTTCCCAAAACTGCCACTTGACTTGAATGTCACCCGAATATCAGTTCCATCAGTATTTTAGACTCCTGGATAGCAAGTATAGGTTATCTGGCATATCTGAGCAAATATCTGTGACAACCTCAAGGACCAGTGGTGGTCAGTTGCAATAAATGAAGATGTTCACTATCAATCTGACCTTCTACTAAACATGCCACCTCGTTAGTGTTTTCACGCACTTTGTTCATTTCTGTTGCTGCTTCTTTACAGGAGGAATCTGTATTATCTTTGGAGTCACTCTCTATGTCAATTGCCTTCTGTTTGTTGTTATCTTCCAGCTGTTCACAGAGGCTGCAATTTCTTCCTCAATCAGGTGATGTGCAGTTGAAGTTTCCACATCCACTTCAATCCAAGCTGCCTAGTCATTTGCTCAAAGATTGGATGACTTAGGTGACTAAGTACTACCAGGTGACTTAGATTACCAGTAATGTACTACTAAGTATATCACAAGCAGTTTTTGCGTCTTGTCCAAAAATTACTCAAGGTTGTTATTAATGATCTTGTCTTTTCCAATATGGGGGGGGGGGTATCGGGTGTCTGATTATTCCTTATTCGAGTCCTCGCAGTTACGAGGATTTGAAAATTAAAGCTTTTTGCCTTGAGAAAATTGACCAAGAACTTGAATATTTTTTGTGAGTACGATCTTCTTCATGATCGTGCAACTAAATGCACGATAAATGTACAGGGGATCCTCGGATAACGAGGATCCCCTGTACATTTATTCCAGCAGTTTTCAGTTGCTGTTGGACTAACTTCTCTCCCATTCTAATCCAACATTATATGCAATATCTTTCAGTGCGAATGTTTCCAGAAATTGTACAACATGAATTTCTGAGTTGGTAACACCAGCAAGTAGCTCACCACAGGTAGTGGGCTGTAGACACTTGAATAATGTCTTGATCCCCTTGCCGAATCAGTGCAGTTGTGTTGTTTGACTGAAACACTACTCTGATCTTGCCACCCATCAATTTCAGTATATTTATTGAAAGATGGGCTGGACTGAAATCCAACAGTAACATACCCTTTTCTTCAATTTTTTTGGTTAGGAAGTGGTTGCTCACTAATAGTACAAACTTGCTTTCAAACCACAAAGCAAAAATATCACATATCATCCAAGCATTGGGGCAATTTTTATAAATCACAGATAGAGATTTTTTGTTGACATGTTTGAAACACCAGGGACTTTGACCTTTGACTTTTTATGATGCATAATGTCTTTAGCTTGTGATACCAGTCTTGTGTATGCACAGTAACAAAATATCCCAAGAGGAACCTTCTATCTGAAAAGCCACCCTTCAGAAGCTTTACCAAGTTTGGAAAACATATATATAGAGCACATCCAAATACCAACAAACCAGCAGGTATTTACTTAAAAGACCTAATACAGTTCCATATCCACCTTGGGATACCACACAAACAACATGCGATCTCATGTGTATAATTGGAAAAAGGATTCTTTCCCTAAGCAAAATTTCCAGCAATTACATGCAGCCTACAAAGACCAACATTGCAATTCCACACTGATATACACCGATGGTTCGAAAACAGAAACTAAGGTAGGAATAGCCGCCAAGTTCTTGAATACTGTCATATCCTAAGTGATCTCAACAGGGTGCAGCTTATACTGCAGAATTGGAGGCTATACACTAGCCATAAACCATATGTGGCATACCAAGATACACAGCAGTATAGCCTTCATGGGTTCATTCAATGCTCTGCAAGCCTTAAAGGATAACACCATAAATGCCCATCCGACCATATGTAAAATGCAAAACATGCTAACAAAACTAGCAAATCAAAGGCAAAACATAAGTTTCTGCTGGTTTCCGGATATGTAGAAATAGATGGCAATGAACAGGCTGACCAAGCAGCAAAACACACGGAAAGCCCGATCAACGATACCATAAAAATACCATATTTAAAGACTATAAAATTAACATTTGAAATAGCTGCGAAAGACAGTGGCAATAAAAATGGCAGGAGCAAGCTGGTAACAAATTATTACCGATAAAACCATTGTTACAACAATGGAAAACCAGTACCAAATCCAACAGACAAGAAGTTATACTGAGCAGATTAAGAATAGGACACACTAATATTACCAACTCTACCTCAGTGCTCTGACTGTAAAACAGTGCAAACAGTCCAACATTTTCTACTTGACTGCCATAACTTTACATGTTCCCAGATACAGTCTGTCCTCGTATAACACGTGTTTACATTACACGAATTCGATCATACACGATTTATAAATAGGGGAACGTTATCTTATATAACATGAACCGAATTCGCTTATGCGCGATTCGCCTTTGTGTTTACAAGAAATGGCAGTCGAACGCGGAATCACCCCAACCGAACGCAACACGATAGGAATGAAGAAGATTCAGAAAATGTATTTATGGTTTTTTATATCAGTGAAGGGGAAACACATTTCACCATAATAACGTAAAAACCAACACAATTCCAGCTATCGATATAATCGCAAATGCAATTAGATGGAGTTTACTACCAGTTTATAACAGATTCCATTAGCAGAAACGCAACTGGAAATTGTTTTTATTGTTTTATGGTAGTAACCCCCAGAAATGTGCTTTAGTAAAATGTGGGGTGTTAATAGTGTATCTCGGCCTTTACGGTGTTGTTTATTCAGTTGCTATACGCACGCAGCTTTGTTTATGTGTATTAAGCGTGCCTCCACGTTTTGTAATTAGTAAAATACTTAAAAGGTGTGAAAAGGAATCGTCCTGGCGAAGACACTGCAGATTCAGAGAGAGAGAAAAAAAAAAGCAATATCAATAAACAGAGGCAGACTGTGTCAAAAATTCTTACCCTTGAAAATTTATAGTGGCCTCATACTACGGTTTATGGCCAAAATCACACCGGCCTCCAGCCCACCGGGATTTCCCGGGTAAGGCTTATGGCCAGTCCGCCTCTGTCGATAGAGAAAAAAATATGAAATTGTGAAACGCTTTGAGCGAAATGAAAGACCATGTGATATTGCACGTGCTACAGACCTAAATGAGGCAACGCCGAGAATTACAAAGAATGCGGAGAAAATAAAAACAACTTTCATAGCAGGAACAACTCAAAGTGTAATTAAAATCCATTAGATTAAGACACAAGAATTGGAAGAGATGGAACGGCTGTCATCTGTTTGGATAGAAAATCAAACAAAAAACAAGTTTGCTTACTATAGAAGCAAAAGCATTAGCAATATTTTATTACGACTATTTTATTTAATATAATAATTTTTTTACGAATAAAATACGTATTTTATTCGTAAAAAATACTTTTTCAGTATTAAAAAAATACTAAAAATACTTTATTATAATATAATAAATAATAAAAAATATTTATTATTTATTATATTATAATAAAAAAATATTTTTTTTTTATTACGTATTTTAATCGTTATAAAATACTTACGTATTTTATAACGATTAAAATTACCCGATTATTTATTGTGTTTGGTAATGTTTTGGTTCCAAATGTGTGTTCAATCTTGGGTGGTCGGCACCTAACCCCACTTTTCCCATAGGGACTGTTGTTTATATTGCACGATTTTGCATTGCACGAGGGTTTCTAGGAACACAACTATCGTGCTATACGAGGACAGACTGTATGTAGAAATAGATGGCAATGAACAGGCTGACCAAGCAGCCTGTTCAGGTTACCTTTAAATCCTTAAAAGGAACAAACACATTCTCATTACGAACAGTATTGTGAGATAAATCTAATATATCAGACGTTTTCCAGCTTTTGAAATGTATAAATTACTATAATTTGATATAAATATAACAAAAGACATCAGTGAATAACTCATAAGTTTGGCACACTATAGCCATAGAAGCTGATGCGCCAGTAAAATATCCAAACCAACCAACTATCAGAAGCTTTAAATGTGTCATCATCTCAACCAAGAAGTTTATGAAATAGAACTGCTTGTGCTTTCAGAATTATGCCATATATTGGTATTTCTCCACTATACTGTAACTAGAAACCTAGAGTGAATGCAGTTTTCTTCCTCTTCCATCCAACCATGGATCATTCTTTCTAGTATTCTGTACTCATGTAAATGCTGCATTTGTTTCACTGCTATTAACTTTCTCAATATTCTTTTAAGTAGCAGAGAAGAAAAATGCATGGGATGTACATAAATTGTCAGGCAACACAGAAGCCTATGGTAGATACAAGCTAGTTTATAATCAGGTCATAAAGGAGGTTAGGCAAGTGAAGGCAGATTATGAAAAATCTTTGGCAAAGGTGCAAAGAAAAACTGCAAAGACTTCTTTACTTATATAAATTCTGAAAGGAAGGGGATGAATCAGATTGGTCCACTTGATATTAATGGTTTGACTGTAGATGATCATTCTCAGATAGCTACCGAACTAAATGAGTATTTTGCATCTACATTCACACATGAGGAATTATTCAAGGAGGAGAAGGCCAGTTGTTTATCAAACTCTATGAGGGAGTTAAACAAGGAGATAAATGATTTTGTATTAAGTGACAGCAAAGTGGAGGAGAAATTGATGAAGTTAAACCTAAGAAAGGCACCTGGGATAGATTACATCTACCTGGGGTAGATGGAATCTATCCCAGGTGCCTTTCTTAGGACATTGAGATATGCACTTAATGTCCTTTAATATAAGTGCATGCATCATTGGACTTGGGGGGAAGTCCCCACAGACCGGAGATGTAAAAATGTATCTCTAATTCACAAAGGGGAATCAAAGGGTGATACGAGTAATTACAGTCCTGTTAGTTTAACTTCTGTTCCAGGGAAAATATTGGCGTCACTGGTTAAAGAAACATTGCAGGATCATCTAGATAAGACAGTAGTAATAATTCAGACACAACATGGGTTTGTCAAGTAGAAGTCTTGTCTGACCAGTTTGATTGGATACAATGATGTGGTCACAAAAAGGAACTGGATGCAAAAAATAATTTTAATATCATATACTTGGATTTCAGGAAAGCTTTTGATACTGTTGCACATGGAAGACTACTGTGCAAATTGAAGCAGTATGACATTAAGGGCAAGTTGCTACAATGGATAAAAGGATGGTTGAGTGGGAGAAGACAGTGGTAATCAATTGATACTGCTCTAAATGGACTAATGTTCTTAGTGGTGTCCCTTAGGGGTTCAGTGTTGGGCCCATTGTTGTTTTGTATATTTATCACTGATATTGATGAAGGTATATCAGGCTTAATGTCCACGTTTTTTCAGATGATACAAAGGTTGGTAGGGTTGTTAATAACAGTAATGACAGTATGCTGCTGCTGCAACAGGATCTGGAAAAGTTGGGTAGATTGGCTGAGAAGTGACAACTGAAGTTTAACATTGACAAATGCAAAGGGAGAGACTGCTTCTACAGGGATGGGATACACTTAAATAGAAAGGGTGCAAGAATGTTTGCTGATGCTATCGAGGCAGTGTTAGGTGGGTCGGAAAACTGCTAGATTGGGGGGATACAAGGACTAATAGATTAACAGTAGCCACTGGCAGAGGAGAAAGTGATTCTTGCACTGCTTCTATTGGAATGAGCAGTAGCCTGGAAAATAAGATGCAGAATATTACAGAGACTGCTGGGAATCATGGGGGTACAAGTAAACACATGGGTTGTGTTAGGGTGGCTAAGAGGAAGAGCAGGTGCATGTATACTTGCATATACACCAATGCTAGGAGTTTAGTAAATAAATTTGATGAATTTGAGTTATTGCTCAAAACAACAAAGGCAGATATTGTTGGGATTTCAGAGACGTGGTGTCACACAGATATAAGGAATGCAGAACTGGAATTTGGGGAGTACAATGTCTACAGAAAGGATAGACAGGATAGGAAGGGAGGCGGGGTTATGCTATTAGTTAACAAACACATAAAATCCAAGGAAGTGAAGCCAGTCGACACTGGACAGTGCAGTGTCGAGTCAGTTTGGTGTGACATAAGCATTGGGAGATCAAAATTGAGAGTAGGAGTGTGCTATAGGCCTAATGACTCTGATGAGTATAATAAGAAACTGTACAGAGAAATAGAGTGGGCCAGTAAATCAGAAAGTCTTATGGGGGATTTTAATTTTCCAGATATTGACTGGAATTTGGGGGCTGGTCACTCACTCACTAGCAAGGCTTTTGTGGATTTATTGGAGGATTGTTTTCTACATCAGCATGTTCAGGAGGCAACTAGAGGGAGTAATACTCTTGATTTGATTATCAGTAGTGATTCTTCATGCATTAAGAATCTGCAGATAAATGAACCACTAGGTGGCAGTGATCACAGTGTTCTGAAGTGGGAGTTACTCAAAGAGGTAACTACCATTAGGGGTAAAGGGAAGGGGTATTGCTTTCGTAAAGGCGACTACGATGGACTGAGACAGTATTTAAATTCTATACAGTGGGATCAACTGATGATGTTACCAACAGCAAATTCAAAATGGGAAGCATTCAAAGAACTTATCTTGGAAGCTACTAGACTTTACATACCAACTAAGAAATATTGTTCAAGGTTTAGGCCTAAGTGGATGTCAGATGAACTAATGAGACATATGGCAGAGAAGAAAAATGCATGGGATACATACAAATTAACACGTGACACAGAAGCCTATGATAGATACAAGTTGATCTGTAACCAAGTTACAAAGGAGGTTAGGCAGGCGAAGGCAGATTACGAGAAATCTTTGGCAAGGGATGCAAAGAAAAACGGCAAAGAGTTTTTTACTTATGTAAACTCTAGAAGGAAGGGGATGAATCAGATTGGTCCACTTGATATCGGTGGGTCAACTGTTGATGACCCTGCTCAGGTAGCTAACAAACTAAATGAATATTTTGCATCGACATTCACACATGAGGAGTTATTCAGCAAGGGGAATGCCAGAGGTGTATTGAACTCTAGCAGTAAGCTAGAGAATCTTGTAATAACTGAGAGTAAAGTGGAGGAGAAATTGTTGAAGATAAACACAAGAAAGGCACCTGGGGTGGATGGGATCTATCCAGTTATATTAAAGGAGGCAGCAAGGGAAGTAAGCAAACCCTTAGCCATAATTATGAGAGCTTCCTTGGACTCAGGGGAGGTACCCATGGACTGGAGATGTGCAGATGAGACCCCAATTCATAAGGGAGGATCAAAGGCTGACACAAGTAATTATAGACTGAGTTTAACTTCTGTTCAAGGAAAATTAATGGAGGCACTACTTAAAGAAGCACTGCAGGATCATCTAGACAAGACTTCAGTTATAGCTCGGACACAGAATGGTTTTGTTAAGGGGAAGTCTTGCCTGACCAATTTGATTGGATTCTATGATGCAGTCACAAAAGAACTGGATGCAGGGAATAACTTTGATATTATATACTTGGATCTTAGAAAGGCTTTTGATACTGTTGCACATGGAAGACTGCTGCACAAATTGGAGCAGTGTGGCATTGGAGGCAAATTGCTGCCATGGATAAAAGGGTGGTTGAGGGGGGAGAAGACAGAGAGTGGTAATCAATGGACACTGCTCGTAGTGGACTAATGTTATTAGTGGAGTCCCTCAGGGTTCTGTATTGGGTCCTTTATTGTTCTCTGTATTTATAAATGATATTGATGGTGGTATATCGAGCTTAATGTCCAAGTTTGCAGACGATACGAAGGTTGGCAGGGTTGTCAAGGACTACTGACACTATGCTGCTGCAACAGGATCTGGAAAGGTTGAGCAGATGGGCTGAGAGGTGGCAAATGAAGTTTAACATTGACAAATGTAAAGTACTACATATGGGAAACAGCAACCCCAGAGCAACGTATCAACTCTGTGGTACTACACTGACAGTGGTAGAGAATGAAAGGGACTTGGGGGTGATTGTGCAGGCATATATGAAGTTCTCTGAGTAGTGCAGACGGGCTGCAAGAGTAGCTCATGGTGTATTGTCAATGATATATAGGAACTTTTCTAGCAGGGATAAGGAGGTGATTTTTCCCTTGTATAAGGCAATGGTCAGGCCACACCTAGAGTGTACTGTATACAGGCCTGGAGGCGTCATTTCAAGAAGGATGTAGAGCTGCTAGAACGAGTACAGAGAAGAGCAACAAGATTAGTGAATGGAACAAAGGGGTGCTCTTACGAAGAAAGGCTTAAGTTTTGTGAATTACAGTGTCTGGAGACTAGGCACCAGCAAGGTGATCTGATAGAGGTGTACAAAGCCTTGAATGGTTTGAGCATGCTCAATGCTGATGGGATTCTTCCTCTTGCTCAGAATAATCACCTGAGAGGGCATAAGTTGAAATTGAGGAAAGACAGATGTAGGATAGATGTGCGGAAATTTGCCTTTAGCTAGCGGGTGGTTGGTAGGTGGAACAGACTTCCATCCCTTGTCGTGGAAGTTGATAGCCTAAATAAGTTTAAGGCTCAGCTGGACAGGTGTTTCGAACGAACAGAGGGATGAAGTGGAAGTGGTTATTTTTAGTTATTTATTTTACTTTATGTTTTTTTTTGGCTGATGCTGCATAAGCTTGCTTTCTTGCATCAAATGCCTCTACTAATGCTAAAAGTACTGCATATGGGTAGCAGTAACCCCAGAGAAAAATGTACTAACTGGGTGGTGTTACACTTATACCCAGGGTAGTGGGGAATGAAAGAGACCTGGGGTAATTGTGCAGTCAGATATGAAGTTTTCTGACAGTGCAGACAGGCTGCCAGAGTTGGTCTATGGGGTCAATAATATATAGGAATTTTACAAGCAGGTATAAGGAGGTGATTATTCCCTTGTATTAGGCAATGGTCAGGCCACACCTTTGGCACTGCATACAGGTCTGGAAGCCTCATTTTAGGAAGAATGTAGAATTGCCAGAACGAGTACAGAGAAGGGCAACAAGGCTGGTGAAGGGAACAGAGAGGTCTTATAAGAAAGGCTTATGTTCTGAAAATTGCAGCTTCTGGAGACTGACACCTGCAAAGCGATGTGATTGAGGTGTATAAGTCTTGAATGGAGTAGGCTCAATGCTGATGGGATTCTTCCTCTTGATCAGATTACAAACCTGAGGAGACAGATTCAAACTGAGGAAAGATAGTTGCAGAATAGATGTGCAGAAGTTTGCCTTTAGCCATCAGTTAGTTGATTCTGGAACAAACTTGAATCTGTTGTTGTGGAAGTTGATTGAATGGATCAGTGAAATGGGAAGAGGTTTTTTTTGTTTTTTGCCTGATGCTGTATAAGTTTGCTTCCTTACAAACATGCCTCTACTAATGCTAGTCATTTTTCTTTTGCTGCTCATTACTACAATGGAATTTTTAGAGACTGTTTTTCACAACATGACTTGGTTGATTTCTGGCAAAGTTAGTGCTCTCTCTCTCTCTCTCTCTCTCTCTCTCTCTCTCTCTCTCTCTCTCTCTCTCTCTCTCCCTCCCATTTTGAAGTTTCATCCAGCAAACTTACTAATTATAGAATACATGCAATTTACACAATTCACAGACACAATGTACTAATTCCTCATAGCCTTAGTTGTTTTGTGCTTAACACATACCCAGTGTAAATTTGGCCCTGACTTATTGTCTTTACAAAAAAAAAATAATAAAACAACTTGGTTTTTTTTTTTTCCTGACAAAAAATGCACTGAATTTGGACCAAGTAAATTCCTCTAACTGTGAAGACAACACAGTTTATAAATGGATATTTATTATGGTACATTATTACATTTATTAAAGGTGGAAGCCTGTATTTCGGAAAGCCCATCCTCCAATGAGAGGCTCTGGCTTTGGTACTGGAGTAGTAAGTAGGGAGAAAGGTAGTTACTGTGTAAAGTATATCGTATAGAGAGAGGAATCAACTCAATGACGAGGTAGGGCAAAAGACAATAATTAAACAATTAACAAATAATTTAAAAATATACAAATTAAACGATTAAAGACAATAATTAAACAAAGAATACCAGACCTCTTGGATAATCCTAATAGATTTAATAGATGTGGCTGAAATATTGTTATCTCTCTCTGTACATTAAAAAAGTTTTCCTCCTAGCAATTTTATTCTAGCCAGTGGGAGAAGAGGGCGGGGGAATTATATCACTACAAATGTGCAGGTAAATAATTATATTGTTGTCTGCCATTGAAAGACAACTGCTCCACAACGTTCACCAACCTTGTGGATATACTTCACTGTCTACTACATGATCATGCCAGATGTTATTTGATGTTCCATTGTAAAGTCAGCTAATGAAGGGACCCAATATAGTTTGTATATTTGTAAATAGTTTAGTATTTTGTAAAGATTTTAATCCTGCTCTTTCAGATGCAACAATATTCCTTGTGCATCCTGGAACCTGAAGCAAAAGGGCTTTTCCTAAATGACCTATGTAAACGCAGGTAAATAATTACATAGTGATATTTTTCAACCTTGAGAATGCCACGTGGTGGGGTAGCCAATGGGAGAAGAGGGAAGCACGTCACATGGTACAAGTGGGCAGGGCAATTATTTCGCTACAGATGCACTGGAAAATAATTACATTGGTCATATCCTGATTAGATATTGACAGGTGTGTCTTTTACGTAGAAAAGATTTGACTTACTCTGTCATACTTCTACATTTTATGTAGAAAAACATGCACATGGGTTTAGCGAGCAAAGCCCACTAGTAGTAAAATTTAAAAAAAAAAAAATTAAGGAATTTTGGAATTTTTAGGAAAAAGTTTTTTTTCAAAAGGTGGCCCAGTAAAATAAGTCAGTAGTGTGAGGTACCAGTATACACGTATGATGTATGGAAAAGTGATCCCCAGTCAGTGGTAAAGAAAGCAAAGCAAAGCATAGAGCAATAATGCTAAATATGACAGATTGTTAGCAGTGTACTGCAGAAAAGTTTAATATTTGGGCATGCTGAGGTCGTAAAGACCCCCATTACATGCACTATGAGGTCATAAAGACCACCCTAGTGCATGTAAGTAGGAAAAAAGGTAGTTAGAATATATGGTATGGGGGAGGGGGATTAAAGACAATAATTAAACAAAGAATACCAGACCTCTTGGATAATCCTAATAGATTTAATAGATTTGGTTGAAAAATATATGCAAAGAAAAAAGGAATATGAAGGAAAGAATCACTAAATTACTCAAGCAAACTGGGATCACAAGTGCCCAACCTATAAGTGAGAAACCTGGCTGAGAAAATATTTAATATGAAATGGGAAGTTAATACTATATACTGGTATGTAGTATTCCTTTCAGAGTACCTTTCAAGAAGTTGAAAATAAATTAGCACTGCCAAAATACATTAATGTGAAGGAAGAATATTAATTGAGTTAGAAGTTGAAAATAAAATTGACATATAGTTTTGAATACAAACAGCTGTATACCTGATGTGAAATAGCAATATCAATTCAAGATGTTTCCATACTAAATATGCAAGAATGAAGGTAATAGATAAAAAACAGTTATAACAGCTGTATAACAGAAATATATTGTAGACAGTTGATGAATCAGCAGAATTTTAACTGCATAATTGTCTTATTTATAACTGAAGCAAACCAGAGTTGGTTTGCTATGAATTACTGAATAAACAGCATAAATAGTTGACTATGAACATGATTGTATAAACCTGGAAAAAGTGATGAATTTAAAATATTTAAAAACTTCACGTAGAAGCCAGATATGAAATTATAACTGGATAATTGTTTTATTATAACTCAATCATCCCATAATTGTCTCAAAGGATACTGTTATGAATTGCTGTATCAATAGTATGATTCTTAGTTTACTAATATATAGTAGACTAAGAACATAACTGTGTGAGCCATGCAGGAAGTAATGAACATAGAAGCAAGTTATGCAAAATTATATTCATGTGAAAGTAATACCAAGGCCAAATATGTGTGGGTGTGTGAGCGCGTATGCATTTTTTTAAAAATATTTATATACATAATAAGCTGTAAAATTTTACAATTTTTGTTATGTATAAATGTATATGTATTTTGCAGCTTATTAAAAGCTGTAAAATTTGATCATTAGAAATTGAATTGATAACCTTGTAGACTTTAAGGTCATCAGCAGACATTTGTTAGTGGACATTAATAAGCATAAATATAGATGTGTGTGGTGTGCATATTTTGCACACACACATCACTTAACAGTTTCATGCACTTAACAGTTTTTTTTTTAACTGGAGAAATGTAAAAAACTAGTAGTTTTGTGTTTATATTTTTTTGTATATAATTTTTTTTTTATTTTTTTTTTAATTTTTGCCAGAAGGCTTGTTTCTTGAAAATAAAAGGTATAAAAAAGGCAAGGTGAATTAAAAAAAAAAAAAAGAAAACTTTGTTCCAGAAATTATAAAGAAAGTTGTCAGGTCCAGGACCACTGCTTTTGTTACTGTTTGGAGTGTCACCATAGCTGGATTAAGAGCTATTACCTTCCTAGTGATAAGTTATATTCCAGTTACTTGAGTGAATTTAATAAACTTGTTACACTTAATTCCTCTTCCCTAAGAAACATACCTAGAGTAAAAACCAGAGGAATATCTACTGTAATTCCTTTAGAATTTATAAATAAAATTTTTGATATAGATTGAGAGCATCTTTTTTTTTTTTTTTTGTTGTTTTTTTTTTTTTTTTTTTTCCTTACTACGCAACTAGTGCTAAACGTTTTAATTTTGGATTCTGCTTTTTAACTGTGTGTAACTTAATCACTTCAAAATTAAATACATTGAATCATGAATATATAATCAAGTTTGAAATAATTATTCTGATTGAAAGGAAGTAAATAAATTAATATTCTTTAATATTTAGCAGTTACAATCCAAAACCAAAACTATAACTTTTTCCTCCAGTACTGATTGTATTAAGTGAAATTCAGTACACCCAACTTTGCAGATTTATATGCAATACTGTAACAGAAATTCAGGGAGATAACCTTTAATATGGCATCATAATTAAGGCATTTAATTCCTCTCTTGGAGTGTTTTACAGGCTCTAATTGATTAAATATGCACTGCACTGACATTTATTTCCAATGTCCACACATTTTAGTCTGTTACAGGTGATTACATGATAATCACACACTGTGGCTTGTTTATGTACCATGCAGTATCTCCATTATCTGCTTTTTTTGTGTGATTGACAGCTTAATTGTTTAATTACTATTTTTCTGTCCCTCGAGATATGAACCTTTTTTTTTTTTTCATTTATTTATTTATTGAAATGGCACACAAATGCAAAGATGTAAATCTGAGTGAAAATAATAAATTTTAAGTGTTTAGTAGTCATACTGAAGTTGACGTAAAATTCTGTGCTTCACAGACTGTTTTATATATACTTTAAACGAATTGAAAATCATGTGAATTAGGAGCGATTGAAAATGAAAAATCTAGAGAAGAAAGGCTATAAAACAGATGTGAAATGGGTAAATATTTTTTAAAAAAACCTGACATTAAATGCATTTATTTGTATTTAAATACATATTGTTTAAACTGGGCCAATATGAGATGAATAAAATTTGATCATTAGAAATTGAATTGATAATCTTGTAGACTTTAAGGTCATCAGCAAACATTTGCTAGTGGACATTGAAAGTTTGGAATGCTGTTGCAGGGTCATTGAAATATATGATAAGGAGTAGAGGACACAGAGGAGAGTCTTGTGGCACTCTGCAAGGGAGAAAAAACAGTGAAGGATGAATCCTCCTTCAAAAACAATCTTTGCTGAACTGCTATTTAACACCTGAATTATATAGGTCAAGTAAATAAGACAGTAATAACTTAAAATAAAGCAGTTTAGGGTGAACAGAGTCAAGAACATTAACTATGTCTAAGAATAGACAATCTGATGACCTTTATCCAAATTAACATGCATGAAATGTGAATATAAGGCCAAATTGAAATTCTTGGATAAAAGGATGGATATATGCACTCAAGTTCTTGAAGATTGCATTTCTCTCAGCCATTCAGAGTTAAGTCCTTCTCATTCACATGTTTGTGACCAGTATTTATTCAAAAGCATAGTAAGCTTATTGCAGCTGTTGTACTGTGACCCATTCTTTTTAATTCTGATGCCTGTGTTAAACCATTTTCCTATATTTTTAGTTGATAATCCTTGCAAGAGGTGCATTTTTTAATAAGTTGATCTCCTATCTGTATGATTTTTTATTATTTTTTTTTATTTCCAGTGTGTTTCATTAAAAATCAGCAGAAATTAGAGAGGTAGTAGTAGTAGTGGCATGTGATGCAAGAAAGCAAATGTATGAGCTTATGCAGCAGCAGCCAAAAAAAAAAAAAAAAAAAAATTCACACCATTCCTTCCAAATGCCTGTCCAGTTCCTCCTTAAATTTATTCAACCTATCAACTTCCACAACGACAGATGGAAGTTTGTTCCAGCAATTAACCACCCGCTGGCTAAAGGCAAATTTCCGCACATCTATTCTACATCTGTCTTTTCTTAATTTGAATTTATGCCCCCTTAGGTTCATAATCTGAACAAATGGAAGGATCCCATCAGAATTCAGCGTGCTCAACCCATTCAAGGCCTTGTACACCTCAATCAGATCACCGCACAGGTGCCTAGTCTCCAGCCACTGCAATTTGCAGAACTTAGCCTCTCTTGGTAAGAGGATCCCTTCATTCCCCTCACCAATGTTGTTGCCCTTCTCTGTACACGCTCAGGCAAATCTACATCCTTCCTAAAATAAGGCCTCCAGACCTGTACACAGTACTCAAGGCGTGGCCTGACCATTGCCTTATACAGAGGGATAGTCACCTCCTTTTCCCTGCTAGCAAAATTCCTATATATCATTGATAAAACCCCATGACCTGCCCTGGCAGCCTGTCTACATTGCTCAGAGAACTTCATACCTGACTGCACAATTACTCCCAGGTCTTTTTCATTTTCTACCACCTTAAGTGTAGTACCACACAGTTGGTACGTTTCTCTGGGGTTACTTCTACCCATATGCAGTACTTTGCATTTGTCAAGGTTAAACTTCAGTTGCCACTTCTTAGCCCATCTGCCCAAATTATCTAGATCCTGTTGCAGTAGCACACTGTCATTAACAACCCTGCCAACCTTTGTATCATCTGCAAACTTCGACATTAAGCCTGATATACCTTCATCAATATCATTGATAAATATACAAAACAACAGTGGACCTAACATCGAACCCTGTGGGACTCCACTAATAACATTAGTCCAAGAAGAGCAGCCCATTGATTACCACCCTCTGCCTTCTCCCACTTAACCAACCTTTTATCCATTGTAGAAACTTACCCTTAATACCATTCTGCTCCAATTTGCCCCTCGACGTGGGCACCTGTACGTGGTGAGGGGACCTCCCAGTGACGCTGCTGGACTTCCAGACTAGCATCACTGGGATCCAACGCCCACAGCCTAGGTTCCGGGCTTACATCAATGGAATCCGGCGTGTTTGCCGTGCGCTGCGACCCGTGGAAATTCGGAAAGGGGGATCCTGGTGGTTGAGGGGCCCAGCTTCAATACACCACTTTGGCCCCTGCTTCGACAAGACGGGTGGTCCTGGAAGGCCTGGCTAGGATCAATCGGCTAGTAGGCTCGCCTGCAAGGGTCAACCGTGACAATGCCACGCCCCTACCCTCATGGTCCGAGGGACAGGATTCAGGCTGGCGGCGGTGCGGGTATAGTGTCTGGGTAGCCCTGGCGTCCCACTCCCGAGCGCATTTATTGCATGCCGGGTAGTGGGCGTCCCTTTGGGCTCCATGATGGGTGGGGAGCCCGGGCACTGAACCATATAAAAATCTCTATGAATCCTGATAAACTAAATTCTTCAGGGGCCCCAACCCGGTCCCTATCTGAAATCACTGAAAAGGAGACAGATAGCATTATTGCTAAAAAAAGGCAGCGAACCGAATTACCATCAGGGCCTGTCCCAAGGTTCTTAATTATGCATTCCACCAATGAAACACCAATTGGTAAAATGTCGCCCTTTTTTTATTCAAAAAGGGTTAGACGGGTTAGCAGGTTTGCCCAAATCAGTTAAGAGGCTCCGTTCGGGGGACCTCTTGATTGAAACCAAAAATGACAGGCAGTCTAAACATCTACTCCGAGTAACATCAATCGGAAGAATACCCGTAACAGTGACACCACACAGAACACTAAATTCATCAAGAGGTGTCATTTCGGAGTGGGACCTTCTCGACGTCACCGAGGAGGAAATCTGCTCCGAATTAAAACCACAGGGAGTTACTGCCGTCAAGAGAATCACTGCGTGAAGGGATGGGAAAATTGTTAAAACCAGGAGTGTTATCCTGACTTTTAACTCTCCCAAACCTCCTGATGAGATTAAAGCTGGATACATCAACTGTCCAGTACGTCCATACATTCCGAACCCTTTACGGTGTTTTAAATGTCAGAAGTATGGACATTCTCAAATGGCCTGCCGTGGAGTCCTTGCATGCGCCCGGTGTGGTGCAAAGGACCACGAAACAACAGCATGTTCAGCCGCAAAACCCACCTGTATTAACTGTGAAGGCGAACACCCGGCCTACTCACGAGCATGCCAGAGGTGGAAAGAAGAAAAAGAGATTCAACGGCTGAAGGCAGAGCTTAACATATCATACCAGGAGGCAAGGAAATCGGTGAAACCCCTGAATACCAACAGACCTACCTACGCCCAGAAGGTAGCAGGGAGATGTTCCGTCGGAACTCAGACGGACATGACCATTCCTCCAAAGGAGTCTTTCACTCCCATCGCGCGGTATCTCTTAAGTTCTCAAAAACCTGCACAAAAGGACCAATCGGCTGCCACTCCTATATCGGTACCTCCTAATGCTCCACAAGTAACAAAGACAATTATGAAAGAAAAGAATAAGAAAGGGGAAGTCCCCCCTAGTACCCAAGAAAAAATGGATGTCGAGCAGAAGGAGGTACCCGAAGAGTCAGTCTTGGAACTCTTCGCGGAGGAGGAAATGGACACGGGACAGCGTCCTTTCTTCCCCAAAAAGGACAAATCCAAGACTGATAAAAGTAAGCCCTCAGCACCTCGGAAGCCGCCTGATGGACCCACCAAGCCAAAATAATGGCTAAATTCCTACAATGGAATTGTCGTGGATTCCGGCGAAATATAGATGACATCAAGGCCCTCCTGCAAAAGCACGAGCCAGTTTGCTTATGCTTGCAGGAGACATACCTAAAGGCAAATGACCATCCCACGATGCATAACACCACAATTTTTCGTAAGGATAGAATTGCGGATGGCTCTGTACATGGGGGAGTGGCTATCCTTGTGGGTAACCAGACCCCAGTGCAGCCCTTACTGATTACAACTAACATAGAGGCTGTTGCAATTCGCCTTACGGTGGGATTTTTATTAACTGTGTGCTCTATCTATTTGCCACCTGGGACTGACATCTCCCAGGCAGACCTTGATGATCTTCTAACGCAGTTGCCTCCCCCTTTCTTACTTCTCGGGGATATGAATGGACATAACACCCTGTGGGGTAGTGCTAACATCAACGGAAGGGGACGAGTCATAGAGCGTATGCTCAATGACAATGACCTTTCCCTTCTAAATACTGGAACAAACACCTTCTTCCACATGCCTACCCGTACTTTTTCTGCCATTGATCTCTCTATCTGCTCCCCTTCTCTACTCTCTTCACTCACCTGGGAAGTGGAGGAGAATCCATACGGAAGCGATCACTTCCCGGTGATAACCTTGTTACACAGTGGGCGACCATGTCTTCCCTTCAGGTTACCACGGTGGAAGATTGATCAGGCTGACTGGACTGCCTTCCAACATCAGGCAAATTTTGATCTTAGCACAGTCAGTCAAGAGCTGATCAATGACACAGTAAAGTACATCACAGAAATCATCGTCCAAGCAGCTGCTAATGCTGTCCCAAACACATCAGGCCGGTTTTCACCATTTCCCAAACCTTGGTGGAATTCACAATGCACAGCAGCCAAAAAGGCTCAAAACAAAGCGTGGGGGATATTCCACCGATATCCTACCACGACCAACCTTATAGCCTTTAAACGTGCACGAGCCAAAGCACGCTACATCCGTCGTCAGAGTCAAAAGGAATCGTGGATCCGTTTTACATCATCTATTAACCAGTCTACCAACTCTAAGGTAGTCTGGGATAAAATCCGGAAAATGAAGGGGAAATATACATCCCACCCTTCTTCAATCCTAGATTATAATGGATGCGCTATTGCAGATCCAACTGCAATAGCTAATTCTCTTGGGGAAACATTCTCTAACATCTCTGCAACATCTTCGTATTCCCCAGAGTTCCTGGTCCTGAAACATAAAATAGAAAAACAGGCACTTAATTTTAAGTGTAAGAGTGACTGCCCCTATAACGGGGAATTCACTATACACAAACTGAAAAGAGCCCTCACTCTTTCAAAAGCAAGTGCTGTTGGACCAGATGGCATCCATTATGAAATGATTAAACATCTTTCACCAAAATCTATGGATTATCTGCTCACTCTGTATAACAGAATCTTTATCGAAGGGCAGTTTCCGGATTCCTGGCGCAAGGCAACCGTTCTTGCTTTTGCTAAGCCAGGAAAGGATCCAAAAGTCACTAGAAATTATCGTCCCATTGCTCTGACTAGCTGTTTGTGCAAAATACTGGAGAGAATGGTTAATTCTCGTTTAATCTGGTATTTAGAAACAAATGACCTTCTCTCCAACATCCAGTGCGGCTTCCGAAGGAACCGGTCCACTTTGGACCATCTTATTAGACTGGAAACATCCATCCGGGATGCTTTCCTAAAACGTGAACACTTGGTGTCGGTGTTCTTTGACATGGAGAAAGCGTATGACACAGCTTGGAGATTTGGCATATTAAAAGATTTGCACAGCCTAGGCCTTAGAGGGCATCTTCCTGTGTTTATTCAAAACTTTTTAGCCAATCGATCTTTCCAAGTTCGTGTGGGATCCTCACTCTCTCGTTCCTTTAGCCAAGAGGAGGGAGTACCACAAGGATCAGTTTTAAGTGTCACGCTTTTCGCCATAAAAATAAATTCCATCACAGAACAACTTCCTCCAACTGTAAACAGTGCCCTCTATGTTGATGACTTTAGCATTTTTTGCCAGTCGCGCAACATGAGGGTTATTGAAAGACAACTGCAGAAAGCCATTGATAATCTGAATGTCTGGGCACTTGCTAATGGCTTCAGGTTCTCGCCGGAGAAGACCGTTTGCGTACACTTTTGTCGCAAGCGTAATCTTCATCCTGAACCTGAATTAAGGCTCGGACAAAATGCTATTCCAGTAGTGTCAAGCACAAAATTCTTGGGCCTTGTGTTCGACAAAAAGTTGACCTTTCTTGAACATATTCGTCAACTTTCGTACAAAGTGCACGAAGGGACTAAATATTCTTCGCTCTCTCTCCTCTACTCGTTGGGGAGCAGATAGGTGTACCCTACTACGTATTTATCGTGCACTTGTACGATCCAAATTGGACTACGGGGCCCAGGTATACTCCTCAGCTAGAGACAGTGTCCTTCGATGGTTGGATCCCGTCCACCATCAGGCTATCCGTATCGCTACTGGAGCATTCCGAACATCTCCTGTCCAGAGCTTATACGTCGAAGCAAACGAACCACCGTCGACGTAAGCAGTTGTCTTTAAGCTATGCTTTAAAGCTGAAATCCCTGCCAGACCATCCTACGTGGATATCTGTCTTTATGCCACGTTGGGAAAACTTGTACAATACCCGTCAGACTGCCAATCGACCTTTTGGCATTCGTGTCCAAGAGCTACTAAGAGAGTTTAACATCATGGTAGACAAGGTTGCACAAACACCAAAAGAGACTCTTCCACCCTGGCATGCTCATACTCCATCGTGCGACTTCTCCTTTAAGAAATGGGTAAAATCTGAAACCTCGTCATCTGTCTACCATCAGCTCTTTTCCGCACACCGAGTTGAGTATTCCGACTTCCTGCCCATCTACACAGATGGCTCGAAGTCTGAATCGTGCGTAGGATCTGCTATTGTCTTTCGGGACACTATAATATCTCAGAAGATTCTTCCTGAATCCAGCATATACACTGCAGAGCTGCATGCTATAGAGTTAGCCTTGGATCACATTCGAACTTCTCAATGCCAAAGGTCAATAATATATTCTGATTCTTTGAGTGTATTACAGGCTTTATTATCTTTGAGACACAACTGTCATCCAGTTCTCTCTCGGGTTCAGCAGAAGATATATTCTCTTCATAAATACAAATTTGATATCCGCTTCTGCTGGATTCCTAGCCACATTGGGATAAAGGGAAATGATTTGGCTGACACTGCAGCCAAATCAGCAGCTCCCACTAACGATTGTTGCCTGTCAGTCCCCTATACAGACTACAGGCAAATAATACACCAAAAGATATATTCCCAATGGCAAGAATTATGGCACAGAGAGAGACCAAATAAATTATACCAAATAAAGCCTCTAATACAAACATGGCAGTCCAGTCTGCGCAGGAATCGGAGCGAGGAAGTTGTTCTTGCCCGACTCTGCATAGGACATAGTCATCTGACACATTCATTTCTGCTGAGGGCGGATGATCCTCCTATGTGCGAGCAATGCGACACCATTTTATCCGTTAAACATATTTTATGTAACTGTTCCAGTTTTAGTAATGCTCGTCTTATCGCTTTTAACCATCTGACTGAGCCTTATACACTCAGTCAGATTTTAACCGACAATGACAATGTGTCTGCTGTTTTTAGCTTTTTAAAATCAATAAACGTTTTTGCTCGTGTATAAAATTTATATTTTACTGTGATTTTTATTGATTTATATTTTATACCTTCTATACATTTTGACATAGTGACCTAACTAATTAGGTCACTGAATGTTTAAAATTTTTTATATATGACCTGGTCTTGGCGCATTATAGCCTTGGAAGCTAATGCGCCAATAAAAAAGCAAAACAAACAAACAAACAAAGCTCCAATTTGTACAATAGTCTTCCATGCGCAACAGTGTCAAAAGCTTTCCTGAAATCCAAATATATGATATCAAAATTATTTTTTGCATCCAGTTCCTTTGTAACCACATCATAATATCCTATCAAATTTGTCAGACAAGACTTTCCCTTAACAAACCCATGCTGTGTCTGAATTATTGCTGCAGTCTTGTCTAGATGATCCTGCAATGCATCTTTAACCAGCGACTCCATAATTTTACCCGGAACAGAAGTTAAACTAACTGGTCTGTAATTACTCGTGTCACCCTTCGATCGCCCTTTGTGAATTGGTGATACATTTGCACATCTCCAGTCCGTGGGAACCTCCCCTGAGTCCAAGGATGCTCTCATAATTATGGCTAATGGTTTGCTTAGTTGCTTTGCCACCTCCTTTAATATAACTGGATAGATCCCATCCACCCCAGGTGCTTTTCTTACGTTTAACTTCAACAATTTCTCTTCCACTTTGCTTTCAGTTATTACAAGATCATTAAGCACCCTGCTACAATTTGATAACCTTCTGCCATTTTCAAACCTTAATAACTCCTCATGTATGAATGTAGATGTAAAATACTCATTCAGTTTGTTTTGCTATCTGAGCAGGATCATCAACAGTCGAACCGTCGATGGTAATTTATGGAAAAAGAAGCTTTGCTGAACTGCTTAGTCTATATCAAAATATGTTCCTTCAGTAAGTGAAGAACCTTCAGTAAGGTTTTTCACTTACTGAAGGTTGAAACCCCTTTAACCTCAAAATTGTTGCACTGTAATAAAACCTTTTCTCACAAAAAAAACATTACTTGTATTTAATAAGTACTTAGAAGTGTATAAAGGATTTCTAAGAGGTACAAGCTAAAGGTTATAATGATTTATGCACCACCACCACCATCGAGCCATGATGATGATGAAGAGGTCGAAGAAATGTACACCGAAGTTGAGTCTTCTAGGTGAGCAGAAAATCCACTACGCTATCATTATGGGAGACGTCAATGCTAAGGTTGGAAAGAGACAAACCAGCGCAGAAAGGGGAACTATAGGAAATTTTGGAATTGGTGAAAGAGGTGAAAAACTTGTGGAATTTGCAGAATCTCGAGGAATGTCAGTAATGAACACTTTTTTTCAAGAAAAGGGCGAACAGGAAGTAGACATGGAAGAGCCCAAATGGATTAACAACTAATGAAATAGACTTCATCCTCACTAGCAGAAGATATGTTGTGAATAATGTTACTGTCCTGAACAAGGTAAATGTTGGAAGTGATCACAGAATGGTAAGATGCACACTTGAAATAGACCTAAGAAAAGAAAGGAAAAAACTGACTCGAGTAAATGATACAAAGGTCTTTGAGATAACAGAAGAGGAGAAAAGGCAGTAGGTACTGGAACTTAAGAACAAGTTTAAGCTTCTTCAGACTGCTCAGGACAAAGATATCAATGAGGAATATTTCAACTATCTGAAAGTGATAAAGCACCAAGAAACCTATAGGTAAAAAGAAATCCAAAGAAGAAAAAATTAGTCAAGAAACACTTGTCATGATGACCCAACAATGACAATGAACAGCAAGATAAACACTGACAAGGAGAAAATTGTGTATAACTGAGTTATACAAAGCCATTAGAAAGAGACTCAGAGAGGACATAAGATGATTTAACACAAGAAAAGTAGAACAAGCATTAAGGGAAAACAAAGGACTTAAATCAGCAGCCATGAGCAGTAATACACAAACACAAATGTAACTGAAACTGAAGAATAGCGATAGTGTACTTATAAATAGCAGAAAACTACTATAGAGAAGTATACAAGGAGCGAGGGAATGATGCCAGCAGGGAAGATGGATCACAAATTAGTAACACATATGACATACCCAATATCCTTGATGCGGTAGAGCATGCATTGAAGAAAATGAAGAATTAGAAAGCCCCAGTGAAGATGAAGTTACTGTGGACTTCTCAAATTGGGAAGAAGAGACATAACACAGAAATGGGCAAGACTCTTCGCAAAATGCATTAGAAAAGGTGTGACACCTAAGAAGTGGAACAGTGCAATCATAGTTTTGCTGCATAAGAAAGGAGATAAACCAGAAACTGGCAATTATAGACCAATTAACTTGTTATCTCACATCTACAAGTTGTTCACAAGGGTGATTACTAGATTAGAAAGAATACTTGATGAGAATCAACCGAAAGAGCAAGCGGCTTTAGGGCAGGATTCTCAATTATGGATCACCTTCACATAATATCACAGCTAATGGAGGAATCAAATGAATACAAAACACCATTATACATGGCATTTGTGGATTATGAAAAGGCATTTGATTCCATACAGCATAAGGCAATGTTTTAGGCACTGGAAAGACAAGGCATAGATATCCCATATATTATGATTTTGAAGAAAATATATTACAATGCTACCTCCTTTATTAGACTAGACAAAGACAGTAGGAAATTTAAAATTGAGAAAGGAGTTCGACAAGGAGACACAATATCTCCGAAGTTGTTTACTGCTGCCTTGAGGAAGCTTTCAGAAGATTAGACTGATCACAGAAAGGAGTCAATGTGAATGGAGAGTACCTAAACCATTTACAATTTGCAGATGACATTGTGGTCATAAGCCATGATTCCAAAGAATTAGAGGAAAATCTTAATCAGTTATGCAGAGTTAGTAAGGGTTTTGGACTAAAGAACGAATATGGCTAAAACAAAAGTAATTATGAATAAGTTATGTTATGTTATTTTGGTTTTTAGGAGCATTAGCAACTAAGGCCATATTGCTCCGGGGATATGCGGTGGTCATTCCCTGACCTTTCCGCATCCTCCGTATTTGGTGGCTCATGGGCTCGAACCCCGGCCTAATCAAGAAGCATGTGCTACGCACTGCTGCTCCTGCCTACCTAGCTATGAAGGCTATGAATAAGTATTCTACAGAAAAGGATATAATGATTGAAGGAGCAGTAATTGAAAAGGTGGAGTCATATACTTATTTGGGACAAGTCATTAGTTGTAAGAATGATAAATGCTGGAAGTCAAGAGAAGAATAAATTTGGATGAATGGCATTCAGGGAATATAGTCACATACTGAGGAGCAATATCCCAATTTGTCTGAAACATTAAATAAACAACCAATGTATACTTCCCATCATGACTTATGGAAGTGAAACTTGGGCACTCACCAAAAAACTACACAGCACTACACATCGAAGAATGGAACGAATTATATTGGGAATCAGACTGTTAAATAAGAAGAGAAACACATGGGTTAGAGAGCAAACTCAAGTAAAGGACATTCTTATCAAAACTAAAGAACTAAAATGGTCTTGGGCAGGACACATAGCTCGAAGACATGATTACAGATGGACTAAGAAAATAATAGAATGGTACCTAGGAGAAGCTAGGAAAAAACCTGGAAGACAACGACAGAGATGGTCAGATGGAATTCATGAGTTTGTGGGTAGTAAATGGATGGCCATTGCACAAAACAGAAGGAACTGTCAAGTTGCTGGAGAGGCCTTCATCTTCAGTGGATTGAAAATGGCTGATGATGTGATGATAGTGGTGTACTGCATCTTACTTACAAAATTTTCCTGCTAGGGTGCCTCGATAACCAGTTATAAAAAATTCCATAAGTTACCTGTTTAATGACACCAAACTCATCAATGCCAGTCTAGAACATTAAAAAATAAAGGTATTCAAAACTGCTTCATGTTTTTCTATGATGAAAAGCCTTTTGGGGTTTTTGGAAACAAGATGTTAATACTATTCTTTGAAGATTACTATTAACAAGTTGGTAGTTTCAGCAGCCATATAAGAATTGATTAATATTAGTAGAGGCATCTGACACAAGAAAGCAAGCTGATATAGCATCAGGCAAAGAAAAAAAAAAAACACCTTCCCATTTCACCCATCCATTAACTCCAAATGTTTTAGTTCTGCTTTGAATTTATTTAAGCTGTCAACTTCTACAACAACAGATGAAAGTTTGTTCCAGCAATCAACCATCTTCTGGCTAAAGGCAAATTTTCACATATCTATTCTACAACTGTCTTTCCTCAATTTGAGTTTATATCCCCTCAAGCGACTAATCTGGGCAGGGGGAAGAATCCCATCAGCAGCATTGAGCCTGCTCAATCCATTGAAGGCCTTATATGCTTCAATCAGATCACCTCACAGGTACTAGTCTCCGGACACTGCAATTTGCAGAACTTAAGTCTTTCTTTGTAAAAGCAACCCATTGTTCCATTCGCCAATCTCGCTGCCCATCTCTGTACTCGTTCCTGCAGCTCTACAACCTTCCTAAAATGAGACCTCTAGACCTGTATGCTGTACGCAAGGTGTGGCCTGACCATTGCCAAAATAAGGGGATATAATCACCTCTGTATTCCTGCTTGCAAAATTTTACGTATCATTGATAAGACACCATGAGCTTCTCTTGCAACTTGTCTGCACTGCTCAGAAAACTTCATATCTGACTGCACAATGACCCCCCCCCCCCAGTTCTTTTTCATTCTCTACCATCCTGAGTATAGTACCACGCAGTTTACATGTTACTCTGTGGTTACTGCTACCCATATGCAGTACTTTACATTTGTTAATATTAAACTTCAATTACCACCTTTCAGCTCATCTGCTCAACTTTTCCAGATCCTGTTGCAGTAGCATACTGTCATTAACAACCCTGAACCTTCGTATCATCTGCAAGCTGTAGTATTACATGATTTGTCATTTAATATTACAGTTTGTGCATTTGGAGGCTGGAATATTAAGTATTTTGAGTGAGTCAGAAAGATTTTAATGGAAATATTTATTAAAGTGATTAACATGTTTCAAACTAAAATGTTTCAAAAATTTAGATATATGTTATGATATTTTCAAGGAAGAGTATGTTTCAGTTATATGTGCAGGAGGAAGAATGTTTTTAAGTGTCTGTTTTTTGAGTGACCTTCAAATTTATTTTCTTCCATTTTGTTTGGAGCTTTAATTTCCATAGGTTCACTTAAATCTTTTTGTAGACTTTCCTGTTATGGGGAGGGGTACAAAAAATTAAGTCGGAGACTGACTATTTTGCAAAGCACTGTTGAATTTGTTCTTTGCAAATGAATATCTGATATAAGCGCCTTCACAGGTTAGAATTTCTGTATTCTAAATTCTTGAATTTTTGTATTATGTAATTCTGTCAGATGCTTAGCAAGTGATAAAACACTGTGCAAGACCCATCCATAAGCATCTTGTTTCCATGTGCATAATTTGACACCGGTCTAGCAAGTATACAATCTATTACACTTGATGCTAATTACAATAATACATCCTTCATTGTATTATTGTAATTATAAATATAAGCATAATTTGTCATTTTACTTCAGTTGGCTTCTTGTTATTATTATAATTTTTTCATTCCTACAGATTATTGGAAGAGTTCAAGCAGATCCTGATTATCTCCCTAGAAGCTCAGACTTTGGCTTAAATACTACTATGTTCCAGGAGAAGTTTTGCACAAATTGTCCAGGGCCATTTTATAAAATAGCATTCTTGTGCTGCGAACTTGATGCAGAAAAAAGGTAAGAATTTATATTATTTTACATTTAAAGAAATAGAATCTTCCTTTTTGATTATTTTTGTTAGTGGATAGCATGTGTAACTCAATAACTGCCTTCTTATCATATGCCATAACAGTATTAACTGTGACAACATTCCAGTAATAGTCTCCCCTCAACAGTGTCACCATGTCTCCCCTCAACAGTGTACATGGTGAGGGGACCTCCCAGTGACACAGCTGGTCCTCCAGATTAGCATCACTTGGATCTAATGCCCACAGCCTAGATTCCAGGCTAATAAGGAATCTGGCATGTTTGCTATAGTAGTAGTAGTGGTGGCATGTGATGCAAGAAAGCAAGTGTATGAGTTTATGCAGCATCAGCCAAAAAAATTTACAAAACAAATCCCTCTAAATGTTTGTCCAGTTCCTCCTTAAATTTATTTAACCTATCAACTTCCACAATGACAGATGGAAGTTTGTTCCAGCAGTTAACCACCTGCTGGCTAAAGGCAAATTTCTGCACATCTATTCTACATCTGTCTTTCCTCAATTTGAATTTATGCCCCCTTAGGTTCGTAATCCAAGCAAGTGGAAGAATTCCATCAGAATTCAGCGTGTTCAAGCCCTATATGCCTCAATCAGATCACCTTGCTGGTGCCTAGCCTTGAATCGCTGCAGTTTGCAGAACTTAAGCCTCTCTTGGTAAGAGGATCCCTTCATTCCTCCCACCAATCTTGTTGCCCTTCTCTGTACAGGCTCAAGCAAATCTACATCCTTCCTAAAATGAGGCCTCCAGACCTGTACGCAGTACTCAAGGCATGGTCTGACCATTGCCTTATACAGAGGGACAATCACCTCCTTTTCCCTGCTAGCAAAATTCCTATATATCAGGAGTGGCCTACTTAATTTGTGATGTGATCTACTTTTTTCCTTCACAATGTGCCGCTATTTACCATCTCAAAAATTACATTGCACAAGATGTACAAACGAGGGATGACTGGATATTTAAAATTCGTCATGATCGACCGAAATTAAATCTGTGATCGACTCATTGGCCACCCCTGCTATATATCATTGATAAAACCGCATGACCTGCCATGGCAGCCTGTCTGCATTGCTCAGAAAACTTCATATCTGACTGCACAATTACTCCCAGGTCTTTTTCATTTTCTACCGCCTTAAGTGTAGTACCACACAGTTGGTACATTTCTCTGGGGTTACTTCTACCCATATGCAGTACTTTGCATTTGTCAAGGTTAAACTTCAGTTGCCACTTCTCAGCCCATCTGACCAAATTTTCTAGATCCTGTTGCAGTAGCACACTGCCATTACTGTCATTAACAAACCTGCCGACCTTTGTATCATCTGTAAACTTCAACACTAAGCCTGATATAACTTCATCATTATCATTGATAAATATACAAAACAACAGTGGACCCAACACTGAACCCTGTGGGACTCCACTAATTACATTATTCCACCAAGAGCAGCACCCATTGATTACCACCCTCTGTATTCTCCTACTCAACCATCCTTTTATCCATTGTAGAAACTTACCCTTAATACCATTCTGCTCCAGTTTGTACAGTAGTCTTCCAGGTGCAACAGTGTCAAAAGCTTTCCTGAAATCCAAGTATGTGATATCAAAATTATTTTTTGCATCCAGTTCCTTTGTAACCACATCATAATAACCAATCAAATTTGTCGGACCAGACTTTCCCTTAACAAATCCATGCTGTGTCTGAATTATTGCTGCTGAATTATGGCATCATTTCCTTATCTAGATGATCCCACAATGCATCTTTAACCAGTGACTCCATTATTTTATCCGGAACAGAAGTTAAACTAACTGGACTGTAATTACTCGTGTCACCCTTCGATCCCCCTTTGTGAATTGGGGATACATTTGCACATCTCCAGTCTGTGAGGACCTTCCTTGAGGCCAAGGATACTCTCATAATTATGGTTAGGGGTTTGCTTACTTCCTTTGCCGCCTCCTTTAATATAACTGGATAGATCCCTTCCACCCCAGGTGCTGTTCTTATGTTTAACTTCAACAATTTCTCCTCCACTTTGCTCTCAATTATTACAAAATCATTAAGTAAAGAAATCCTTGCTGTTTTTCTTAGCATCCTTTGCCAAAGATTTCTCGTAATCTGCCTTCGCCTGCCTAACCTCCTTTGTGACTTCATTACAGACTATCTTATACCTGCCATAGGCTTCTGTATTGCATAATAATATATATGGATTCCGTATATAATACATGAATTCTTAATACACAAATGATCACTGCTGATAACCAGATCAAGAGTATTACCCTCTCTGGTTGCCTCTCGAACATGCTGCTGCAGAACACAATCATCCAATAAATCCACAAAGTCTTACTAATGTGCGAGTGACCCAATCCGCAAGTTCCAGTCAATATTTGGGAAGTTAAAATCCCCCATTATTGTACTCCCCAAATTCCAATTCTGCATTCCTAATATCTGTGTAACACCATGTCTCTGATATCCCAACAATATCCGCCTTTGATGTCTTGACCAACACTTCAAATTTATTTACTATATTTCTAGCATTGCTATACATGCACTTATTCTTAGTTAGCCCAACACATCCCATATACCCATCTCTTTCACGATGACTGCCAATAGTCCCTGTAACCCCTAGTATCCCTCGCTCCAGAGCACTGCTTATTCTAATATAAGTACTGCAAGAATCACCTTCACCTCTGCCTGCAGCTCTTTTACCCTTTTAGCCTGTGAATCCCCCACTTCCAAGCTAGCAGTTTTCTGACCCACTTAACACTGCCTCGATATCATCAGCAAATATTTTTGTATCCTTTCTGTTTAAGTGTATCCCATCCCTGTAGAAGCAGTCTCTCCTGTTAACAAGCACAGACCATGCTGAAAAAAAATTCTACCCCTTGAGCCTTGCACATTCCCTCCAGGGCTGAATTGATTGACAAGGCTCTCATCATGTACTCCCTCCTATTGTGTCTGAGCAGAATTGCAGACACTTTCAAATTTAACCCTAACTCACGACTTTTTTGCAACATTGACCTGTACTTGTTAAGTAAATCTGCAGAATTCCTACTCTTAATGTCATTTGTGCCAACGTGTACAACAATATCACCTTTTGTGATATTGTTGCCCTTAAAAGATGATATATGTTTTACAACGTCATCAACTTTTCCCCCTGGTAGACATACCCTGGTCCTATTCCACTACCCTTTTTACACAATATATTCCCCGTCTGCCTGACAATAGAGTCACCAACAATAACTGACTATGCGCTGGAACCAATGGAAATTCAGAAAGGGAGATCCTGGTGGTTGAGGGGCCCAGCTTACACACACCACATTTGGCCCTGCTTCAACAAGATGGGTGGTCCTGAATGGCTTGTGCAGGATTGATCAGCTAGTGGGTCTGCTTTCATGGGTCAGCTCTGTCAATGCCATGCCTTTACACCTCATGGTACAACGGACAGGATTCAGGCTGGCGGTAGTACGAGTATAGTGTCTGGTAGCCCTGGCTTTATTTATTGCCGAGCACATTTATTGCTTGCCGGGTAGTGGGCACCCCATTTGGGCTCCGTGGTGGTTGGGGGCACTCAAGCACTGAACCAAAACAAAATCTCCATGAATCCTGATAAAGTAATTTCTTCTGGGGGCGTGGACTTTGATCCAGATAATGTCATTTCTGCTAAAGACAGAAAACAGAAGTTATATATGGCCCAATTACACCTCATTTACCTGATAATTCACTCTACTAGTGAAAAGCCCTTAGGAAAGATATCAACTTTCTTTATCCAGAAGGGTTTGGAAGGGTTGGCAGGCTCTCCTAAATATGCCAGATGGGTTTGTTCAGACCTGACATCCTTGTAGAGACCAGATGTGACACACATTCACAACGACTTTGCCGATCTACATCTATGGGGGTGTTACTCTCACCAGAAGTAAGACACTGAACACTAGTGCCACAAGACACTGAACTCATCCTATAGTATCATCACCAAATAGGATCTTATGGAAGCGTCTGAAGAGGAAATCTTTTCTGAATTAACCCCTTCATGGGTTATCCTGAGATATCTCGTTTTTGGTTTTAAAATTTATTTGGAACTACCCGAAATATCTCAGGATACAATAATACCTCCAAATTTAGGACTGAAACATATTTTCTCTGGCAGTTATCTGGCTAATTTTGCATTAGGTAGGTAAATCCCAAGTTTTCTCAGGATTTTCTTACGCCTGGCAGCAAAGGACTGGCTTTAGTTTTAATTATATTGTACAGCAATGTCAGAACAGTAGCGCACATTCCTGTGCCGCCAGTAAGCAAAATATAATTTGCCATCTTAAATGCAGAATACTGAACCCACGAAAATAGTCAAGGCGCCTCCATAGCCAGGTGGGCAGGAGCAGCAGTGCATAGCACGCGCTTCTTGATTAGACCGGGGTTCGAGCCCGTGACTACCAAATACGGAGGATGCGGAAAGGTCAGGGAATGACCACTGCATATCCCCGGAGCAATATGGCCTTAGTTGCTAATGCTCCTAAAAACCAAATAACAAACAACAACCACAAAAATAATTCACAAAAACAATATCGAAAAATATTTCGGTGCCCTCTTGAACTGCCACCCATAAGCGACACTTACCTCGCCTGTCTTTTTGTGGCGGCTGTGTGTCAGAATGTATTTAGTTCGCAATTACTGCTTATGCGTTCCACTTGATTTTTTAAATTTATTTGTATACAGCAGGCCCCCCGTTATAACGTGGTTCGATTTACGCTGATTCGCTATAATGCTGTTCTTATATTATAACCCATATCTGACTATAACGCTGTCACAGATCACTATAACGCTCTTTTACAGATTGAATTTTTGCCATATTTAAACGAAATTGTTTCATTTGTTGGAGTCGATAGCTTGAAAATGAATAGCAAAACAGCATTAAAACGTTTCCCACGCCGACTTGAGAAATTTTCCCATGCTCAGTGAAATTTTTTCATACACTAATTTAATTGCAGTACAGTGACTTGTTACGTAGTTCCGAGATCAACATTTTAAAAAATGATCAAGTATATTGCTTGTAATATTTGCATTATATGCATTTATCCGAAGTCTACTCATCACTCAGTACAGTATTAGACATCGTGCGAAACGGACAGTTTTCTTGAACATTGTATCATAATTGATGCAACCAACGCAGTTACATTTTCGAAGAGTTAATAATGCCCTATAAGAATGAAAAAGCAACAACATCTGAGCGCAGTACGAAGACTATAAATATAAGAAAAAGACTGAATTTGAAAATTAAATTAGGCATTTTGAAGCAAATCGATTTGGGTCAAAGACAAGTGAATGTGTGCCATAATTTAGGACTTGCAAGTTTAACTGTAAGAACAATTATAAAAAAAAATAAAGAATTAATTTTATCAGCAGGAAAGATAGCTGTTCCACTGCAAGCAACAAGGGCTAGGCCAGCTATTAGTATTGAAATGGAAAGACTTTAACTAATTTTATTGAAGATAATATCTAATGCAGAATTCGGTTAATATTATTAAAAGAGAGAGAGAGAGAGAGAGAGAGAGAGAGAGAGAGAGATTAGCCAATATAATGATCTGAAGAAAACTCACCTAAAAAAAAAAAAAATGTGGAACCATTTCAAACTAGTAAGGGCTGGTTGAATAGATTTAAAATCCAGGGAGAAGCCACAAGTGCAGATTAAGGAGCCGAAACTTTCAAAAAAGATAATACCCCTGTTCAATAATTTTTAAAATTATTGAACAGGGGTATTATATGTTATACTTCTCAACAAGTTTTTAACATAGATGAAGCAGGACATTTTGTGGAAACAAATGCCTAAAAGAAGTTTCATTTTGAAAGAAAAAAAAAAATATGCCAGGTAAAGAAGAAAAAAACATGCCAGGTTTCAAAGCGGCGAAGGATCGGTTGACTTTATTGTTGGGTGGTAACGCTGCGGGGGATTTAAAATTAATACCCCTTTTAGTTTATTTGGAAGAGGGCCAAAGTTCAACCCAAAATAGACACATTTTTCTTGATTAAATTCATCAATTAAATTAAATCAGTTAAATTCATGATTTTAATTGGAATTTTAAGTTTAATTTTGATACGTAAGTAGTTACCACATAATTATGTACGTATGTAATGCAGAATATTTTATATGTACAAATATTTGAATATTAAATATTTTGACCGACGTTTGTGGATCTTTTCACTACCGTTTATTATTGATTAGGAAATATCCTATGGCACCGACCGCAACTCACAAATACATATGTTACCTTATGGGAATGTGGCGCTCGCTTAGCACGGATTCACTTAGCGCTCTTTTTTTACGGAACCAATTATCAGCGTTAAGCGGGGGTCACCTGTAATGAGTAATGAAGACTTTTTCTGTGCCTTTCTTTTAGCTCAAGCGCTAATTTATTAAAAAAATCTGTATAATTTGCACACTTTTTGGCGTACTCATGTTAGCTGAAATGGGTTAATTACTCCCATATATTTTCTACAAAAAAAATTAATAAAAAATACAAAATACTATACAATGAGTATTCGCATGACGCATACTTTTAATCTGTAAAATAAAATGTTCAGAAAAAAATGTTCAGGGGAGGGGTTAAAATTCCAAAGACTGACAGCTCAGAAATTCATGCATAGGGATGGGAAACTTGTTCCCACCAGAAATATTATCTTGGCATTTAATTTACCAAATGATCAGCATTTTAGCCAGCTTTGATCTTATTAGTTTCCTAATGAGATCAAAACTGGCTATAAATCGGAGTGTCACTAAAGATAAGCATAGAAGCAGAAGAATCCTTTTTGCGAGATATAAGACAAGACTGAGTTTTAAAAGGGTTGAAATCAACTAAGTTGTCTTTGCTCCACTTGAGAATTACCTGAAGATCAGCGTTTAAGGAATTGGTAGCAGATTTTCGAGAAATTGAAGCTGATTGAGCAGGACAAGATTTCTCAAAATGGAAAGTGGAATGCAATGTGCTATCATCAGCAAAACTATGGATAGGATTTCCAGTCAATGGAAGAAGGTCATTAATATACAAGAGGAAAAGAGTGGGGAAAGAACTGAACCTTGGGGGACACTGGCATTAGTGGATAAGTTAGAAGACAGAGAGCCATCTACCATCATCCTCAGTGAGCGATCAGAGAGAAAACTGGATAACCAATTACAAAAAACAATTGGCAAACCATAAGATGGAAGCTTGTTTAGAAGACCTTTATGCCAAACACGATCGAAAGTCTTTGAGATGTCAAGAACAACTACTTGTGTTTCACCGAACCTTTCCATTGAATTAGTCCATAAATGGGTAACATAAGCCAGAATATCACCAGTGGATCGACACTGATGGAATCCATACTGGCGATCATTGATCAGATGGAAGGTTTCTAGGTGGTTTAAGAGTTGGCGGTTAATTGATTTCTCCATTACTTTAGAAAGAGTAGAAGTAATTGCAATGGGATGATAATTGGATGGGAGGGATTTGTCACCCTTTTTAGGAACTGGCTGGATATGAGCAAATTTCTAAGCAGAAGGAAAAACACCTTTGAAATAAGAAAGTGAAAAAAGGTGGCAAAGAATAGGAGTAAGTTCAGGAGCACAGGTTTTGAGAACAAGTGGAGAAATACCATCAGGACCTGGAGCTTTCTTAGCATCAAGATCCGTCAAAATCCTTCTGACATCCTTTTGACAGAAAACCACAGGAGGCATTGAATGGAGCATGTTGGGAATGGTAGGGGGTGTTTTACCAAGATCATTAATACATGAGTTGGAAGAAAAATGGGATGCTAGCAGGTCAGCTTTATCCTTGGCTGAAGTGACAACAGAACCATCTGGTTTGGACAGAGGTGAGAGCAGAGATGGGCAAAAGTTGCAGCCAATAGCTTTGGCAAGAGACCAGAATGCTTAGCTACCATTAGGGCAAGAAGCAAGTTTTCTACTCTTAGCCTGTTCAAACTCTAGTTTGGACTGATTAATAACTGCTTTAATAACTTGGGAGGCAGAGGAGAATTCATATGGAAGTGATCACTTCCTCATGATAACCACCCTAATTAATGGGAGACAGTTTTCCTGTTAGGTTACTGCAGTGAAAGATTGATCTGGTTGACTGGAATGCAACATTAGGCAAATTTAAACATTACTGCAGTCAGTCAGGAGCCTATCACTGATGCAGTTATGTACATTACAGAAAATATCATCAGTGCAGCTGCAATTGCAATTCCAAAAACGTCCATCCAGTTTCTACCCTTTCCTAAAGCATTGTGAAATGCAGATTGCACAGCAACAAAAAAGGCTCAAAACAAAGTATGGGGAATATCCGACAATATCTTACCATAGCCAACCTTATAGCTTTTAAACACACTCGAGGAAAAGCACTCTACATCCACTCTCACAGTCAAAGAGAATCGTGGATCCATTTCACATCATCAATTATCCAGTCCACTAGTATTAAGGTGGTAGGATAAAATCTGGAAAATGAAGGGAAATATATACATTTATCCTAGAATATAATGGATGTACTATTGCAGATCCAACTGCAGTTCTCTCGGGGGAAACATTCTGTAACATCTCTTTGATATCTTCCTATTCCCCAGAATTTCTGGTCCTGAAACGAAAAGTGAAAAACAGGCATTTAATTTCACATCAACGGCCTTCATCCCTACAACGAGCCATTCACTATACAGGAACTGAAAAGAGCTCTCACCCTTTCTAAGGCAAGTACTGTTTGGACCAGATGACATCCATTATGAAATGATAAAGTATCTGCTCCTATTTCTGTAACAGAATCTCTATTGAAGAGCAGTTTCCAATGTCTGATGCATGGCAATTATTCTTGCCTTTGCGAATCTGGAAAGGATTCTAAAATCCCTAGTAATTATTGCCCTATCGCTCTGACTGTCTGTGCAAAATCTTAGAGAGAATGATTAATTTTCATTTAATGTGGTATTTAGAATCAAAAGACCTTCTCTCTAACATCCAGTTTGGCTTCCAAAGGAACTGCTCTGCTCTGGACCATCTTATTGGACTGGAAACATCTATCCAGGATGGATGTTTCCAGTTGGTCTCTTGGTGTTTCCAAGTTACTGTGAGATCCTCACCTCGTCCATTTTGCCAAGAGGAGGTAGTACCACAAGGATCAGTATTAAGTGTCACACTTTTTGCTATATAAGTAAATGCCATCACAGAACAACTTGCTCCAACAGTGCTAAACAGTGCTTTCTATGACTTCAGCATATTCTCTCAGTCATGCAATGTGAGGGTTATTGCGAGGCAGCTGTAACAAGCTATCGATCATCTTAATTCCTGGGCACTTACAAACGGATTCAAAATCTGGCCTCAGAAGAAAGTTTGCATACTATGCATTTACCATGCACTTGCATGATCTAGACTAGACTATGGGGGGTCTCAAGAATACGCATCAGCCAGAAGCAGTGTACTTCAACGGCTGGATCCTATCCATCTTCAGGCTATTTGTATCACTACATATCAAACATTTGCTGTCCAAAGCCTATACATTGAAGCAAATGAACTACTGTTATCACTTCAACATAAGCAGTTGTCTCTAAAGTATGCTTTAAAACTGAAATCCCTACAAGACCAACCTACGTGGCCATCCATTTTTTAGTCATGATAGGAAGTTTGCATAACGCCTGTCAGACTGCCAATTGTCCTTTTGGTATTTACCTCCAAGAACTACTCAGAGAACTTAAAATCGAGGTAGACAAGGTTGCCCCTTCACCAAAGCAGCCCATTCCACCCTGGTATGCAATTTTCCCCTTAAAAACTGGGGAAAGTCAGTTACTCCATCATCTAACTACCTGCAGCTCTATTCAGTACTGAGCTGAACATTCTGACTTCACGCTATTTTACACTATTGGCTTGAAGTCAAATCATATATAGGATCTACTGCTGTCTTTCCAGACACCACTATATCAGAGCAGGTTCTCCCTGAATGCAGCATATTTACTGCAGAGCTGCAAGCTATAGAGTTAGCTTTGGATCATATTAGTAAATGAGAGTACCAATGGTTCATTTTATATTGTGATTATCTGAATGTCTTACAGGCTTTATTATTGGTAAGATATAATCCTCATCCAGTTCTGTCTCAAGTTCAGCAGAAGATCCACTCTCTTCATGAACGTGAATGAATATGATATCCGCTTCTGCTGGATTCCCAGCCACATTAGGATTAGTGGGAATCCTGATTTGGCTGACGCCACAACCAAATCAGGATTCCCACTAATAACTGCTGCCTGTCAGCCCCCTATACACACTACAGGCAAATAATACACCAAAAGATACTCTCCCAGTGGCAGGATTCATGAAATAGACAGACTACAAATAAATTACATCATATAAGCCTGTAACTGAACTGTAGCAGTCTACTCTGCACAGGAATCGTAAAGAGGAAGTTGTTCTTGCTCAGACCCAGATAAGACATAGTCATCTGATGCATTCGTATATGCTGGGGGCCGATGACCCTCCTATGTGTGAGTCATGTGACAGTTTTTATCTCTGAGACATATTTTAATAGAGTGCCCAGATTTTAATGATACACGCTTTACCGCTTTTAACCATCTCACTGAGTCTTTTGCACTCAGTCAGATTTTATCAGTCAATGACAAGGCATCACTTGTTTTCACTTTTTTAAAACTTATTAATTTATATATATATATATATATATATATGACAGCACGATGAAACAAATGGCCCCCAGTCCCCAGCAGCTTTCACTCCCCCTCTTACGGCAGTGAGAGGATCAGAGTGGAAGTAGAGGGTGCTAAGAATCTCTGGGTATGACCAGGTTGCCATGCATGGAAACTGAACTTGGCCTGTTACAACGTAAGAACGCCCATCGGGGAAGACAGTATATTAGAGCTGGAAAAGGAATTAGAAAATGTGAATTGGAATATCACCTGTTTGGCGGAAATAAGAACAAATGAATCACTTATATAAGTTTATCAAGTGGAAATCTGCTGTACACCAATGGAAACAGTGAAAGCAGTGAAGGTGGAGTTTGATTTCTGTTCCATAAAGATTTAAAAAACAACATTTTGGAATTCAAAAGTACATCACCAGGGATGTCAAGAATAATAATCAAGATTTCTAAGAGGTGTAAGCTAAAGGTTATAATGATTTATGTACCAACATCGAGCCATGATGATGAAGACGTTGAAGAAATGTACACCGAAATTGAGAGTCTTCTAGATGAGCAGAAAACCCACTACACTATTATTATGGATGACTTCAATGCTAAGGTTGGAAAAAGACAAAACAGCGCAGAAAGGGGAACTATAGGAAATTTTGGAATTGGTGAAAGACTTACAGAATTTGCAGAATCTCAAGGATTGTCAGTAATGAACACTTTTTTCAAGAAAAGGGTGAACAGAAAGTGGACATGGAAGAGTCCAAATGGATTAACAACTAATGAAATCGACTTCATCCTCACTAACAGAAGATATATCGAGAATGATGTTACCATCCTGAATAAGGTAAATGTTAAAAGTGATCACAGAATGGTAAGATGTACACTTGATATAGATGTAGGAAAGGAAAAAACTGACTCAAGTAAATAATACAAAGGTTTTTGAGATAACAGAAGAGGAGAAAAAGCAATATGTACTGGAACTTAAGAACAAGTTTGAGCTTCTGCAGACTTCTCAGGACTAAGATATCGACGAGGAATATTACAACTTTCTGAAAGTGATAAAGCCCAAGAAACCTATAGGGAAAAAGAAATGCAAAGAAGAAAAAATTAGTCAAGAAACGTTATGAACTGATGGCAACAAATGACGAGCAAGATAAACATTGACAAGGAGAAAATTGAGTATACTGAGTTATGCAAAGCCAAAAAGAGACTCAGAGGACATAAGAAGATTTAACACAAGAAAAGTAGAACAAGCATTAAGGGAAAACAAAGGACTTAAATCAGTAGCCATGAGCAGTAATACAGAAAGACAAATGATACTGAAAATGAAGAATATCGATGATGTACTTATAAATAGCAGAGAAGGCATAATTCAAATAACAGAAGACTGCTATGGAGAATTATACAAGGAGCGAGGGAATGATGCCAGCAGTGGGGAAAATTATCAACACATACGACAAATTATCGCAAATTATCAACACATACGACATACCCGACATTCTTCCTGATGAGGTAACACATGCATTGAAGAAAATGAAGAATCAGAAAATTGTTAAAATTGGGAAGAAGAGACATAACACAAAAACTGGCAAGGCTCTTCACAAAGGGCATTAGAAAAGGTGTGATGCCTAAGGAGTGGAATAATGCAATCATTGTTTCGCTGCATAAGAAAGGAGATAAATCAGAAATTGAAAATTATAGACCAATTAGCTTGTTATCCCACATCTACAAGTTGTTCACAAGGGTCATTACTAACAGATTAGAAAGAATACTTGATGAGAATCAACCGAAAGAGCAAGCTGGCTTTAGGACAGGATTCTCAACTATGGGTCACCTTTACGTAATATCACAGCTAATGGAGAAAGGAAATGAATATAAAACATTCAGGACAGAAAGGGAGGGGGTGTTATGCTGTTAATTAAGAAAAACATAAAATCAAAGGAAGTGCACCCAGTTAATATAGATGAACTGTGCTCTGTTGAGTCAGTTTGGTGTGAGATAAGCACTGCGAAAGGAAAAATAAGAATAGGAGTGTGTTATAGGCCTAATGACTTGAATGAGTATGGGTGCGAGGTTAGCCTGTGCGGACGTTGCTCCTTAAAGCTCTTGAAACAGAGAAGTTTTTCCTGATTTATTTTCTGCTTTATTAGTTTAAATTGTCATCATATTAACTTATTTTCTAGAGTAGCTTTATATTCCTAGTTACGATACTTAGTTTAAAGTTTAACTTAGACAGAGATTTTGTAGATATTACTTAGTATCGGTAACGGTATCAAATCCACGTGTCACAAATTGAACGAGAGGTCTTTTTTTTTTTAAACAAATTTAGTCGATTTATTAACCAATTGTTATATCAAATTATCTTCTATAAGTAGATTATAGACCTAGTCAGGATCCTTAGTTTATTCTAAATTGAGATAGCGGGATTTGGAAGCTAATCAATACTTACGAGTCCGTAGAAGTACCGTTCGAGATTTCCCGCCATTTTTACACGATAGCATAGGCTTAGTGTAGTATAGTGCATAATATAATATTGTCAATTAATCAGTAAATCTATTAATCTTGATAAACTTTATTGTCAATTAAATTGTGTTTTTAACTCTATATATATATATAACGACTTAATCGTAACAAATAATTAATACATAACTATAGTGGTACACGTGATACGGAAGTTGTATAAAGGGAACTCGTAGAAAACACTAGATACCGAAAAAAATATATATAACATAATTGTTTTGGGTTATAACTTAAGGATTTAATTTTTGTTTTGAATTTTATTGAATTAAATCGGAATCATGACTCTGACCAGAGCAGCAAAGCAAAAGGCTCAAGCTAATTGGAGTGCTGTGGTTCAGGGGAGAACTGAGGGGGGCAGTTGCCCTCTGAATCACAGTCTTTTAAAATGCACTGTTTGCTTGATGTTTGCGGAGCAGTCGGGTACGCGACATGATACTGCCAAGGGGGATGTCTTTGTGTGTGCACGATGTAAGGAGTGCAAGGAAATCAGGCGACAACTCGGCATTGTTATGGGCCTTTATGAGAGCTTGAAGGACAGGGTGGATGCCCTCGAAGGAAATAAATTGAGGGGCCCATCAAGCTCTCAGCTGCCCACATCAACGCCAGAGCTTGCACTTGGTCATCAGGCAACGCAGAGGCAGCCCCCTAGGCAGAATGCGCTGGTCCCACAGGAACTAGTAGTTGTTGGTGACTCTATTGTCAGGGAAACGGGGAACATGCTTTGTAAAAAGGATAGGTGGAATAGGACCAGGGTATGTCTGCCAGGGGCAAAGGTTGATGACGTTGTAGAGCGGATATCATCTTTTAAGGGCACAAAAGGTGATATAGTTGTACACGTTGGCACTAATGATATTAAGAGTAGGAGACCGGCGGAATTACTTAGCAAGTACAGGTCACTGTTGAATAAAAGCTGTGAATTAGGGTTGAACTTGAAAGTGTCTGCAATTCTGCCCAGACACAATAGGAGGGAGTATATGATGAGAGCCTTGTCGATCAATTCGGCCCTGGAGGGATTGTGCAAGGCTCAAGGGGTAGAATTTTTTTCAGCCTGGACTGTACTTGTTAACAGGAGAGATTGCTTCTACAGGGATGGGTACACTTAAATAGAAAGGGTGCAAGAATTTTTGCTGATGCTGTCGAGGCAGTGTTAGGTGGGTCGGAAAACTGCTAGTTGGGGGGATACAAGGACTAATAGATTAACAGTAGCCACTGGCAGAGGTGGAAGTGATTCTTGCACTGCTTCTATTGAAATGAGCAGAAACCTGAAAAACAAGATACAGGATATTTCAGAGACTGCTGGTAGTCATTGCGGTACAAGTAAACACAGGGGTTGTGTTAGGGTAGCTAAGAATAGAAATAGGTGCATGTATACCTGCGTGTACACCAATGCTAGGAGTTTGGTAAATAAATTTGATGAATTTGAGGTATTGCTCAAAACATCAAAGGCAGATATTGTTGGGATATCAGAGACGTGGTGTCACACAGATATAAGTAATGCAGAACTGGAATTTGGGGAATACAATGTGTATAGAAAGGATAGACAGGACAGGAGGGGAGGAGGGGTTATGCTATTAATTAAGAAACACATAAAGTCCAAGGAAGTGAAGCCAGTCGACATCGATGGACAGGGCAGTGTCGAGTCAGTTTGGTGTGACATAAGCATAGGGAAATCAAAATTGAGAGTAGGAGTGTGCTATAGGCCTAATGACTCTGATGAGTATAATAAGATATTGTACAGGGAAATAGAGTGGGCCAGTAAATCAGAGAGTCTTATAATGGGGGATTTTAATTTCCCAGATATTGACTGGAATTTGTGGGTTGGTCACTCGCACACTAGCAAGGCTTTTGTGGATTTATTGGATGATTGTTTTCTACATCAGCATGTTCGTGAGGCAACAAGAGGGAGCAATACTCTTGATCTGATTATCAGTAGTGATTCTTCATGCATTAAGAATCTGCAGATAAATGAACCACTAGGTGGCAGTGATCACAGTGTGTTGAAGTGGGATTTACTCAAGGAGGTAACTACCATCAGAGGTAAAGGGAAGGGTTTTTGTTTTCGTAAAGGCGACTATGATGGTCTGAGACAGTATCTAAATTCTATACAGTGGGACCAACTGATGATGTTACCAACAGCAAACTCAAAATGGGAAGCATTCAAGGAACTAATCTTGGAGGCTACCAGGCTTTACATACCAACTAAGAAATATTGTTCAGGGTTTAGGCCTAAATGGTTGTCAGATGAACTAATGAGACATGTGGCAGAGAAGAAAAATGCATGGGATACATACAAATTAATGGGTGACATGGAAGCCTATGATAGATATAAGTTGGTCTGTAACCAAGTCACAAAGGAGATTAGGCAGGCAAAGGCAGACTACGAAAAATCCTTGGCAAAGGATACAAAGAAAAACAGAAAAGAGTTCTTTACATATTTGAACTCAAGAAGGAAAGGGATGAATCAGATTGGTCCACTGGATATTGATGGTTCAACAGTTGAGGATCCTGCTCAGGTGGCTAACAATCTAAATGAGTATTTTGCATCTACATTCACGCATGAGGAGTTATTCAGGAAGGAGAATGATGTAGGTAAAGTAAACATTGGCCGTGAGCTGGATGATTTTGTAATAACTGAGAGGAAAGTGGAGGAGAGATTGTTGAGGATAAACATAAAAAAGGCACCTGGGGTGGATGGGATCTATCCAGTTATATTAAGGGAGGCAGCAAAGGAAGTATGCAAACCCCTAGCCATAATTATGAGAGCTTCTGTGGACTCAGGGGAGGTACCCATAGACTGGAGATGTGCAAATGTAACCCCAATTCACAAAGGAGGATCAAAGGCTGACACAAGTAATTATAGACCTGTTAGTTTAACTTCTGTTCCAGGTAAATTAATGGAGGCACTGGTTAAAGAAGCACTGCAGGAACATCTAGACAAGAATTCAGTTATAGCTCAGATGCAGCATGGTTTTGTTAAGGGAAGGTCTTGCCTGACCAATTTGATTGGATACTATGATGTAGTCACAAAAGAACTGGATGCAGGGAATAACTTTGATATTATATATTTGGATCTTAGAAAGGCTTTTGATACTGTTGCACATGGAAGACTGCTGCACAAATTGGAGCAGTGTGGCATTGGAGGCAAATTGCTGCTATGGATAAGGGGATGGTTGAGTGGCAGAAGACAGAGAGTGGTAATCAATGGACACTGCTCAACGTGGACTAATGTTATTAGTGGAGTTCCTCAAGGTTCAGTGTTGGGTCCGTTGTTGTTTTCGGTGTTTATGAATGATATTGATGATGGAATATCAAGTTTAATGTCCAAGTTTGCAGATGATACAAAGGTTGGCAGGGTCGTTAAGGACACTACTGACGCTATGCTGCTGCAACAGGATCTGGAAAGGTTGAACAGATGGGCTGAGAGGTGGCAAATGAAGTTTAACATTGACAAATGTAAAGTACTACATATGGGAAACAGTAACCCCAGAGCAACGTATCAACTCTGCGGTACTACACTGACAGTGGTGGAGAATGAAAAGGACCTGGGGGTAATTGTGCAGGCAGATATGAAGTTCTCTGAGCAGTGCAGACGAGCTGCAAGAGTAGCTCATGGTGTCTTGTCAATGATATACAGGAATTTTTCTAGCAGGGATAAGGAGGTGATTATTCCATTGTATAAGGCAATGGTTAGGCCACATCTTGAGTACTGTATACAGGTCTGGAGGCCTCATTTCAAGAAGGATGTAGAGCTGCTGGAACGGGTACAGAGAAGGGCAACAAGATTAGTGAATGGAACAAAGGGTTGCTCTTACGAAGAAAGGCTTAAGTTTTGCAAATTGCAGAGTCTGGAGACTAGGCATCGGCGAGGTGATCTGATAGAGGTGTATAAGGCTTTGAATGGTTTGAGCATGCTCAGTGCCAATGGGATTCTTCATCTTGCTCAGAATAATCACCTCAGAGGGCATAAATTCAAATTGAGGAAGGACGGATGTCGGATAGATGTGCGGAAATTTGCCTTTGGCCAGCGGGTGGTTGGTTGGTGGAACCGACTTCCATCACTTGTTGTTGAAGTTGATAGCCTAAACAAATTTAAAGCTCAACTGGACAGGTATTTCGAACGAACGGAGGGGTGAAATGGGAGTGGAGTTTTTTTTTTTTTTTTTTTTGGCTGATGCTGAATAAGCTTGCTTTCTTGCATCATATGCCTCTACTAATGCTAATGCTAATGAGTACAATGAACAATTGTACAGAGAAATATAGAGTGGGCCAGTAAATCAGAATGTCTTATAATGGGGGATTTTAACTTCCCAGATATTGACTGGAACTTGTGGGTTGGTCACTCACACACTAGTCAGACTTTTGTGGATTTATTGGATGATTGTTTTCTGCAGCAGCATGTTCGAGAGGCAACCAGAGAAAGTAACACTCTTGATCTGGTTATCAGCAGTGATCATTCGTGTATTAAGAATTTGCAGATAAAGGAACCACTAGGTGGCAGTGATCACAGTGTGCTGAAGTGGGATTTACTCAAAGAGGTAACTACCGTCAGGGGTAAAGGAAAGGGTTTTTGCTTCCGTAAAGGGGAGTACAGTGGTCTCAGACAGTTTTTAAATTCTGTACAGTGGGATCAACTGACGATGTTACAAACAGTAAATTCTAAGTGGGAAGCATTCAAAGAATTAATCGTGGAAACTACTAGACTTTATATACCGATTAAGAAATATCGTTCAAGGTTTAGGCCTAAATGGTTATCAAATGAACTAATGAGACTCGTGACAGAGAAGAAAAATGCATGGGATGCATATAAATTATCAGGTGACGCAGAAGCCTGTGGCAGATATAAGCTAGTCTGTAATCAGGTCACAAAGGAGGTTCGGCAGGCGAAGGCAGATTACGAGAAATCTTTGGCAAAAGATGCTAAGAAAAACAGCAAGGATTTCTTTACTTATATAAACTCTAAAAGGAAGGGGATGAATATGATTGGTCCACTTGGCATCGATGGTTCGACTGTTGATGATCCTGCTCAGATAGCAAACAAACTGAATGAGTATTTTGCATCTACATTCACACGTGAGGAATTATTAAGGTTTGAAAGGGTGACACGAGTAATTACAGACCAGTTAGTTTAACTTCTGTTCCGGGTAAAATAATGGAGTCGCTGGTTAAAGATGCATTGCAGGATCATCTAGACAAGACTGCAGCAATAATTCAAACACAGCATGGGATTGTTAAGGGAAAGTGTTGTCTGACAAATTTGATTGGTTATTATGATGTGGTCACAAAGGAACTGGATGCAAAAAATAATTTTGATATCATATACTTGGATTTCAGGAAAGCTTTTGACACTGTTGCGCATGGAAGACTACTGTACAAATTGGAGCAGAATGGTATTAAGGGTAAGTTGCTACAATGGATAAAAGGATGGTTAAGTGGGAGAAGACAGAGGGTGGTAATCAATGGGTGCTGCTCTTCGTGGACTAATTTTATTAGAGGAGTCCCACAGGGTTCGGTGTTGGGTCCACTGTTGTTTTGTGTATTTATCAATGATATTGATGAAGGTATATCAGGCTTAATGTCGAAGTTTGCAGATGACACAAAGGTTGGCAAGGTTGTTAATGACAGTAATGGCAGTGTGCTACTGCAACAGGATCTAGATAATTTGGGCAGATGGGCTAAGAAGTGGCAACTGAAGTTCAACCTTGACAAATGCAAAGTACTGCATATGGGTAGAAGTAACCCCAGAGAAACGTACCAACTGTTTGGTACTACACTTAAGGTGGTAGAAAATGAAAAAGACCTGGGAGTAATTGTGCAGTCAGATATGAAGTTTTCTGAGCAGTGCAGACAGGCTGCTAGGGTGGGTCATGGGGTTTTGTCAATGATATATAGCAATTTTGCTAGCAGGAAAAGGAGGTGATTGTCCCTCTGTATAAGGCAATGGTCAGGCCACGCCTTGAGTACTGCGTACAGGTCTGGAGGCCTCATTTTAGGAAGAATGTAGATTTGCTTGAGCGTGTACAGAGAAGAGCAACACGATTGGTGAGGGGAATGAAGGGATTCTCTTACCAAGAGAGGCTCAAGTTCTGCAAATTGCAGTGGCTGGAGACTAGGCACCTGCGCGGTGATCTGATTGAGGTCTATAAGGCCTTGAATGGGTTGAGCACGCTGAATTCTGAGGGATCCTTCCACTTGTTCAGATTACCAACCTACGGGGACATAAGTTCAAATTAAGAAAGGACAGATGTAGAATAGATGTGCAGAAATTTGCCTTTAGCCAGCGGGTGGTTAATTGCTGGAACAAACTTCCATCTGTCGTTGTGGAAGTTGATAGGTTAAATAAATTTAAGGAGGAACTGGACAGGCATTTGGAGGGAATGGTGTGGTTTTTTTTTTTTTTTTTTTTTTGGCTGATGCTGCATAAGCTCCTACACTTGCTTTCTTGCATCATGTGCCACTACTACTACTACTAACATCATTATGCCTGGCATTTGTGGATTTTGAAAAGGCATTTGACTCCATACAGCATAAGGCAATGTTTCGGGCACTGGAAAGACAAGGCATAGATATCCCATATATTATGATTTTGAAGAAATATATGAGAATGCTACCTCCTTTATTAGACTAGACAAAGACAGTAGCAAATTTAAAATCGAGAAAGGAGTTCGACAAGAAGGCACTATCTCCGAAGCTGTTTACTGCTGCCCTTGAGGAAGCTTTCAGAAGGAGTCAATGTGAATGGAGAGTACCTAAACCATTTATGATTTGCAGATGACATTGTGGTCATAAGCCATGACCCAAAGAATTAGAGGAAAATCTTAATCGGTTATGCACAGTAAGGATTTTGGACTAAAGATGAATATGGCTAAAACAAAAGTAATGATGAATAAGTATGCCACAGAAAGGGACATAATGACTGAAGGAGCAGTAATTGAAAAGGTGGAGACATACTTATCTGGGACAAGTTATTAGCTGTAATAATGATAAATGGCTGGAAGTCAAGAGAAGAATAAATTTTGGGTGGTAGCATTGAGGAAATATAGTCACATACTGAAGAGCAATATCCCAATTTGTCTGAAATGTAAAATAATGAACCAACGTATACTCCCCACCATGACTTATGGAAGTGAAACTTGGGCACTCACCAAAAGAATGGAAGAGAAGCTGAGAACTAAACAGCAAAGAATGGAACGAATTATATTGGGAATCAGACTGTTAGATAAGAAGAGAACACATGGATTAGGCAGCAAACTCAAGTAAAGGACATTCTTATCAAAACTAAATAACTAAAATGGTCTTGGGCAGGACACATAGCTTGAAGACATGATGACAGATGGACTAAGAAAATAACAGAATGGTATCCAAGAGGAGCTAGAAGAAAACCTGGAAGACAACGGCAGAGATGGATAGATGAAATTCATGAGTTTGTGGGTAGTGAATGGATGGCCATTGCACAAAACAGAAGGAACTGGAAAGTTGTTGGAGAGAGAGGCACTCATCCTGCAGTGGATTGAAAATGGCTGATGATGATGGTGATAATGATACATATATATAAAACAAAGCACACAATTTTAGAATATATACTGCCGTTTAAACATATACTTAACTTTTTGACCAGGTAAGTTACTAGAACCCTATTTTTATCTTGTCTTGGCACATAATAGTCATTGCTGCTAATGCACCAGTAAAATCATATACCAAACCAATACCAGTTATGGACAAATGGTCCAGTAAAAGTAATGGACCAGTAAAAGAGTCCTTATTACTGTCAGATCACTCTCAAAATTAACAAAAAGAGAGTGAGTGATCTGTCAGATCACTCGCTCTCTTTTTGTTAATTTTGTTGTGTGTATAAAATAAAACCCTGGTAAAACATTTTTCTTGGAAACAGTTGTGTAAAAAAAAAACCTACTCGGGAAATTTGTGTGAAAAAAATGTTTGTTATTTGTTTTTCATCTTGTATAGCATTGAAAGGAGATGGTGCTATGTTGAAATAAAAAGGTAAGCCCTTGATTTATTCAAAAAAATTAGATTTCCAATCTAATAGAATAAATAGTATCTGTTTAACAGATTCAACTAATGTCTAATGAGCAGGAGACAGCAAAGTGACACTCAGATTTCTAGACAGGATCACGTATCTCTTTTTTGGTTTACTCTGATCCCCTCAACGCTACCCCCCTCTCTCTGACACATCATATCACAAATACAGTAAACCCCCGCTATTCGTGGTATCTGTATTCCCGGTTTCGCGTATTCACGGTCGCTGATTTAAACCTAAAAAAATGTGAATTTTAAAGCGCCGTGAACATTTTCCGCCATGAAAAAAACATGGGTGTGGCTAAAACCATTTTGCTCAGTCCACAGAGTAGTACAGTCAGTCGTCGTATAACACGTGTTTACACTACACGAATTCGATCATACACGATTTATAAATAGGGGAACGATATCTTATATAACACGAACTGAATTCGCATATGCACGATTCGCCTTTGTGTTTACAAGAAATGGCAGTTGAACGCGAAATCATCCGAACTGAACGCAACACGATAGGAATGAAGAGAAGATTCTGAAAATGTATTTATTTTTTTATAGCAGTGAAGGGGAAACACATTTCACCATAATAACTTAAAAACCAACACAATTCCAGCTATCAGTATTATCGCAAATGCAATTAGATAGAGTTCACTACCAGTTTATAACAGATTCCACTAGCAGGAACGCAACTGGAAATTGTTTTTATTGTTTTATGGTAGTAACCCCCAGAAATGTAAAATGTGAGCTAGTGAGGTGTTAATAGAGTTGTCTCTGCCTTTATGGTGTTGTTTATTCAGTTGCTACATGCTCACAGCTTTGTGTATCAAGTGTGCCTCCTCATTTTGTAATTGTGCTTTATTCTCTAAAAATGAGTAAAAATAACTTAAAAGGTGTAAAAAGGAAGTGTCCTGCGCTGAATGGGTGGGGGGGTGACAAAATCGCGAGTGCGGATGTTTCAAGCTAATCCTTGTTCAGTATGTGTAATGCGCTTGTCATAGAAGGTTTCATCTCTTGCTTTTAATTGATACGTTTACAAAAGTGAAAAATCTACCATTTTGCAGTGTGTTGGTGTGTAAACAGACTTTTTCGAGCATGTTAAAGTTTAAAGAAAGTGACTTTATTGTGGACAAGTTCTTTTCTAATCCTACAAAAATATGGCCGCGAATAAGAAGGGGATTGTGAAAAGATCAAAGAAAGTGATGACATTAGCGAGTAAAACTGAATTGTTAGACAAAATTTCTAATGGTGAAAGTGTCTCCTCAGTGGCAAAACATTATAAAATCAATGAGTCAACGGTACGATCAATCAAGAAATCGGAAGAAAAATCCGCCGTAGTGTCCGTGAAAATGCGCTAATTGCATCAAAAATTTGCTCTGTAACTCGTGATGTGAAATTAGAAAAAATGGAAAAGGCTTTAAATCTGTGGATAGAAGACCGAACTCAAAATAAAATTCCATTAAGTTCACTTATCATTCATGAAAAGGCAAAACACCTTTATCAACACTTTAGTGAAACTGGTGATAGCACTGGCGGGATAAGTTTTTTAGCCAGCAAAGGCTGGTTTGAAAGATTTAAAAATCGATATGGCCTTCATAATGTGAAACTGGTAGGAGAGTCTGCATCAGCGGATTTCGTGGCTGCAGAAAGTTTCCCGACTGAATTAAAAAAATTAATTACGGACAAAGGATATGTTCCCGAACAGGTGTTCAATGCAGACGAAACTGGGTTGTTTTGGAAGAGAATGCCAGCCAGAACATACTTAACACAAAATGAAAAATCTGCTCCTGGATTCAAAACTTCCAAAGATAGGCTTACTCTTTTGTGCAAACGCTAGTGGACACATGATCAAACCGATGCTCGTGTATAAATCGCAGAATCCACGTGCTTTGAAGGAAAAGAATAAAGGTCATCTTCCAGTTTATTGGAAATCCAATAAAAAAGCCTGGGTAACAACTACACTTTTTAGAGAGTGGTTTAATGATAGCTTTGTGCAAGAGGTGGAAAGTTACTTAACTTCAAAATCTTTGCCTTTCAAAGTTCTGCTTCTTATTGATAACGCGCCAGGACATTCAAGCAGTCTAGAATTTGACCACCCAAACGTTGAAATTGTGTTTTTGCCACCCAACACCACATCACTTTTACAACCGCTAGACCAAGGTGTGATTTCTGCGTTTAGGTCCTGCTATGTTAGAACTTTTACTGGCTTAATTGAAAAAATGGAAAGGGAGTCAGACTTAACTGTAAGCCAAAGTTGGAAAAATTATAACATTGCAGATTGCCTGATCAACATCAAGACATCAGTTGATGAGATAAGTGCATCTACAATTAACGCGTGTTGGCGAAAATTGTGGCCAGAAGTGGTTGTTGCTAAAACAATCCCTAATGTCAATAAACTGGTTGCCGATATTGTAGAAATCGCACAGGGAATAGAAGGCGGGGACTTTGAAAACATCGATGCAACAGACATTCAGGAACTTATTGAGACTCATGCAGATGAAATTACAATAGAAGAGTTGGATGAATTAGTAACAAGGTCAAATGAAAACCAAAATGATCCTGAGGAGGAAGATCTCGACGTTGTTAGACCAGAGTTAAATAGTAAGTCATTAAAGGAAATCTTTAGCCTCTCTATACAACTTTCAGAAAAGGTGGTGGAAACGGATCCTAATTTGGAAAGAAGCATCAAGTTTAAACGAGACCTAGAACAATTACTCTTGCCCTACGAGGAAATTCAAAAGGAGCTCAATAAAAAAATGAAGAAACAAACTTCGATTATGAGTTATTTTTCGCCCAGCAACCCATGTTCTTGATATGTTTTTGAAAGGTTTCTTTAAAATGTCTAATAAATATGTACAGTATTACATTTAATAAATTGTTTCTTATTTTCATTTCGATGCCTTATGCTTGTATTTTTCTATGTACTCTCTACATTTGTCTATGTACATAGTCATATTGTGTAGGTAAATACACATAATACGTACAGACAAAATTTTAGACTAATTTTTGTTATATATTTCATACTTTGGAACGGAACCCTTTTATTACCATGGGCGCCATAACTCAGTATTCACGTTTTCAGTATTCGCGGAATTTCTCAGGAACATAACCCCCGCGAATAAAGTGTAAAGTGTGTTTAGGGTCAAACGGCACCAGGGGTTCCCCCCATCTCCGCTGGGAAATGCCAGAGATTTAAAAGTGTATGGATATTGTATATGTGTAATGTCATGTACTGTTGTTCATCTGGTCGTTTAGCCGCTGGACCCCTACTGAGGCCCAACGTTGCCCCACTTTCGCCCCATGGAGGCAGACCAGGAAACACCAGTAGACTAAGATTTACTCTGGCAGGTCCTACCGCTTAATTTCCTGAGATTTCGGCGGCTAGGACCTAAAAAAAAAGAGGAAAAGAAAGTGAAAAAATAAACTAAGATATATATATATATATATATATATATATATATATATTTTATGTTTTTTTTGGTAAATTCTATGGGGAATAACGCTAAATTTTTGAAACACCGAGTGTATGGGCGAAAAACGTAATTTGGAGATGATTAAATCAATTCCGATGTGTAGGGCATTCGCTTGCGTATGTGCAGGTAGAGTGGGTGGGGAGACTGAAGTCTGGGGGGAAAAGACAGAAGTATGGAGTCGAGAGAGGAGGCAACTCCAAGTAACAGTGGGGCATGCCCATGCCCCACCAGAAGGGAAAGTGGGAATGGCAAGAAGCGGGGGTTTACTGTATTGCTTTCTGCATCATTAAAAACTGGGGGGGGGGGGGGTTCATGCTCAGCATTACTTTTCTTCTGAACAACTACTTACTCTGTACAAATTCCAAATCCTCCCTGTTGTGGATTATTGTACCTGCATCTGGAGATTTGCTCACAAAACCTCTCTGACCCATCTCTTAAAATCTCTCTCTCACATGCACACACACACAATGTTGAATTTCTACTTTCATGCTTTCTATAGATAACTGTAGATACCATGGGCAGTTTCTTTGAATTGGCACCTGTAATCCCCCTGCTTGCTTCAAACCAGTTCGAACACATGCTACACGTAGTCTGCATCCATTCACTGTTCAACCCCAACCTCACAGAATCAACTTTTCCTCATTTATCCTTTCTTCATTTTCTGGATTAACCTTCTTCAAGTGTGTTTTCCAAAGACTACAGCCTACAAAAATTCAAGTTTTAATTTAAACACTTATCTTCTGTCTTCTCAGTCTTCATCCCATATACAGTTATAAGTACTATAGGTTATAATATCTTTCGTGTTTGGGATTTTCTTTAAAGAGAGAGAGAGAGAGAGAGAGAGAGAGAGAGAGAGAGAGAGAGATTACAATTAAAAATAAATTTTATTAATATCCAAATGCTCACTACTCATCAAATTGCTAGTCCAGTTTATTTTAAATACTATGACCAGTTTCTTCTTCACTGCATACAGATGGAATTGGCAAGCAGATGTGAATGTATTGTCATGGGAGTTCCTTGTTTTTCTTTTTTTTTATCATTTGAAGTATGTACAATGTTATTTTTGTTAAAATTTTCTGCAACAAATCTCTGATGACTTATCACTAATGGAGCAGTTCTGCATTGCCATGCAGTGAATAAAAGTTTGATTATTTTAATATATTAAAAATCTATATGGACTATGAAATAAATTAGTAAATTTATTTACTAATTTATTTCAAGTAGTCCTCATTAGATTGAGGAATATCTTGTCCTTTTATATATCTTGTGACCAGCACCATTTCAGTTTCCTGAATGCTTGTGGTCTTAATATAAGTTAGAACAACCTTCCCTTAACCAAGAATATCTTGGAGAAGCACTAACCTTTTGAAACAAATAACATCGCTCTAATATGATGGTTGAAAGGCATAATGTTTTGTTTATATTTGTTTAAAATATGAGCCATCTATTACAGGCTTCTTTTAAGACTAAAAACTCTCCCATCAAATAGTGATCTCAATTAACAAATCTTTCTGATGACTTGGCAATAATGAAGCAGATCTATTTAAATCATATTACTATATGATATAAAGAAGGTAAAATGTTATTTTTTTCATGTAGCAAAAACTACACTGCCTTCCAAAATGTATTCAATTATCCCTGTTTTCATAGTGTTTTGTTGTTGAACCCTCATCAGCTGGAAGCATGATGGTACCATTGTTAACACATGTAAAGACCATCGAAGCTCAATCCCTGTGACAAGAGGCCATTCAATAGTTAGTATGACAGTCTGATCAAGAATACCTGAAAAAAATATATCAACCAGGAGTTTGCCTTATGTGCCATTACATGTAGAGTTCTACAGCTTTAGATATCCTGGGAGAGCAGTGGTATATAAGCCAGAAAACACCAACTGCAATCGATGATCTTGTCTTGCATGGTGAAATAATTGGTCTGTAGAGGAGTGTAAAAAGATTCTGTGGAGTGACAAATTTCGCCTCAAATCTGGTGGTAGATGACTCTTCAACCAGAACAATACCAGAACAATTTCTCTGCTTATTGCTTATTGGTGGCCTGAAGTGGTAAAGCTAGAATTCCAGGAAATGGTGGTATGTTAAGAGAACAGTAATTTTTTTATTGTTCAGTGATAAGATACCCTTTTAGAATTAGAAAAATTAATTATTTATGCCTAGATGACCATTTATACATTGTAATATTTGAATTGTATTTAAATAATAAATAGCCATCAGTGCTGACTATTTATTAAACATATTTTTTATCATGCTGTTCATCAGTAAAGGACAAATAAGAGGCTAAAATATAATATTCCTTTATTTATAATTAATTGCATTTTAAAATTAAAAAATTATTTTAAAAAAAATAATTATCTTTAAAGAGTCAATCAAAATTTTTAAAATTGTTTGTAAAAAAACAAAAAATCGACACTTCTATCACTAAGACAAGTTTTCAAACCTGCTGCAGAAAAGGCTCTTTCATTTCAACAGAAGCTGGTGGAATGGTTTTCAGTGCATTAAATATTTTCATGATATTTAAGTTCCATTGCCTATCTTGAATAATAACAGTTCTTGCTTTAAATGCCTGTTTAAACTCTGAGCCTGACATAAAAATGTTGAATGATGTATAGGTTTTGTCTTTGATTGTATTGCTCTTTCTAATTTGTCTTCTAGTGTCATGGATTGTGCAGGTTCCTGAATTTTCTCTTCTGAATACAAAGAGCTAGATTGTAATTTTCCTTCATTGAAAAGCCTTGACAATTCATCTTTATGGATTCAAATAATGATTTCTTATTCGGTAAAGTGGGAAAGCCAGGAGTAGCTGCACAATTTTTATATTTTTCTCCAATGATTAAATAGTGAATCAGCCCAACCAAAGTAGAATTTCTTCTTTCACTAATCTTGTATATCAGTGATTTCCAAAGTGGATGCTACTGCCCACCTTGGGGGTACTAGGAAACTCAAAGTTGCGTTGGAAGGCAGGGGACACAAGGCTGCTTAAAAGGGGCAAAGAATACAAATCAATACCTACACAAAGTTATGTGCCTGAAAAGCTGATTTTACAGTAGGTCTGTTTGAAGTTCAAATATTTTCCATTTTTCTGATTTAAAGAATTCTATTAACTTATTTAACTAATTTAATCACAACTAAATCAACATAAATTTATTTTGGAACAAAAAGCTTACCATTTAACTTCACACAGCTCTACTGTGTGAAGTTTAATGTTAATTTCAATACCTCCTATGACTATGTGTAGGAGGTATTGAAATAGCAATCCTCGCATTCGATGTAACATGGTGAGAAAACACACAAGTCACAACCATATGAATCGAACAGACTACCATTCCCAACACGCTCCATTCAATGTCCCCTGTGGTCTTCCGTCAAAAGGATGTCAGAAGGATTTTGATGAATCGTGATGCTAAGAAAGCTCCAGGTCCCGATGGTATTTCTCTATTTGTTCTCAAAACCTATGCTCCTGAACTTGCTCCTATTCTTTGCACCTTTCTTTCACTTTCTTATTCCAAAGGTGTTTTTCCTTCTGTTTGGAAATTTGCTCATATCCAGCCAGTTCCTAAAAAGGGTGACAAATCCCTCCCATCCAATTATTGTCCCATTGCAATTACTTCTACTCTTTCTAAAGTAATGGAGAAATCAATTAACTGCCAACTCTTAAACTACCTAGAAATCTTCTGTCTGATCAACGATCGCGAGTATGGATTTCGTCAGTGTCGGTCCACTGGTGATATTCTGGCTTATGTTACCCATTTATGGACTAATTCAATGCAAAGGTTCGATGAAACACAAGTAGTTGCTCTTGACATCTCAAAGGCTTTCGATCGTGTATGGCATAAAGGTCTTATAAACAAGCTTCCATCTTATGGTTTGCCAACTGTTTTTAGTAATTGGTTATCCAGTTTTCTCTCTGATCGCTCACCAAGGGTGATGGGTTGATGGCTCTCTGTCTTCTAACTTCTCCACTAATGCCGGTGTCCCCCAAGGTTCAGTTCTTTCTCCCACTCTTTTCCTCTTGTATATTATGACCTTCTTCCATTGACTGGAAATCCTACTATAGTTTTGCTGATGATAACACATTGCATTCCACTTTCCATTTTGAGAAACCTTGTCCTGCTCAATCAGCTTCAACTTCTCCAGTATCTGCTACCAATTCCTTAAATGCCGATCTTCGGGTAATTCTCCAGTGGGGCAAAGACAACTTAGTAGATTTCAATCCTTCTTAAACTCAGTCTTGTCTTATATCTCACAAAAAGGATTCTTCTGCTTCTATACTTATCTTTGGTGACACTCTGATTTCTAGGCAAAATAATATATATATCTCTTTTGGGGATTACTCTGACTTCTAATCTCTCTTGGCACAAGCACATTACAAATATTGCTTCCTCTGCATCTAAAAACTTGATTTTCTCTTTTGCCCTCGGAGTTACTTTTATTCCAAACAGTGGTTCACTTTGTACAAATTGCAAATCCGCCCTACCATGGAATATTGTTCCCACATCTGGGGCGGTGCCTGCCATCAAAACCTCTCTCAGGTTTCTAGATACCATTCAAAAGAGGGCAATTAGGTTAATTAATGACTCATCTCTATCAGAGTCTCTCCACTCACTGTCTCGTAGATGTACTGTTTCTGCTGCATGCCTTTTCTACATACATATATTAACAACTTCATCCCATTAAAAGAAAAGGCATTCATGCCTTTTCTACAGATACTTCCATGGGCACTGTTCTTCTGAATTGGCTTCTATAATTCCCACTCTCTTTCAAAACAGTTTGAACACATGTCACCACCAGCAACATCTATTCACTGTCCAACTTCAAACTCACTGAATCAACTTTTCCTCATCTTTGTTTATTCATTCAACTGCCGTTTTTCTGGAACACTCTTCCTTCATACATATTTCCTGAAAATTACAGTGTACAGCAGTTCAAGTCTAATGTCAACAAATATCTTCTTTTGTCTTCTCAACCTCCAACCCAAGTACGGTAATAAGTACTATAGGTTCTACTACCTCTCGTGTTTGCGGTTTTTGTAAAAAAAAAAAATTAGAACTGAATCTGTGGGCAGCATTGCTAGAATGTCAAAGCTTCAATATTGTACCATAAGATATATATATATATATATAAAATATATATATATATATATATAAAATATATATATATATATATATATAAAATATATATATATATATATAAAATATATATATATATATAGTTTGTCAATGATATATAGGAATTTTGCTAGCAGGGAAAAGGAGGTGATTGTCCCTCTGTATAAGGCAATGGTCAAGCCACACCTTGAGTACTGCATACAGGTCTGGAGGCCTCATTTTAGGAAAGATGTAGATTTGCTTGACCATGTACAGAGAAGGGCAACAAGATTGATGAGGGGAATGAAGGGATCCTCTTACCAAGAGAGGCTTAAGTTCTGCAAATTGCAGTGGCTGGAGACTAGGCACCTGCGCGGTGATCTGATTGAGGTGTATAAGGCCTTGAATGGGTTGAGCAAGCTGAATTCTGATGGGATCCTTCCACTTGTTCCCCTTAGGTTCTAATTACGAACCTAAGGGGGCATAAATTCAAATTAAGAAAGGACAGATGTAGAGTAGATATGCAGAAATTTGCCTTTAGCCAGCGGGTGGTTAATTGGTGGAACAAACTTCCATCTGTCGTTGTGGAAGTTGATAGGTTGAATAAATTTAAGGAGGAACTGGACAGGCATTTGGAGGGAATGGTGTGATTTTTTTTTTTTTTTTTTTTTTTTGGCTAATGCTGCATAAGCTCATAACACTTGCTTTCTTGCATCACATGCCACTACTACTATTACCTCTCATGTTTGCAGTTTTCGTAAAAAAAAAAAAAAAAAAAAATTAGAACTGAATCTGTGGGCAGCATTGCTAGAATGTCAAAGCTTAAATATTGTACCATAAGAGTAAAAATATATCTTACTCAAGAAATAAATATAATTTCATGTATTATAATGATTTGAGGAAAAATTAAAAGTTAAAATTCCAGGATTTCCCGAGATATTTATTGATTTCCTGGAATTTTTAAATCCAGTAAAACAGTTGGGGGGATCCCTGGATAGAACTAGTAATATATTCTTGCTCTATGTACACCATATCCAAAAATTTCATTACTTCATACATAATACCCCCCCAACTTCTTTTTTTACTACTGAACATATCGTGAGTAGTCAAACTAACAATCTTATGTGCAGAAAGATTTCTGCAGATAAGTTTGTTCTTGTTCTCCAAACACTTCTTGTTCATTTCACAAATATATGTGGTTTCAGTTCCAATCTAAATACCACATCATCACTGTTCATTTTCTAATTATTTGCTTGTCTTAATTATTCACTGTACAATTCCTTTCACTCCATAAGTAGTACTTGTGCATATGTCTGTTCTGATATTTGCAGTCAGAGACTTAATGATTTGGAATCTTTATTTTTTTTCTTCAATCTTCTCTGGCTTAAAATCTCTCTACCCCATTCTTCCAAATTTTGTTACATCTATCATTCTCCCTATTTCACTAATCACTTGGAACTATTTGACTTCCTTTCTTTGAAGACTTACTCTGTCCAGTACAACTTTCCTAACATTGAGATAATTTTCCTTGGTGATTTTAATGATTACAACTCCAGCTGCCTTTCATTTTCTAATCGCACCAACCCAAAAGGTCATGATGCTGAGGCTTTTGCAATTACTAATGACCTCGTACAGATTGTTTATTTACTTATTAGAATACCAGATAGTCTTCCAAATACATAGTCGAGCGACTGGTCCTCTTGGCACCCTATGTCAATTTAGTCGTGGTCTCTTCTTCAGTGGAGCATTTCTCTTGTGGCCATCTCAGTCTTGTGTTGTTTGCAATTACAAGAATGCAAAATGTGATGAACTACGAGATTTATGTTCTTCTTTGCCTTTGTTGGATTGCTGTTTTAAATCTTCTGATGTCAAATTTGCTCAGATCATGTCAGTGAAATTATTCTTGTAGGGATGAAATCATTTATTTCACACTCCACCCTAAAATCTCATCCTTTAGCCAAACCTTGGATTTTTCAATAAATGTGTTAAGGCTGTTCAAGTTAAGAAATTTTCATATTGCGATTGTCTTATATCCAAATCTCCAGGTTCATTTTCTGACTATGCCAAAGCTTGCTACAATTGTAAAGCAATTAGTGATTGGTTCAAACTAGAATCTAGAGCTAAGAGTAGAAAACTTATTTTTATCCAAATGGTAGTCAGGCATTCAGGTTTCTTGACAAAGCTGTTGGCCTCAACTTTTGCCCATCTGTACTCCTCCCTCGGTTAAAACTTTATGGTTCTTTTACTTCCTCAGCTAAAGATAAAGCCGACTTACTGGCATCCTACTTTTCTTCTAACTCCTGTTTCGATGATCTTGGTAAATCACCTCCTTCCATTTCCAGTACAATCAATTACTCCTGTCTTCCATCAAGGGTGTCAGAAAAATTTTGAAAAATCTTGATTCCTCCAAGCAAGCTCTAAGTCCTGGTGGGGCTGACTGCGCTAGTCGGGTGGGTAAAGTGCCTGCCTGGCAACCCAAAGGTCGCGGGTTCGATTCCCGCCTCAGGCTTGGATCAAAGTACTGCCAAAACCTTGGGAGGTGCATTATGGCCACAGAAGCCTGTGCGCCAACAACTACCAAAAAAAAAAAAAAAGTCCTGGTGGTATTTCTCCACTTGTTCTCGAAACCCATGCTCCGCTACTGTTTGCCTTTTTATACTTTCTTATTCCACTGGTGTTTTTCCTTCTACTTGGAAATTGCCTCACATCCAGGCAGTTCCTCAAAAGGATGACAATTCGTTTCCATCCAGTAATGGTCCCATTGCACATTTCTACCCTTTCTAAAGTGTAGGACAGATTCCTCAATCATCAAATCGTAAACTATCTTGAAACCTTCCATCTAATTAGTGATCACCACTATGGAGTTCATTGGCGTTCATCCACTGGTGATATACTTGGTTATGTTACTCATCTGTGGATAAATTTGGTGAAACTCAAACAGTTGCTCTTGACACTTCAAAAGCTTTTGATTGTGTTTGACATAAAAGTCTTCTAAATAAACTTTCATCTTATAGATTGCCAACTGTGTTTTGTAATTTTGTATCCTTTTTTCTCTCTTCACTCATTGCTGGTGATGGTGGGTGACACTCTTTCATCTAACATCTCCACTAATGCTGGTGTTCTTCAAAGTTCAGTTTTTTCTCCCACTATTTTCCTCTTGTGTTTTAATGACATTCTTTTATTGACTGGAAATTCTCTCCACGGTTTTGTTGAGGAGAGTACTTTGTATTCGACCTTCCAGTTTTAGAAACCTTGCCCTTTGCAAACAGCGTCAACTTCTCAGTTATCCACTACCAGGTCCCAAAATGTTGATCTCCAAGTAATTCTGTTCGGTAAAGATAATTTAGTTAATGTCAGTTATTCTAAAACTCAGTCCTAGCTTATATCTCTCATAAAGGATTCATCTGCTCCTATGCTTATTTTCAATCACCCGCACATTTCTGAACAAGATCACATGCCCCTATTAGGGATTACCCTGACTTCTAATCTCTCTCTCTCTCTTGGCATAAGTACATGACAGTTCTTATTGCATCCTGTGCATCCAAAAAACCGGCTTTTCTCTTTCAATCTCAGCATTCCTCTTTCTTCTAGACAGCTACTTACCTGTACCAATCTGCCCTACCATGGAATATTGTTCCCACATTTGGAGCAGTGCCCCCCTCCAGTACCCTCTCTCTGGCTTAGACTCCATTCAAAAGAGGCTAGTTACGTTACCCATCTCTCCACTCTCTGTCTCATAGATGTTCTGTTTCTGTAGTTACTTCCATTGGCACTGTTCATGTGAATTGACTTCTATAATTTCCCTTTTCTCTTCCAAATCAGTCCGAACATATGCAGCAACATGTCAACATCCATTTACTGTCCAACTTCAAACTCACTGGACCAACTTTTCTTTTTTCTCTTTTTCACCTTCAACCTCCATTTTTTGGAAAACCTCCCTTCACTCATATTTCCTGAAAATTACAATCTACAGAAATTCAACTATGTCAACAAGTACCTTCTTTCAACATCTTAATTATCATCCCGTGCATGGTGCTAAGTACTATAGGTTCTAATACCTTTAATGTTTATGGTTTTCATTAAAAAAAAACACATACAGTCTATTCCAGTCAGAGGTGCAAATGTTTATGTGAAGGATGCTTGGAGAACGTGTTGTCGGAATGTATTGTGACATCAATGAAATTCCGAATAGGTGGGGTTATGGTATGGTTGTTTCCTTCTGTATAGCCTGGAATTATTGGTATTTATGCACATAACTGTGAACATTGAATGTGTACCTTAACATTTTGAATGGTTCCATGCTCCTATGATGAGCAGTTTGATACAGATCCACATTTGTTTCAGTAGGATAATGCCCCATGCCATACTGCCAGTTCTGTTACAGAATGGAAGAACATGGGCATGAACATACAAAAGTTGGAATGGCCCATCCAGAATCCTGATTTGAACCCTATGAAATGAACTGGAATGTTGAGTGAGGGTCAACTAACATACTCTCCCCCAATATCAGTAGCTAAACTCGTAACTATTCTGAAGGAAGAATGAAGGACTATATACCTGCTGTGCTTTATTGCACATTGGTGGAAAGTCTACCCAACAGGATAGAGTGTATCATAGTGGCCATTACATAACAACCATTACACTATTGAAATGAGTGGCAGACATCATTGTGAAACAATGTGTCTAGGTACTTCTCATAGGTAATTCATGTAGTCTATGAAATAAATTTGTAAATGGATGATCTTGTCCTTCTGTATTACTGTTCATATGAGAATATCTTTTCTTCTTAAATTGGAAATTAAAATTCTTTTATTTTAATAGATTTTAATATCTTTTTTTAAAGTAAAATAAACTTCTTTCATTATTTAGACCCCCATTTGAACAAACAGAAACTTGGCTGCAGGGGATGGCCATTCACTTTGCAGTTGGAGCAACATTACCTTATGATCTAAAAAATGAAATTTACAACTATAGAGGAAGAATGCCATCTCATTCATCTGCAGAATCTACTCCTGAAGCTCTCACTCCAGAGACTCATTATCCCCCCTTACTTACTATTAATGAACAATGTCCTGAATCACCACCAGAATCTCCTAGTATGGTTCTAAATAGAGATTTATCCAGTGAATTTTAAAGGTACAGTATATTGTAAGTGTATAATTTTTAACCTTAATGTTATAAAATTTTCTATAACTGCACAGGGAGAAATACACAAAACAAAATTCTGTTGCATTCTTCAGTTTTGTGTATTTCTGCCATATTTGGTTTTGATATTTTGTATCCATATTTGGGTTTATATTTCAGTTATTTGTTTAACATTAATATAAAAAGAGCCACACCCATAGCCCACCACTGCCATGTGCTTGACCAAATACTATGGCTACTTGTAGCTGGTTGTATATGCTAGAATGAAGCATACAAGTAGATTACATGTCGTAACCTCCAATGATATTGTCACATTTAAAACTCTGAACGGTATTGTCCATTTGTTTTGAGAGTATCTTCAATATATGCAGACAAGAACAGAATAAAGAAATAGAAGAGTTTTAATGAAGGGCTAACGCTAGTGTCTTTACTTGGTTGTAATGCAAGTTTCATATTGAACATTACAGTCAGAAAGGCCATTCCTAGTCAGAGCGGGCAACTAGGGTGGGGCAAGTGGTGATCGAGCCCCAGGCACAGAATTTTAAGGGTGCACTCGACCAGTTATGTATTTTAATATTGCTTCATTTTTTATTTAATTACAGTCAGACCTCTGTTTAACAGACGTCTTTATAGCGAATATTTTTGAATTCCTTTTGGTAATTACATTTAAAATAGTTTCCGTAGGACAAAGAAAATTTCCATATAATGAACAGATTACGAGACATAACTTTGTAAGCATTGTACTCACCTCTGGCCTTTAGGCAATTAGAAAGAGCGAATTAAGAATTAAAGGGATTACTGTTCCGCAGTAAATGGTGCCCGTAAAATGTTTCAACTACCTTATCCCACGTACCAAGAAGTTGCGCTAGTCGACTGCTTTCTACAGCCAGGCGTATTCCTGACACAGACAACAGCCCCTGGTCAATTTGTGTTCTTTGTTTATAATAAAAATAAAAATTTTATTAAAAGAAAATACTGCGTTATTTTTGTATGGTGCTACATCTGATTCGAGAAGATTTTGTGAGAGTGAAAAAAACTAAATCCTGGATTTATGATCACTAATGGAAAAAAGTATTGGGGGAAAAACATTTTACAAATTTTGCAAAAAAACAAGGAAACTCTAATTATAAATTGCGGCCCGTTTTGTGGAATCGCACTTCTGTGTTTTTTGGTTTGTCCTTCAGTGCTATCTAGTCCTCCACTGGTGGCCAGTTGGCAAATATTTCGCTTGAATCTTACAAGTGCAGAAGTGTGAGTGTGGTTGTAGATTAAAATAAACTAACGTTAATTCAAATTTTGTTCAGTTGTTGTGTCTCCGTGTTAAAAAAGTAAGTTTAAATAAATTGTTATAAACAAAACTTTCTTTTATATACTTAATTTCCTTTAGTTGAACTGTAATCATATATTTTATTTTTATAGGTTATAAAATTATATATAATTATTAGTTATTTAAAATATATGTTTTAGAATTAAATTTTTTTTTTCCCCCTCATTTCCAAAATGAGTTTTAGACACAGTAATCAAATTCGGAGGGTGCAGTTCTCCTTGTTAAAATACTTTTTTATACTACAGAAATGCAAATTGTGAGCAAACTCCTATTTAAAATAATGTATTATCAAGTTTGTCTTTTGCTAATCATATATGGCAGTTGCATAGCTCCAGAATGAACAATCAACTACAATGAAGCAGGTTTTCGAATGCCGCATATATGGTTTCTCATGGGGGGGGGTGACCATTAACTTATTTTTTAATTTGTACCTGTAAATCGTAATTATTTATGATTTACAGGTACAAATGGGGGGGTTGACCATTAACTTATTTTTTTTTTTAATTTGTACCTGTAAATCATAATTATTTAATTAAATTGAAAAGGCTTTTTTCCCTTTTGGAAACACTTATACTGATGTATTCAAAATCACAAATTCGCTAGATGGAAATATTAGGAAATGGAAATGGAAAAATAATGCTAATATGGAAATATTAGAAAGTGTTCATGAAATTTAATTAATGGAAAAGAGTCTAAAAAATTCTGAACTTATTGATGATGCTCTGCAAAAATCAATTTTAACAGAGAAGATAAAATGGAGACTAATTTTAAAAATTATTCTGTACACAATATTATTTTGTGCAAAAAATAATCTTGCATTAAGCGGTTAAAATGAAATAATTGGAAAACTGAAAGCTGAAATATTCCTCATTGTTATTGAACTAATAAGTCATTATAATAAAGATGACTCTCATCAACCAGTGCAATACCACCACTTTGCTTATTGGAGGCTTGAAGTGGTTGAACCCATGTTTAGTCTCCAGAGCTAAGTTCCGGTCAACCCTTCCCCACCTCTTCCATCATGCAGTATGACTGATGACTTTTGAGGTTATGATGAACATCGTGGCGAGATCCAATCTTCCTTACATTTCGAGGGTACAGCTCTAAAATGGTGTTTGCAGGCCGGTTGCTAGTTAGCCTATTGGTAACTCTTTAGAAGGCTTCCAGATCAGCTAGTGTATAATCTCTGCCAGATAGTGACTGGAGGGAGTCCGAGTAGTGTGTATGCGGGGGACATTGTCGAGGCCAAGTCTCCAGATCAAGATCAAGGATCTGGGTATGTTCTTACCATGTGTACGCCATATCCAAAAATTTCATTACAGCATGACCCTCCCACTTTTTCTTACTATTGAATACACCATGAATTGTCAAACTAATAGAGTAAGTTTATCTGCGAAAAGATCTTAACCTCCCAAACACTTCCTAGTTCATTTCACAAATATACGTGGTCTCAGTTCTAATCTCAACGATGTCCATTTCCACTTGCACTCTGCCAAACCCCAAGTACTTTTTCTGACAGAATCCCATTTATCGGTTCATTTAACTACTGCTCATCTCGATTGCCCAAATTATTCGCTGTATGATTCCTTTCACCTCAAAGGTGGTACATATTTGTGCATAAGTCTGTTCCGATATTCCCTGTCAGAGACTTGGTAATTTGGAATCTTCTCTGGCTTAAAATCTCTCTGCCTCGTTGTGTCAAATTCATCTGTTGTCTCTAAAGTTCTCCCAACTCACTAATCACTTGGAGCTCTTTGACTTTCTCCAGTTCAACTTTCCTAACAGTGAAGTAATTTTCCTTGGTGATTTTAATGTTCACAACTCCAACTGGCTTCCGTTTTCTAGTCACACCAGCCCAGCTGGTCAAGATGCTGAGGCTTTTGCAATTACTAATGACCTTGCACAGATTGGTCATTTACATACAAAATTAAAAATTTTAAAAAATTGCCTACAAAATTTAAAATTTAATTAAATTATATACATGGTTAGGCAGTGTAACCATGTATATAATTTAATTAAATTTTATTTTAATTTCATTATCTATCTACCATATATTTTTCTCACTCACACAACTGACTTTAAATACATGATGTACTCACTTCCAGACCTTCGTTCAGGGTGCTAACTATAGGAACGGGTTTCCAACCCCGTACTACCCGCCCGAGTCCAACTACTTACCTGTACATCATTCATCTTTCTGCTTTACATGCCCCTACTTCTTATGTCCTGTGAGCCATTAGTTTATCAAACACAATATGTGGAATACTACCTTCTTACTTTACCCAATATTTTTTTCACCTTAACAAAGTTTAGCTGCTTTTCGCTGCTACTTTGTAAGCTGTTATATCTCTCAACTATCCTGGGCAGTTTGGGCACCATGTATTTAACAGAGTTCACCACATATTGTGGTGAAGAAAGTTCCTTTCTTCTTGCCTATTCCTCCATTCCGATATCATTACTTTAGTTTTTTTTTTTTTTTTTCAATTCTTTTTACTTGCTTCTGTAAGGGCATCCATGATCTGTATGCCCTACG